>NC_139238.1:27490375-28090375 GCF_977018435.1 Lepisma saccharinum
GGAAAAAAGGTTCCTGGACCGAATTGAAACACGTTACATATTAAAAAGGTCCTTTACGGTCCAGAACAAGTTTACGCTTGCTGATTTTCTCTCCTGGACCGGAATTGAATTTATTTACAATTTCTGGACCTTTAACCCAACCCTGGGATTGTTCAAGATCCAGGAACCAACAAATTCTAACGGGGTTCCGTAACAGGACAGGAAGCTTTTCTCTCGCTCAATTTAAATTTGACCCAAGTTGCGTATTGTTTCATTGGAATACGGAACTTGGGACCCTATTAAAACTGATCTGGAAAAAAGGTTCCCTGGACCCTGGGTGAAGTTGAAGCTCACCGACAGAGATTGACCTGGCCTCCTTAGTTGCCTGATCTAAGGCCACACCAAAGTCTGAAACGAGACCCACAGTCTCGCACACAAAGTCTAGGTCTCGGCTAGATTTGACTCGCTCTCGACCTCTGTACTATCCTTACTAAACGGCCATTTCATATGATTACTTAAAATGTAGTATTTAAACAAACAAAAAAACATCACCCTTACCTGAAGGAAAAGAGCATCAATAATGCAAAAATTATACTACCCATTAAAAAACAATAAATGACTGAGAAAAGATCATGCTAGCAAACAGGGCCGGATTAAGGTGTGTGCTATTGATGCTGCAGCATTAGGCCCATTCCTGAAATAGGCCCAGATGAAAACAGCCGAGAATTTTCCGAAAGCTGAACAGTTCTCTTTTGCTATATTAACCTGAAAATAAATCTTAGAATGAAATTTGGAGCCCCAATTTCGGACGCCTAGACACAGCGTTACTTATTATAGGCTACAGGTACTATTATTCTTTGCGCTGTGACGTAATTATAACGTCGTTGTGCTTATTGTTCACCGAAGATTTCAAGCATCAATTTCGTCTTAATACGGCCCTGCTAGGAAAGGGCAAACAGATTTACTTCTTGCTTTCGTTCCCGACCTTGGAGGCACTTACATAATAACTTTATCAATATATATAAAATGTAATTAGCCGTATTCTCAAGAGGAGATTGACGTCAGAAGACAATAAGTGGTCAATTAAGTACTCGTGTCTAACTTGCATCCGCTTTGCGCTCTGAACATCATAACTACCTTAGACGGAATGCTTCGTCAAAGCACCCTCTTACTGTACGTGAGTGTTGCATTCGGCCTAAAGATACGTAAGTATTCTTTCATATACTTTATCTTTAATTTGCGTTCTACGGCCATCTGTGCCATACATTAATCCAGAAGCTTATATTCTGCTTCTAAATAGTAACAGGTGACTACAACGTTGCCCTGCTAAGACCACTCTGGAGCTAGTTTGAAGCATCCGATTGCGCAGAAAACTTGGTATAGAGGTTATAGATACCATGGAGAAGCGCAAGCTGACGGGAAAAAAAATGTTCAAATTTTCATCACCAGGTGTAAATGTGGCGCTGAAATCTGGTGCACAGTGATCATCTCGGGAAACGCTGTTTGCAACTACTGATCACACTGCCTTAGGTTTCCAAAGGGTCTTTTCGCGTTGACGGGGGGGGAATATTGTACACTACTGTACGTACAGCAAACTCAAATTAATGGTTTCTGATATATCAGCGCCACATTTCAACCTGCTGGTGAAAATTTTAACTATTCTTTCTTCATCAGCATTCGCTTCCATGGTCTCCATACTCTTTAAATCAAGTTTCAGCGAAACCGTTGCTTCGAATGGGCTCCAGAGGGCTCTGAGTGGGGAAATTTTAATTGTGGTGATCCGCTGAAGAGGTGCTATCTCGAAACGCGGGAATACATGACTGCATGCAGGAATGGGGGCGGAATACATGACCGCAGCATAGAATGGTGGCGGAATACATGACCGCATTAAAGGATGGTGGCGGAATACATGACCGCATTGAAGAATGCAGACGAAATACATGACCGCATGCAGGGATGGGGACGGAATACATGAACACATTCAGGAATGAGGGCGGAATACATGACCGCAGTATAGAATGGTGGCGGAACACATGACCGCATTGAAGAATGGAGACGGAATACATGACCACATTCAGGGATGGGGGCGGAATACATGACCACATTAAGGAATGAGGGCGGAATACATGACCGCAGTATAGAATGGTGGCAGAACACATGACCGCATTGAAGAATGGAGACGGAATACATGACCGCATTGAAGAATGGAGACGGAATACATGACCACATTCAGGAATGGTGCCGGAATACATGACCGCAGTATAGAATGGTGGCGGAACACATGACCGCATTGAAGAATGCAGACGAAATACATGACCGCATGCAGGGATGGGGACGGAATACATGACCACATTCAAGAATGAGAGCGGAATACATGACCGCAGTATAGAATGGTGGCGGAACACATGACCGCATTGAAGAATGGAGACTTAATACATGACCACATTCAGGAATGGGGGCGGAATACATGACCGTAGTATAGGATGGTGGCGGAATACATGACCGCATTAAAGAATGGAGACGGAATACATGACCGCATTGAAGAATGGAGACGGAATACATGACTGCATTGAAGAATGGAGACGGAATACATGACCACATTCAGGAATGGGGGCGGAATACATGACCGCAGTATAGAATGGTGGCGGAACACATGACCGCATTGAAGAATGGAGACGGAATACATGACCACATTCAGGAATGGGGGCGGAAAACATGACCGCATTGAAGAATGGAGACGGAATACATGACCACATTCAGGAATGGGAGCGGATAACATGACCGTAGTATAGAATGGTGGCGGAATACATGACCGAATTGAAGAATGGAGAACGAATACATGACCACATTCAGGAATGCGGGCGGAATACATGACCGTAGTATAGAATGGTGGCGGAATACATGACCGCATTAAAGAATCGAGACGGAATACATGACCACATTCAGGAATGGGGCGGAATACATGAACGTAGTATAGAATGGTCGCGGAATACATTACCGCATTGAAGAATGGAGACGGAATACATGACCGCATTGAAGAATGGAGACGGAATACATGACTGCATTGAAGAATGGAGACGGAATACATGACCACATTCAGGAATGGGGCGGAATACATGACCTTAGTATAGAATGGTGGCGAAAAACATAACCGCATTGAAGAATGAAAACGAAATACATGACCACATTCAGGAATGGTGGCGGAATACATGACCGCATTATAGGATGGTGGCGGAATACATGACCGCATTATAGGATGGTGGCGGAATACATGACCGCATTGAAGAATGCAGACGAAATGCATGACCGCATGCAGGGATGGGGACGGAATACATGACCACATTCAAGAATGGGGGCGGAATACATGACCGCATTGAAGAATGGAAACGGAATACATGACCACATTCAGGGATGAGGGCGGAATACATGACCGCAGTATAGAATGGTGGCGGAACACATGACCGCATTGAAGAATGGAGACGGAATACATGACCACATTCAGGAATGGGGGCGGAATACATGACCGTAGTATAGAATGGTCGCGGAATACATGACCGCATTGAAGAATGGAGACGGAATACATGACCGCATTGAAGAATGGAGACGGAATACATGACTGCATTGAAGAATGGAGACGGAATACATGACCACATTCAGGAATGGGGGCGGAATACATGACCGCAGTATAGAATGGTGGCGGAACACATGACCGCATTGAAGAATGGAGACGGAATACATGACCACATTCAGGAGTGGGGCGGAAAACATGACCGCATTGAAGAATGGAGACGGAATACATGACCACATTCAGGAATGGGAGCGGATAACATGACCGTAGTATAGAATGGTGGCGGAATACATGACCGCATTAAAGAATCGAGACGGAATACATGACCACATTCAGGAATGGGGCGGAATACATGAACGTAGTATAGAATGGTGGCGGAATACATGACCGCATTGAAGAATGGAGACGGAATACATGACCGCAGTATAGAATGGTGGCGGAACACATGACCGCATTGAAGAGTGGAGACGGAATACATGACCACATTCAGGAATGGGGGCGGAATACATGACCGTAGTATAGAATGGTGGCGGAATACATGACCGCAGTATAGAATGGTGGCGGAATACATGACCGCATTGAAGAATGGAGACGGAATACATGACCACATTCAGAAATGGGAGCAGAATACATGACCGTAGTATAGAATGGTGGCGGAATACATGACCGAATTGAAGAATGGAGACGGAATACAAGACCAAACTCAGGAATGCAGGCGGAATACATGACCGTAGTATAGAATGGTGGCGGAATACATGACCGCATTGAAGAATAGAGACGGAATACATGACCACATTCAGGAATGCGGGGGGAATACATGACCGCAGTATAGAATGGTGGCGGAACACATGACCGCAGTATAGAATGGTGGCGGAACACATGACCGCATTGAAGAATGGAGACGGAATACATGACCACATTCAGGAATGGGGGCGGAATACATGACCGCATTATAGGATGGTGGCGGAATACATGACCGCATTGAAGAATGCAGACGAAATACATGACCGCATGCAGGAATGGGGACCGAATACATGACCACATTCAGGAATGAGGGCGGAATACATGACCGCAGTATAGAATGGTGGCGGAACACATGACCGCATTGAAGAATGGAGACGGAATACATGACTACATTCAGGAATGGGGGCGGAATACATGACCGTAGTATAGAATGGTGGCGGAACACATGACCGCATTGAAGAATGGAGACGGAAAACATGACCACATTCAGGAATGGGGGCGGAATACATGACCTTAGTATAGAATGATGGCGGAATACATGACCGCATTGAAGAATGGAGACGAAATACATGGCCACATTCAGGAATGGGGGCGGAATACATGACCGCAGTATAGAATGGTGGCGGAATACATGACCGCATTGAAGAATGGAGACGGAATACATGATCACATTCAGGAACGGTGGCGGAATACATGACCACATTATAGCACGGTGGCGGAATACATGACCGCATTATAGGACGGTGGCGGAATACATGACCGCATTATAGGATGGTGGCGAAATACATGACCGCATGCAGGGCTGGAGGACGGAATACTTGACCGCATGCAGGAATGGTGGAGGAATACTTAACCGCATTGAAGAATGGAGACGGAATACATGACACATTCAGGGATGAGGGCTGAATACATGACCGCAGTATAGAATGGTGGCTGAACACATGACCGCATTGAAGAATGGAGACGGAATACATGACCACATTCAGGAATGGGGGCGGAATACATGACCTTAGTATAGAATGGTGGCGAAAAACATGACCGCATTGAAGAATGAAAACGAAATACATGACCACATTCAGGAATGGTGGCGGAATACATGACCGCATTATAGGATGGTGGCGGAATACATGACCACATTCAGGGATGAGGGCGGAATACATGACCGCAGTATAGAATGGTGGCGGAACACATGACCGCATTGAAGAATGGAGACGGAAGACATGACCACATTCAGGAATGGGGGCGGAATACATGACCGTAGTATAGAATGGTCGCGGAATACATGACCGCATTGAAGAATGGAGACGGAATACATGACCGCATTGAAGAATGGAGACGGAATACATGACTGCATTGAAGAATGGAGACGGAATACATGACCACATTCAGGAATGGGGGCGGAATACATGACCGCAGTATAGAATGGTGGCGGAAGACATGACCGCATTGAAGAATGGAGACGGAATACATGACCACATTCAGGAATGGGGGCGGAATACATGACCGCATTGAAGAATGGAGACGGGATACATGACCACATTCAGGAATGCGGGCGGAATACATGACCGTAGTATAGAATGTTGGCGGAATACATTACCGCATTAAAGAATCGAGACGGAATACATGACCACATTCAGGAATGGGGGCGGAATACATGAACGTAGTATAGAATGGTGGCGGAATACATGACCGCATTGAAGAATGGAGACGGAATACATGACCGCAGTATAGAATGGTGGCGGAACACATGACCGCATTGAAGAGTGGAGACGGAATACATGACCACATTCAGGAATGGGGGCGGAATACATGACCGTAGTATAGAATGGGGGCGGAATACATGACCGCAGTATAGAATGGTGGCGGAATACATGACCGCATTGAAGAATGGAGACGGAATACAGGACCACATTCAGAAATGGGAGCGGAATACATGACCGTAGTATAGAATGGTGGCGGAATACATGACCGAATTGAAGAATGGAGACGGAATACAAGACCAAACTCAGGAATGCGGGCGGAATACATGACCGTAGTATAGAATGGTGGCGGAATACATGACCGCATTGAAGAATAGAGACGGAATACATGACCACATTCAGGAATGCGGGGGGAATACATGACCGCAGTATAGGATGGTGGCGGAACACATGACCGCAGTATAGAATGGTGGCGGAAGACATGACCGCATTGAAGAATGGAGACGGAATACATGACCACGTTCAGGAATGGGGGCGGAATACATGACCGCATTATAGGATGGTGGCGGAATACATGACCGCATTGAAGAATGCAGACGAAATTCATGACCGCATGCAGGAATGGGGACGGAATACATGACCATATTCAGGAATGAGGGCGGAATACATGACCGCAGTATAGAATGGTGGCGGAACACATGACCGCATTGAAGAATGGAGACGGAATACATGACTACATTCAGGAATGGGGGCGGAATACATGACCGTAGTATAGAATGGTGGCGGAACACATGACCGCATTGAAGAATGGAGACGGAATACATGACCACATTCAGGAATGGGGGCGGAATACATGACCTTAGTATAGAATGGTGGCGGAATACATGACCGCATTGAAGAATGGAGACGAAATACATGGCCACATTCAGGAATGGGGGTGGAATACATGACCGCAGTATAGAATGGTGGCGGAATACATGACCGCATTGAAGAATGGAGACGGAATACATGACCACATTCAGGAACGGTGGCGGAATACATGACCACATTATAGGACGGTGGCGGAATACATGACCGCATTATAGGACGGTGGCGGAATACATGACCGCATTATAGGATGGTGGCGGAATACATGACCGCATGCAGGGCTGGAGGACGGAATACTTGACCGCATGCAGGAATGGTGGAGGAATACTTGACCGCATTGAAGAATGGAGACGGAATACATGACACATTCAGGGATGAGGGCTGAATACATGACCGCAGTATAGAATGGTGGCGGAACACATGACCGCATTGAAGAATGGAGACGGAATACATGACCACATTCAGGAATGGTGGCGGAATACATGACCGCATTATAGGATGGTGGCGGAATACATGACCGCATTATAGGATGGTGGCGGAATACATGACCGCATGCAGGGCTGGAGAACGGAATACTTGACCGCATGCAGGAATGGTGGAGGAATACATGACCGCATCATAGAATGTTGGCGCAATACATGACCGCATTATAGAATGTTGGCGGAATACATGACCGCATTGAAGAATTGAGACGGAATACATGACTGAATGTAGGGGTGGGGGACGAAATACATGAACGCATGTAGGGATGGGAGACGAATACACGACCGCATGCAGAACTGGGGGCGAAATATTTGACTGCTTGCAGGACTGAGAGAGGGAAATACTTGACTGCTTGCAGGAATGGTGCGGAATACATTATAGCATGCAGGAATGGATACGGTAAACCGCGAGCATGTAGGAATAAACGGAGCATACATGACAGTGCGTACAAATGGAGGGTGGAATACACGACTCATGCAGGAATATAGACGGAATACATAACTGCGTGCATGAATGGAAGGAATGAATTCGTAAGACATGAATTCAGTAGATCTCTTTCCATATGTTACAGCTTCTTTTTAGGAGTGCTGGGCCGAAGAAGGAGTTCTGATCTTCACCAACCCCTCTTGGTCACGCCACTGCATCAGAAGCCTCTAGTCTTTCTCTCATCCTGTGCAAACAACAATACAATCCATACATGACGCTGCAAAAGCCTTTTGCTTAATTCCTGTCTAGATTACAACATAAAAGTTCCCTGTGCGAATCCCAACTGATCTCATGGCTATTCTACTGTATTTTGATCTTCTCCTCACATTTACAGTCATCTGATTTTTTTCTTTTTAAATGATCGATTCTTTCTATCGTTCTCCTGACATTTTGATGAATATGAAATAGAAAGTACGTACGTTAGAGGGAAAGAAAATCGTCAGCAGAAGATGAAATGCAAAGAGGAGCAAGTGAAAGATGTAGCAAGGATGTTGACGTAGAGAGGTGAATGAAAGAGGTTTAAGGAGTAAGGTTAGGAGAGAGTTGTGCTGGACAGAACATCGATAAAGTAGAAAGAAGAAGGTTGTTTCAGAAAATGCAAGTAAATATCCTTCTAGCCTACACTATATCTTCTGGAACCTATGGAGCAAGGCATAACGGTAGAAAATAGGAGAAAGCAAGTCGGTGGAACAGAGAAGTGCGCGCTACTGCACACAGCTGAGCTGCAGCCGCGTTTTCCCCTCCATGCGCTCACTTCCCCTCTCATGCGTTGATTGGTCGAGCTCTCTGGAGTCAGTACTTCCGCAGAGGACTTGCTTTCGTTCGCTAGCCCCAGAGATTATTGAGGAAAAGTGTAGCACCAAAATCTTTCTGCGATTTTAGGTGAATTGGGGATAGTAAAGGGTATTTATTGATTAGTTATACCCTGTACCAGCTAACTGTAGAGCAGGCAAACGAGAACAAGTCTCTGCGCAAGTAGTGACGCGAGACGGCTATGCGCGTCCCTGCTCCATAGTTAGCTGTGACAGGGTATAGGATCCATAGAGACACCCTGTTTAGTATTATCCCTCCCACACTCGTTCTGACTTTTAGGAAACAAGACGCATTAATTAATTCAACTTCTCGTAGTTACGGAATCTATCTTTTCTTTCATTCCGTACTTTCGTATATTTCAAAAGAAAAAATAGATATAAAAGAAGAAAAGGCTCTAGAAGGATATGAAGAAGCTACAAGTGAAAGAGAAGAATCTCTAAAAGAAGATGAGGCTCTAAATGAATAAGTGGGTTCAAGAAGCTCTAAATGAAGAAGTTGTTCTATAGAGAGGTCAGGAAGCTCTAAATGAAGAAGTGGTTCTATAGAGAGGTCAAGAAGCTCTAAATGAAGAAGTGGTTCTATAAAGAGGACAAGAAGCTCTAAATGAAGAAGTGGGTTCTATAAAGAGGACAAGAAGCTCTAAATGAAGAAGTGGTTCTATAAAGAGGTCAAGAAGCTCTAAATGAAGAAGTGGTTCTATAAAGAGGTCAAGAAGCTCTAAATGAAGAAAGGGTTCTATAAAGAGGTCAAGAAGCTCTAAATGAAGAAGTGGTTCTATAAAGAGGTCAAGAAGCTGTAAATGAAGAAGTGGTTCTATAAAGAGGTCAAGAAGCTCTAAATGAAGAAGTGGTTCTATAGAGAGATCAAGAAGCTCTAAATGAAGAAGATGGTCTGAAAGGAGAAGTACTCTAGAAAGAGGTGAAATTCCTCTAATAGAAGGAGAACATTTCTAAAAGAAGAAGAGGCTGTAAAAAGAAGTGATAGTAGAAAGATATGAACTATTTCTACAAGAAAGAGAAACGTCTCTAAAAGAAGAACAGGATCTAAAAGAAGAAGACGCTGAAACAAAAGCGGAAATCGTTGCATTAAAGATTGAAGATACACTATAAAAAGGAAATGCACGATAAATTAAGGAAGATAATATGAAAGTGGGAATGTAGGCAACAAAGAAAATGGGGACTAAACAGAGGAAAAGAGGCAGTAAGGGAAAAATCTTGATACAAACAGGAAAAAAAATCACATGAAAGGAAGGAAATTGAAAGTATAAGATGGGAATGAAAAGTTATAGTCTCAGTAAGCTGAAATATAGTAGTTATTTTTATTAAGAATGTTTGGAAAAATTACTGTCAGGTCATTAACTTATTTTTGAGAGGTAAAGGTGTAGAATTGAAGCTTTAGCTTTGGTAAAAATTCTGCTTTCTTAGAGTTTGATAGTAAATATTTTCAATACAAAAATAAAATATTCTTTCACAAGAAATATGCTTCATTTCAACTTATCCCACACCACCCCAATGTTTGAACGTGATATAATAATGTTTTTTTTCTTACATTCTCTTACAGCTTCGTACGTTGAACAATGCTACAGAAACGATCCCAAACTGAGCGAATGCGTAACGAAAGCTGCTAACGAAGCTCTGCCGCATTTTTCCAAAGGTAAGTTAATATGACTGTACCAGTTCGTACTGGTACCGAGCTTATGATGAATTGGAAGTCACATTTGTCCGCACAAATATTCATCTCGGCACCTATGTCCCTCCAGGCATCTTCTTTTATTTTTTTTTTACATGGTTCCTATGTTTAGGATACCAGAGTATAGATTTGGTTTCATAAATACCAATAGTGCATTTTCCTATGACCACTCCATAATTACATCAAAAACTGCAACAAAACCAATATAAAATCTGGAGGTTCGCGAGCAGACAATACGCAATGAACTACGCACGACACCGTTCCAGTGTGAACTGCGAACGCCTTTGTGTTCTTCAGAAAAACCGACAAGAGATGGATCAACATGAACGGTTCACAAGCAGTCGCCCGGCGCTACAAACCACGTCCCAATGGTGAGAACAAGCGGTTCGCGAACGGTTCGGTTCGCACATTTATACGCACCTTAAGACATGGGACTCTACGTGCTGACCACGACGGATCACCCAATGGAAAAGCTCGTTGCCAGGCCTTTGGTCTCAGAGAATAATTACACCATGGAATAGGTGGAGTTGTTTTTGCTTAGATAAGCTAATCAGGAATACTTAAATGGGATCTCTGCAACGTGTCTCCACCGGAATCGAACCTGGGACCTCTTGATTACAAAGCGACAGCGTTACTAAGCATTCGGACCGACCCTACAAGAAATTTCTTTAGACGAACAGTGCATGAATGGAATATCCGTAAAAGAAAGTTGAATTAGTAGAATGGAGGAAAACAAGAAAGACAAATAAAGACAGTAGAGATGAAATGCTTCAGTGGAATAGTTGGCAAAACAAGAAGAAATAGAATACGAAATGAAAGAATCAGAGAAGATTTAAATCAGAAGCCAATAGAAGAGAAACTGACACAAAGACAATTAAAATGGTTCAGACATGTGGTAAGAATGGACGAAGATAAAAAAAGCAAAGCAATTAATGGAAGCTAGAATAGAGGGAAGTAGAACAAGATGTGGACCCCGGAGGACATTCGAAAACGGAATAGAAGAAATAGGACAAAAGGAAGGAAAAGGAATAGAAGAAATTAAGAGGGTTGCAAAGGAACGGGAGAGATGGAAGGAGTGGATAGATACAACCCCTGACGCTGTGAAGCAAAAGGGGAAAGAGGAAGAAGAAAGTAAAATAAAAGTGGAATAACAAAAAATGAAATTAAAGAAAAGGGGGTGCAAGTGATAAATAAGTGAACAACAAAGAGAAACGCATACACGTTTTTTATATATATATTTATCTCATTTCATCTGATGACGACAATGAAGAAAATGATTAAAAACGTGCGAAAGTAGATACTAGTATCCCCATCAGGACATGAATTTCTAATCTTCCGTGTACAGATTGGTCAAAGAAGAGGACACCAACGAACCTATGGAAAACCAGTTAATACGGATTTATAACGAATGAAGAAAATGAGTATAGAATAGACAGGAAAAGGAAGCGAAGTAAAGTTGTTGAAAAGTAAAAGAAAGAAAACAAAGAGGAATAAGGTAAGTTGATAGAAAGAAGAAGAGAACTCAGTACATTACCTTGAATGAGTTCGTCACTTTTGCAGCAGATGACAGCTCATTCTTGCGTGAGAATGTTTTAGCCGACTATGAACGCCATCTCTTGACGAAACTGAGAATTGCAATTACTTTGTGGGCATAGTAATGACTTGAGAAAGTAGGTAACCATTTTTGTTATGGAAAGCAAACCAAACCTCACCAATTACCAAAACCCGAAAAAAGTTATAATCAAAGCAATGCAAGCACTATTTACTGTCTTGTAAATAATCTAATGTGCTCCAAATGATCTGGAACACATTAGAAAATGTTTACCAAATATTTTGTCCTAGTTCGATATTGTGAAAATTTACGGTCTATTCGTGCATGCTATCGTCTTTTCTCCCAATTCCCGCATGAGGTCATATCTCACGCACAATTCTTGCATATCTCTCGCTCTATTCCTGCATGTGGCCATATCGTCTGCCCTATTCCTGCACGTGGTCATATCGTCCGCCCTATTCCTGCAGATCGTCATATCATGCGCCCTATTCCTACAGATGGTCATATCATGCGCCCTATTCCTACAGATGGTCATATCATGCGCCCTATTCCTGCAGGTCGTCACATCTTGAGTCTTTTCCTGCATGTGGTCATATCTTCCGCCCTATTCCTGCATGTGGTCATATCATCCGCCCTATTCCTGTATGTGGTCATATCTTCCACCCTATTCCTGCATGTGGTCATATCGTCCGCCCTATTCCTGCATGTGGTCACATCTTCCACCCTATTCCTGCATGTGGTCATATCTTCCACCCTATTCCAGCATGTGGTCATATCTTCCACCCTATTCCTGCATGTGGTCACATCTTCGCCCTATTTCTGCATTTGGTCACATCTTCCACCCTATTCCTGCATGTGGTCATATCTTCCACCCTATTCCTGCATGTGGTCATATCTTCCACCCTATTCCTGCATGTGGTCACATCGTCCGCCCTATTCCTGCATGTGGTCACATCTTCCACCCTATTCCTGCATGTGGTCATATCTTCCACCCTATTCCTGCATGTGGTCATATCTTCCACCCTATTCCTGCATGTGGTCATATCTTCCGCCCTATTCCTGCATATGGTCATATCTTCCACCCTATTTCTGCATGTGGTCACATCTTCCACCCTATTCCTGCATGTGGTCATATCTTCGCCCTATTTCTGCAGTTGGTCACATCTTCCACCCTATTCCTGCATGTGGTCACATCGTCCGCCCTATTCCTGCATGTGGTCACATCTTCCACCCTATTCCTGCACGTGATCACATCTTCCACCCTATTTCTGCACGTGGGCACATCTTCCACCCAATTCCTGCACGTGGTCATATCGTCCGCCCTATTCCTGCAGATCGTCATATCATGCGCCCTATTCCTACAGATGGTCATATCATGCGCCCTATTCCTGCAGGTCGTCAAATCTTGAGCCTTTTCCTGCATGTGGTCATATCTTCCGCCCTATTCCTGCATGTGGTCATATCATCCGCCCTATTCCTGCATGTGGTCACATCTTCCACCCTATTCCTGCATGTGGTCACATCTTCCACCCTATTCCTGCATGTGGTCACATCTTCCACCCTATTCCTTAATGTGGTCATATCTTCCACCCTATTCCTGCATGTGGTCATATCTTCCACCCTATTCCTGCATGTGGTCATATCTTCCACCCTATTCCTGCATGTGGTCATATCTTCCACCCTATTCCAGCATGTGGTCATATCTTCCACCCTATTCCTGCATGTGGTCATATCGTCCGCCCTATTCCTGCATGTGGTCACATCTTCCACCCTATTCCTGCATGTGGTCATATCGTCCGCCCTATTCCTGCATGTGGTCACATCTTCCACCCTATTCCTGCATGTGATCACATCTTCCACCCTATTCCTGCATTTGGTCACATCTTCCACGATATTCCTGCATGTGGTCATATCGTCCGCCCTATTCCTGCATGTGGTCATATCTTCCACCCTATTCCTGCATGTGGTCATTTCTTCCACCCTATTCCTGCATGTGGTCACATCTTCCACCCTATTCCTGCATGTGGTCATATCGTCCGCCCTATTCCTGCATGTTTATTTATTTATTTATTGAGAAAATTTCAGATACAGCACGTAGCCATTTTACACTGAAATCAGTAACAATGAAAATAACAAAAAAGAACAAAAATAAAAATAGCAAAATAAGACAAAATATTAATATAAATAAGTCAAGATAGCACAATTAAACATTATTTAGCAACATATCTTCTGATGGTTGACCGAAAGGCATATTCTGTGGAAAATACATCAGCACTTGATGGGTGGTCGTTATATTGAGTGGGAAGTCTGTGGAAGAGCGATCTTTTTTGAATTTCCAGTCTTGGCTTTTTTGTGTAAAATAGATTTGTGTTGCGTGTTGAGCGCATAGGCACTCGAAAGTGGAATTCCTGGAGGAGTGTGTTGCAACGGATTTTGCCATTGACAATTTTGTAAAGATACCTAAAATCGTTCAGTAAACGGCACTGATAGGGAGTCTGTAGGTTTAGAAAGGCCAGGAGATGTGGTGTTGGAAAGTTGCGTAATGAGGGAACCCTGTAACGAACTATAGCCAGGAAAAAGTTAAGAACAGAATCAATTCTGGAGAGCTGAGTGGGACATGCCATGGACCAGACGGGAGAGCAGTATTCTATAATTGGGGAGATGAATGATTTATAGTACGAATGATTTATAGTACAAGGTGAGGGCTGAGATGTCACTAATTTCGGTGAAACGGTAGAGTAAACCTAAGAGACGCATAGCCTTTTTTGTCGTGCCTGTAATATGTTCTTCAAATGTAAGCTTTTGGTCGAAAACAATGCCTAGGTCTTTATGAGAGGATACTGCTTTGATGTTATTGCCAAAGATGGAGTAAGATGACTTTAACAGGTTCTTTTTGAGAGAGATGGTGAGAGTAGTACATTTTTCAGGATTTAAAGTAAGTTTCCATGTCAGGCACCATGAAAAAAACGTTGTTATGTCATTCTGGAGAAGATGAGCATCGTTGGAAGTGGAGATTTCTCTGAAGATCTTACAGTCATCTGCGAAGAGAAGGTAATTACTAGAGGCGGCTGTGAGATGGTCGGTAAGGTCATCGACGAATAATATGAACAATAGGGGTCCTAGAACACTGCCCTGTGGTACTCCAGAAAGGACGGGTAATATCTTCCACCCTATTCCTGCAGGTCGTCATATTGTCCACCCTATTTCTGTATTCAGCAACGTCTTCCTCCTTACCCCTGTATTCCCTTTCTGAGATTTTAGTCTAAGAACATTAACAATATCGTACTACACAATAGTACAGCCACAAACTTCTAGTTCTTTAGCCTCAAAATACAATTAAAATAGGTAATTGTTGCGAGTATCGTGCATCAACTGTTTACCTTGGGATATCTACAGACTATTTGACATCTGATATTTTACAGGCGATAGCAAATATGGAGTACCACCAATTGACCCATTCCACGTGAAACGCATAGCTATGGAAGAAGGAACGGGATCATTTGGACTCAAGTTCATCTTCCACGACTTTGATATAATAGGCATGGCCACGACTAGGATAAAAAGAGCGAGGTAAGAAGATGACGTAATACGTGGAGTACCAGGAAGGTAATGACGTTTATATGGAGGCTGAGGGGCACTTGCCCTTTGGGTCCCAATCGCCAAAACAGTCTGGGCCCACGAACTCGATAAAAAAAAGCAACTACAAAATGGATACATTAGTTAATATTGTGAAATTTTATGAAAGTGCAATATACTAACTATTGTCGAGAAATTTTTAACAGAAATGTAGAAAACAACACTAGAATAAGGATTTTTCTTATTTCGCCATGATGGGGATGTATAACAATATATTGTGGTGCATGTAAAGTGTTAGTATTTTATCATATAATTAATACACACATGGGATTCACTAAAATGCGTGTGTATGTAGGGCTGTGCAATAACGATTTGTCAATGTCGAACTTCGATATCGTTTGAATATTGATATCGACACGACGTTTGAGATCGTTATCGATATATCGGAGTCTATATTTCTAAGATATCGACCTTTCTGCACTTTAAAAATATCGACTCGAGAACGAATTATCACGCAGACCTATGTGTACGGTCCACGAAATGAAAATACGGTCCGAAGTCCATCTTTGATGTCTTATTGTGTGACAGTACATTGTATGACACAGCCTTGACATACGTCACATTATAAAAAGCACGTTCAAGAAATGAAAGTTACATTTTCAACCATATTGATTCCTAACAAACTCTCAACAATCCTATTTACAACAAAATTTACGTTCTCTTCGAACATGAACCATGAAAGAAGATAAATCGTATGCAAAAAAAAACAACAACAACAGATGGCAGTCGTGAGGCAAAAGTAGTCTTTTTCGCATAAAACGCTAGGATATTTCCAATATTAGGTTTTTTATAGGTGAGAAATTGTTCGAATTTGGAAGGAAGAGTATGAAAGGTTCTTCTCACACATTACCAACTGATACGCAGTATAATTTTGTTTTCATTCCACAGCGCCCTTTGCTAACACCTAGATTACATCGTCTCCTTGGATAAAATAGTCTACATGTGGAATGTAGACTATAAAATAGTCTACATGTATTATGTAGACTAACATTGTTTAAGCGTAGACGAACGTCACTGTATATAAGTACAAATTTGTGTCACTGCCTCCATACTTAATAATAATTTTTTTAAATTTCTGTGAATTTTCAAATTAAGAAAAATAAATTTAAGACAATTAGGGAAGGTAATTGACCTTTCAATATTCTAGTGGAGTTGAATTCATGAAGAAATTAATTTTCTTTATTGTCACTGGTGGGACACAATACAAACCAAACTAAAACTGAAAGTTAAATTTAACGAGCAACATGTAAAATACCTTCTAACTTTATTATGTATAATTCTTGAAGTTTTATCCAAATGACAAATCTAGATTGTTGACTCACAAGATAGAACAAAATTACAGCTTTACATTTAATTTTAAAAATTGAGGTTCAGTGACATTTAGACATGGAATGCCCCATTACTATTGCATAAATGGTGCCGAAACCCGGGCTCAACTATATTTTCTTATATTTGCAGGTTGGACTTCGCTAACCTGACGTTTGCTCTAGACCTAACTGTTGACAGGTTGGAGACAGTCGGACCTTACGAGATATCCGGCAGGATCCTGCTCCTACCCATATCAGGAAAAGGTCGTGGGAACATAACGTTCGGTAATTTAATGCTAAAGTTATACACAGAAAGGCTAGTCTGGATTGGAGCTACAATTTAAAGTGTAAACGGGGACCCCTTGATTACAAGGCGATCACTACGCCATCGGGGAAGCACCGCGGTAGTTATCAGACTGAACCGTCAAACCAAAGCAACGAGAGATTCGTATCACTTGCAAACAAACTATCAGAAATAAATGTATCCTTTCGTACCAGAACGACACGACAAGCTGCATACAGATAACTCGGACTGGGCCCAGTGCGCATCGTGTCGCCTCGGTCTGTTGGTCGCGCATGCGCAGTGAAATGCTATTTTACAGACTGGATGGGGACTTGTCGCGATATGATACACCTGTCGTTGTAACTTGGGTCTGGAAGCTCTGCAATAGGCATTAAGACAATTTAAAATAGGCAGTCAAGGAGATACTATGAAATTAAGAAATACCACAAACAGACAGTGAACATAAACTTGATTTAACTTTCTTTGTCAGTTTCATACTTTTTGACTTGCCTGTAGCATTCATAATTTATTAAAGTTTTTTTTGTTACTTTTGGCTAATCGCAGCTATGGTGATGAATGATGGTTAGGGACAGCACAAGACAAGATATTACCTTCTACACTATACTAGGGAGAAACAGGGTTGCCAGGTGTACGGGATTTTAAAGTGACAATCTCTTATTTAAGTAATATGTCTAGGGTCCCGTGAAAATTTTCCCGGGACGTCAATTGTCTACTATTTGAAAATTCCCAGCTATGTCCATCTTTCTGAATACGTAGATCATCAACTTTTCTTTCACCGGTGGCGGTGCATTATGGTACAGATACAAATTCCAGTTTGCTTCCCCACCTGTTTGTCATCACTAGACCTTGGATTTTTAGGTTCTAAAAAGCGGGTTTTTAGGTTCCTAAAATAGGATCTAAAAATCCTAAAATAGGTTCTAAAATCCTAAAACAGGTCATAAAAATCCTAAAACAGGTTCTAAAAATAAAAAAATAGGTTCTAAAAATCCTAAAATAGGTTTTAAATATCCTAAAATAGGTAATAAAAATCCTAAAACAGGTTCTAAAAATCCTAAAATAGGTTCTAAAATCTTAAAATAGGTCATAAAAATCCTAACACAGGTTCTAAAAATCATAAAATAGGTTCTAAAAATCCTAAAATAGGTTCTAAAAATCATAAAATAGGTTCTAAAAATCCTAAAATAGGTTCTAAAATCCTAAAATAGGTAAAAAAATCCTAAAATAGGTAAAAAATCCTAAAACAGGTTCTAAAAATCCAAAAATAGGTTCTAAAAATCATAAAATAGGTTTTAAAAATCCTAAATATCCTAAAACAGGTCATAAAAATCCTAAAATCCTAAAATGGGTCCTAAAATCTGAAATTAGGCTCGACAAATCTTGAAGTAGGTTAAACAAACTTAAAATAGTTCAAAATTCCTCAAAAATGCTGATTAGGTATAATCATCGGCAATGAAAATGGGACACCTAGGCTATATCCTGAAGTATGCACTATCTTGCATAGCGTTGTGTGTTGCCTTATCCTACGGTGATGGCAGAACTTAACGTTGGAATTTTGCTATTACAATCCACTCTTCGCCGTATAGTTAGGAAAAAACCTTTTTATATCTTATCCACAGTCAAACTCCGCAATTTTGTCTTATATACTGAAAATAATCTTTCAACAAAATCATAGGCAGCGGTGCAAACTTCAATACTGAAATCTTAGTTTGCAAGGCGTTAATGCCACAAAGCACCTAAGTGACACGAAAGTGAGCAAGACCACACAGATCAAACCACTTTGGATTGTACAGGAACAGTATCACCAGACATTTTGCTTTGTTTAGAGCTTTGAAAAAAAACACCATGGACGTGGAGGAAGGGAAATCGACAGAGAGTACCTTTCAAACACTTTCGTCATTGAATTGTTTCGTGACCAAACAAAGCAAATGCCTCGGTGTGACATAAAAATCCTGTAAAACCTTTAAAAATATATAAAAACCTAAAAAAAATGCTTGATTAAGTGCATAGACCTAAACTAGGTTCTAAGAAGCAAAATAGGTTATTTTAGGTACTATAAAACTTCATCAGTTGTTGCGTTATTTAACGAAACGCTGACATAACTTATTATTTCTTACCTACCTGTTAAGGAGAAATAGATTAAAAACCTAAAATCGGAGGTCTAGTGATCACTTCCTCCTCCCCTGCACTCTATCTATTTTTTCCAGTGTGCGTAGTCTGTGTATACCACGTACTTGCCCTATGTTTTTTTTTTTTTTTCGAAGTCAGGACTTTTCATGTCCAGCATATTGTTTATTGAACTGGGATGTGGGTTATTTACATAGTAAATGTGTACAGGAACATTGATAATTACCATTACATTAGTGTTTCCTGCTACTGTCGCAGGAGACAGGTCGTGGGTATGTGCCCAACATATACAACTAACTACAAACAATACATACAAGATATACAAGGATTTATCATGATACATTACACGAAATTTTGAGTACAAGCACAGGTGCACATGTTATACATTTGTTAAAAACCATATGAAGAGATTACTTAGGCTCCCTAGAATCTGAGTGTGATGCACTTTGTCATGGTCGTGGTAGAGGTACCTTACGCCGTCGGGGACGGAGTGTCCCGATGGAGTTGATCAGTGGATTGGTGTGGGCTCGAACCTTGGCCCATATGCGTTGTTTGGCGATTTGGAGCATCTCCTCTATCATTGGATATTGCAGATCATCGTGAATCTGGGTGATACGGGTGTCCATGGGGTAGGATCCAATCATGCGTAGCGCTCTGTTCTGCACAATCTGGAGCTTGTTGTGATGGGTCTGGGCCATCTGGGTCCATACCGGACTGGCATAGAGTAGGATAGGACGAACCATCGAAGTGAACACATGGAGGCGTGTTGCAAAAGGAAGAGTGTGCGCACGTAGCAGTGGAGATAGGTAGCCAAGACGCATGCGTGCGCGCTTGCAGGCCGCATCTGTGTGAGGTCCAAATTTCAGTCGTCTGTCCAGGAGGACACCCAGGTATTTCACTTGGTCACGATGAGGCACTCGGCGTCTGAAGAGGGTGACTCGAGCTCGTTCTGGTACGGGGCCCAAGCCGAAGACCGTAACAAAACTCTTGGTGGATACTGTTGAAAACTTAATACAAAGCACACGAAACTACTGCGTACAGTTTGCAAGTCGTGATTGGAGGAATAACATTTTAACGTGTAGTTGAAGGATAGTTGTAATAAATACAGAGCAGTTTCAAATACTGAAATAACGTTTGCAGTGATGTAGTGCTGCATGCTTGGGCAATGGAGCTCAAGAATCAAAAGGTATCTTCTTTATCAGCACCATCTATCGGCAATTTTTCCATAAGAGAGAATTGTTCTGAAGATGAAAAGGGTGAGTGCAAATGTTTATGAAGACTATGTTTTTGCAATGTTGTCCCTTATTTTCAACTTGTTAACAATTTTGTCTTGTATTTTCATCTTGACAACCTGGCAACCCTGCAGAGGCCCAAGTAGCGAAAGGGAGCGGAAGTATGCAAACGTAAGACAAAAAAACGTATTTTTAAGCACTATTGTGTAAAATAGGCATTTTAAGACTATGCAACTAGGTAAAAAAAGCCCCTCCATACTCATAAAGCTATCATTAACTCAAAGTGCTGTAGCTTCTGCTCAACACATGTAACGATGACGTTTTTCTTTTGTCTCCAGTTAACCTTACACAAACATGGCTGTGGAAGCACGAGTTGGTGACCAGGGACGGTCTGCAGTACCTACGAATAACTGATGTTTCAGTGGACTTTCAAATGGAAGACGCCTGCACGCACTTGGACAATCTTTTCGAAGGGCAAGAGGCCTTAGGTAAGGATGTAATGTTATGTAGGATGCCTTCTTAAACCCGAAGGTTTATGGCTGCAGCAACAAAGGCCTTCCATCTATCCTTATTCCGAGCTAAATGCATCCACCCTTTCCCATCCTTTTGGTTCATCTCAACATTATCTCTCCATCTTCGTCTTGGCCTTCCTACTGGTCTCTTACCATCAGACATCCCGACAAGAATCCTGTAAACTCCTATCTCCTCTCCCATTCGTGCCACATGGCCATCCCATTTAGGTCAAAATATTTTCTAAGGATTTTATTTTCAAACAAGCTTTCACATAGTGTAGATAATATCCAAACACTTTCTTAGTTGAAACCTTTGTGTGTCATACACGACATACAGTTTCGGATAGTTCTGGGTGTAAAGATTCCATTGGAAGCTTATGGGATTGTTATAACTTAGATATGTTCGTGACTGTTCAAGGACGTATTGTACAGTCACGGACACTTATGGGTTGTAACAATCCCATGAAGTGCTAACGGCAGCGTTACAACCCAGAAGTGTCGGTGACTGTGCCAGGCGTCCGGAAAATTAAGACAGTGTTGTTTTACGTCTCTGGGCGAAGAACCGTTATATTGCCATCAAGGGCACCCGCAGAGGTGGGCCAAAGGGGGCACTTAACCCTTGAGGTATCTGGAGAGAGATCGTGTAATTCAAATTTCGAAATTGTAGCTTGGGTGTGTTTTGCTTCATTTTCCTTCGCTTTTTGTGCCACTTTTGGCTAATTTTCGAAGATAGGGATGAGTTATAACACCATTAAGCCTTGTTTCCATGATTATGAAAAACTAAATATGCTGACCAAGGCAGTAATTTATTTTATTAAAAACATAAACTAAACGTAACGTTTCAACCTTCTAGCAAGGTCTTCTTCAGACTCTGTATCAAGTACAAAAGTAACAAGATACAAAAACAGGGCATTATATATACACAAACATTACTCCCTCCAGACTATTTAGAAAGTTGTTCTAGCAGGTGACTTTCACTTTCCAACTTTACTTTCACCTAAAAGGCTAAACACAATTACTTCCATATAGAATGTGGTTGGACTTTTAATCTCACGCTCTTTTCCCTTCATTTTTCTTCCTTCTCCTCTCCTCTTTCTCTCTTGTCCTTTCCACTCTTTCTAACATCTTCTTCCATTCTTTGTTTAACTTCAATCCCCCATTCCAGTTCATTGTGTCTTCTTCACCTTTCTTCTCTATTTCCTTGGCTTCCTTCCATTTTATCACTAGCATCCTCTTCTCCCTTCCTATCTGCTTAGCCTCATCCCACTCTATGTCATGTCCTGTTTCTCTCGTGTGTTTAGCCTTTTAGGTGAAAGTAAAGTTGGAAAGTGAAAGTCACCTGCTAGAACAACTTTCTAAATAGTCTGGAGGGAGTAATGTTTGTGTATATATAATGCCCTGTTTTTGTATCTTGTTACTTTTGTACTTGATACAGAGTCTGAAGAAGACCTTGCTAGAAGGTTGAAACGTTACGTTTAGTTTATGTTTTTAATAAAATAAATTACTGCCTTGGTCAGCATATTTAGTTTTTCATAGGGATGAGTGATGATCTGTTGAAATTGATGGACACTCGCAAACATCCATGCCCAGGCCAGGATTCGAACCCGGGAACCCTGGTGTCGTATCGCGATGTGCTAACCACTCCGCCACGAGGGCCTCCGAAATTGTAGCTTGAAAACATGGACGTAGAACAAAGCAGATTATGTGCCTGTGCATATCATCCTAGTTCTTGGTACGCTTTATGAGAATTGAGAACTAAAAGTGGTAAACGTTGTAAGTGCCAAAAGCGAAAGTGTTGGGAAATCGCATCGTTCCGCACATCAGCCCGTAAGAACGTGCACACTAGTGACCTCTTTACACGCCCTTTGAACTACTTAGAGGGCTACCAGCCACTTTTCACGTTTACCACACTATAAAGTATGGTACATTTCACAGTTTAACGTGGAAACTGTGTTTGAATTATTTTGGCACTTACAGCGTTTACCACTTTTAGTCTTCAATTATCTTAACGGGTAAAGCATCAGCTCATATTTTCCACATCTTGAGCACTGCTGACCCCCTGAGGAAAAAGCCTGCGGGGAGAACTGATCTTGGTCGATGGAAAGTTAGTGGTAAAGACACTCACGTCCTGTTTTGAAAGTACTGTGTTGTGCTGAAGTACAGTAACTATATACAAGTTACACACTTGTCGCTGGTTCGAATCCGGGTATGGGAGTTATTTGCTAATGTGCCTTCATCAATTCCATAACTCATCTTCATCGTCGCGATTAACCAGAAGTGGCAGAAAAAGAGGTAAAATAACCTAATTCAATTCATGAAAACTTATGCTCTATTTCTTCCTTCCAGGTATACAAATGAACCGAATCTTGAACGAAAACCACGCAATAATTCGCGAGGAATTCAAGCCTTTTGCTGCACGAATGGTCGCTAGTATAATAAAAGAAGTCAGCCAAAGGTTTCTAGATAGAATCCCCTTCAATGAGCTTTATCCTTACCGTTAACGAAGCCTGGACATATAGGGACATTAAATTTTCATCATTGTGTTGGAAACGTGAGAAATGCATGTAATCAGCGTAAACAGTAAATATGATTTTTAAAAACAAGTGGCTACAAATATTTTTTAATATTGCCTGGCAGAAGTAAACTTCAATCTCGTATGACAATGGACATTTTGAATGATAATGATCGAGAATCACAAGATATACTAGAGAAAGGTTGCTTGTTTGTTATTTTAGAAAATTTTCTTCCGGATTATTAATTATTCAGAAATGTGTGGCTGGGGAAGTGCAACATATAATGCTAGAACGCACAACATATCGTAGGGAAATAAATATTGTATACGAAAGTTTATATATTTTAAAGATTCAGTTTCCAATAAAAAGCCAGAGGCAGGAAACTGCGAAGGATGATGATTAGTTTCCAATAAATTTTAACAAGTTTGATTGTCAATTCTAATGTTCGACTGGAAAATAGTTCATGAGAAAATGTATCATACAATTGTAAAGATTTGTCTGAATAGTCATAATATAACTTCTGTGAAATAAAGGGGGTTAAGGATATTTTTAATTTTAAAAAATAATGCATATTATAGAAAGAATATTATGGACCAAAAACTGCTTAAAAGCAGTTAGGTTCAAAATAAAATAATGAATGAATGAATAAACGTTCAGAAGAAATGAAAATGTATTTAATAACAAATGGTCGACAATACATGATTACCTATTACCTATCTAAATGATACTGTGAATGCCCTTGATGGTTATTGAACTACTGTTATCATTTAAATATTGACTAGATAAGTTCAAATTGTTATTTTAAAAGATGAAAGAGTGTACAAACAACGTGAATCAGATCGGAAAGTTTAATTATATTTCACAGTAATATGATGCCATATATAGGAAGAATACAGTGTCGGATCTAAAAATGTTGGGTCCTCCCGCAAAATATTACAAAAGGCCCCTTCCATATATATATAAAATACACTTACTTGTGAAATAAACTTTTGCTGTTATTCAGTGTATGTATGTACGTATGTGTGTGAATATAAATATCTACGTGTACAATGGAAATATTGATGTAAATATTTACTTTTCTTTGTGTCGCTTTTCTGCCACTTTTGGCTAATCGCGACGAAGATGAGTAATGATAGGATGAAATTGTTGAAGGAACTCTCACAAAGAACAGCCCAGGCGGGGTTCGAACCCGTGAACTCGCCGCTTACCACTCTACCACAGAGTTCGGATTGTGCTATGCTTCTCGTACATAAGTTTTGCAAAATCATGTTCAGATGAAACTTTTGATAAGATGGACCAATACCCGTTTCATAATATTTCTGCAATTACTTTGCTTTTGCTATCAGTTCGTCATTCGTCTTCTTGCTCCACCTTGTTAAACTTCTACTAAGACCAGTTTTATCTTGTAACTTATACAGAGTGAACCAAAAGTAGGTGGAATAGGTGGAATAGATGGAGGTCCCTTGACATTATGCAAGAGCAGATCGTGAGTATCTCCATGAAACATTTCCTGAGAAATGGATTGGCCGAAGAATAATTGTTTATCAAAATTGAATTGTATTCGTAAATATAATTGTATATGTAATCTCAAATAAATGGTATCATATACTGTCCACCTACTTTTGGCTCACTCTGTATGTAGGCCTACTGTACGTACGGTACAATATCAACTAATAGTCCACACCACAGAGCTAGGGAAGAAAAAACTCGGTTAGTAAGAAATTCATGTTTAGTTTGTGGTGTGGAACCTTCAACAGAAGTTATTTATTGAGAACTACTGTATCTTAGGAAATTTAATGAATAACAAATCCTTTCACCTTGCAATATCTATCGGTGGTCTTCTTCTCTGATCTAAGGTCCTAGATAATTTAACACGTTGATTGTTTTACATAGACTTATTTGAGTATGTGAAGGCCATGGCAAGGGCCCCCTAAAGACTGTGTTCCAAGAATATGTGGCAGCACAATTCTTTGCATATTCGGAAAAATACTTGGAACAATACTACATTGTTTACCGTGTTATTTATGCTATTTTTGGTGATAAAGGAAATAATATTATTTCTGGTTGTTGTAAGGGTGTTCTTTATTTGTAACTTTGGAGCAACGCGTAATTTCATAAACCACATGGTTTGAAGTTCAGTAAAAAGAGTGAAAAGAAATTGTACACAAAAAATGATTATAATGGGCTTCTAAAGAGCCAAAGGTGGCCATACGAAGTACTGTCAGTACTTGCAGTGTGTATACGACCGGATCAAGAAAGTGTGGGGCGTTACCCCCACACCCCCTATACGCCTTCATGGCGTGGTGCTATGCACAGGGGAACACTTTACCTTTTTTTTACCTTTTAATGGCAGACTGAGAATTTTCCCATGTGTAGAGCTGAAGAGGGAATGCGATAATTGGAGTGAACAGAATTGTGAATTTCTTGCGGAAAGCTGTTACTGTGATTGTATTGCAGACCGAAATGCGCGTGCTTTTAAACTTCAATGCCGCCGTTTTACGTCATAATGTAAAAATACTGAATTGGTACCTAGAGACTTCAACCATTTTGTTCTTGTTTTGGCTTCAGTGTATTTTGTCAGTATGCAAGGAACGCAATGTGGCGGATTCTTTGGTTGACCACCGCCTGTATAGGGTTCTCACTAGGACTGAAGATACGTGAGTAAAATTAACCCAGTCTCTTTTGTTAATACGTATTTAACTTTCCTTAGATAACAATGCCAACTCAATCAATTATAAACAGGGCCTCCCTGATGGTGTAGTGTGGACATGTAAAGGGTGACCTTCAGATAAGGTATCCAAAAGCTAGTGTTTGAAAAGTTGCTTTTTAAAAGTAACTCAGTCACAGTTACTCATTTAAAAAGTAACACAGTTACAGTTTACTGGTTCTTGCAAAGTAACTGTACGTTACTTTCACACTTACTTTCTGCTGTAAATTTTAGTGCAACAGATTACACACAATAAACGATCATTAATTGCAGTAAAATAACTCGTATACGAAGAGTTTCGTGTGTTTTACAACATGTGTCTGGTAAACATGTCTTTATATATTAATATTATTAGCTCCTATGATATTAATCTAAATTGTTATTTTCAAAATGTGAGAGAAATTAATACAAAATTTGACGCCAACATCTACAAAATTATGAATTAGTATCAATAACAAAGTTTATTGAAGAAGAGCCGCGGTAGCTCAGTCGGTATGGCGTCTGACTACCATGCGAGAGACGCGGGTTCCCCTGCGGAGGAGAATTGGGATTTTTCCACCAGTCGAAGCGGCTCTGGCGGCCACTCAGCGTCGTATAAAGTGGGTACCTGGAGGAAACTCTGCGGATAAAGGCGGCCAGGGGCATGGTACTAATCACATCACCCCCAACTTCGGCCGCGATCAAGAGAGTGTGGAGTCCCAACTCCACCCCACCTATACGCCTTCATGGCGTGGTGCTTAGTACAGGGGAGCACTTTACTTTACCTTTACCATTTTAGACTCAGTGTTTAAGAACTGAAACGCAACAGACTTCAATTGTCGCGTTTAACAATAAGAGTCTTTACAGTCCACCAACTATTTCGGGGGAAAAAGAAAGAACATTATTTGGAGAGACATCACAAGGAAGCGACACGCAGAAGTTCACTGGAGTAATCACCAAATTACATAAACAAACAAAAGGAGACGAAAGTAGAATGTAAACACATCGTAGCAGAAAGTATACTCTAATGAGTACGGTTAACCAGAGGGTATGCGGGATATACTGTCATATACCCTCGCCTATAGCACTGCTTATATGTGCCAAAGTTCGAGCCATATTTTTGGCACTAATGAAATCAATTCATATGCAGTCTGCAAGAGAGACTAACTTTGAGAAGCAAGAGTTAAGCCCGAACGCATGATTTTTTTTACTTCTGATTTTAAGCAGTTTTTAATAATGCATTGTTGGCATACAATACTGCTCGCGAGTGAACAGTTTGCATAGAGTTTACCTTACAAAACTAATCGAGCAAAAGAGGCCCGTGACTCAAAAACAGACTGGCTTTTATAACTAGTTTGAGCCTATTTTGACCAAGGAATAGCCAAGATTCAATCAACAGAGCGAGAAAAGTAAGTTAATTTTACATAGTAATATAAATATATGTAATTGTACGTAATTACCAGGGTTGTGATCTGGCGCATATCTTAATTAATATTTTCATCCACATTATCAGAATATATGATTATTGAATATCGACATTAGCTATCTGAATATCCGTTTTTCAGATTATCCGCATGTCATATAAATAGTCATCCAACTTTCTGAAATCCAATTCGTATGCCATTTTATTAATGTAATCTAATGAAAAGAAAAATCAAGCAGTGTTATGGTTGGAAAGCTCTTGGGTGGGCGACCGTCTATTCTACCGAATCAAAACATCTCAATTACTGTTAATTAAAAGTTTACTATATGAAACTCGTCAAGTTCGGAGTAAATTAAATGAGGATTATTGCTCCTATTAAGTGGTCCTAAGGCAATACGTGGCAATAGAAACATAACTATACATATTTTCAAGATTCCCACACCCAAGTAACACGACAGCCGTGCGAAAAGGAATAGAAGAGACAAAAATAAGAATCGCAACCAAGACATGGAGATAAATCCACAACACGAACTAGAAGGCAGGGAAACAATGTTGTCGAAACTTCGAAATAACTTAATCCGCCATGATAAGTCTTGATCTTGAAATCCAGGTAAAAAACTTAATAAAATTAGCATCCAGCGTTGGCCCTGATTGGGCAATACCC
Source organism: Lepisma saccharinum (assembly GCF_977018435.1). Classification (NCBI taxonomy): domain Eukaryota; kingdom Metazoa; phylum Arthropoda; class Insecta; order Zygentoma; family Lepismatidae; genus Lepisma; species Lepisma saccharinum. The sequence goes on from NC_139238.1 coordinate 27,518,658, forward strand.
AAGAAGTTAGGAAAGGAAGCACAACAGCGGAAGTGACAAAGAAATGTCGTACGTTGGCGATGAGAATGACCTTGGAAACCCGAGAACCAATTTTGGAGATTGCGCACGCAGCCACTTAGGAACTTCCTCTTTATGAAAATAGTGCCTAAATACATCAGAGAATCTTCTTGGCGTCCTTGATGTCCTTCTCTTCTTCCAGCGAGCATCATGTTGAGGATCTTGGTTGTGGTCAGTGTCTGCGCAGGTCCCTCTTTTGGCCTGAAGATACGTAAGTATACTGTGGCAGTGTTTTCAGGTAATGATAATTACTAGACCTGAGATTTTAGGTTTTTTAACCTATTTTTTTCCTTTGCAGGTAAATAAGAAATAACAATTTATGTCAGCGTTTCATTAAAGAAAACGCAACAACTGACGAAGTTTTATAGTTCCTAAAATAACCTATTTTGCTTGTTAGAACCTATTTTAGGTTTATCCGCCTAAATCAAACTTTTTTTTAGGTTATTATGTATTTTTTCAAGTTTTTAAGAATTTTTACATCACACAGAGGTATTTTCTTGCTTTGGTACCAAAAAAAGTCAATGATTAACGTGTTTGAAACAAACTTTCTGTTAATTTCTCTTCCTCCAAGTCCATGATGCTTTTCAAAGCTCTAAACAAGTGGTTCCCAAAGTGTGCGCCACGGCACCAGGCTTACAGGGGCGCCGCGAATGTTCCAATATATTCAATCGATGATATGATTGTTCTAAATATGTGCTTATTTAGTACTTTTACACATAAAATATTTCTGAATTTGAAATATGTGTTTAATTTTAAACTTAAGGCAAGCAACCTAACCACACTAGATGAGCGTTGCAAGTGTTATATAGTCCTACATTCTGACTTGGGCGCAGCGGAAAAATCTTGAAACATTAAGGGCGCGGTGAAACAAAAAGGTTTGGAAACCCCTGCTCTAAACAAAGCAAAATGTCTGGCGCCACTGTTACCTGCATGATCGTTCTGTGCATTGTGGCATTCATGCCTTGCAAAGTAACGTTTCAACATTCAAATGAGCATCACTGACTGTTTTCGTTGAAAGATCATGTTAAATACGTAAGATGATCCTCACAGAGAACAAGCGAAGTTTGACTGTGGATAACATGAAAAAAAATGTTATGTATTCAGGGTGGTCACTCTAGGACCATGATAAAATTCAACTATAATTCCTGGTTTTTAAAGCGAAATTTTCAAAAATTCAATGGTACAGGCAGATGTTTTCTCTATTTCCACCTTACGTATTACCGCCTCTCACCACACACACAATTCCAATGTATCCAAAAATTGAAATTTTAATTTTTAACGGTTGTACTTAATCAGTATTTTTCATGAATTTTGAACCATTTTACATTTTTTGGAACCTACCTCAGGCTTTTTTTTAGCCTAATTTAAGATTTTTTTAGAACCTATTTCAGTATTTATAGAACCTATTTTAGGATTTCTAGAGCCTATTTTAGGAGCCTAAAAGCACTCTTTTTAGAACCTAAAAACTTTTTAAAGGAATAACTGGAACTCTTTTGTAAATGGATAACTGTAACTGAATTTCTTTTCGGAATGTAGAACTGCAACCGATTACTTGTTGGTATGGACAACTGTAAATCAGTTACTTTTTAAAAATTGAATGAGTGTAAATGAATTACCTTTGAAATAACTGTAACTCAATTAATTCTTTAAATGAATAACTGTAACAGAGTGTCATTTTTCGGATAACTGTAACTCAAGTATTTTTCAAAATGAATAACTGTATCAGATTTATTTTGGAATGGATAACTATAACTGGGTTACTATTTTAAAACGACTAATTGTAATATTTACTTTTGAAATTCATAACTGAAATAGAGTTACTTTATAAAATGGGCACATAACTGAATTACTTATTAGAATGGATTGGATGAAAGGGAACGACTTTTAATAAGTTACTTTTTAAAAGATTAACTGTAACAACATGGCGAAAGGTGATAACTTAGAAAAGGGGGCCGTGGAATTAAAAGAAAATTATACTGCGTATCAGTTGCTGATGTGTGTGGAAAACTTTTCATACTCTTTCTTCCAAATTCGAACAATTTCTCACCTAGGAAGAAACCTAATATAGGAAATATTCTAGTGTTTTATGGGGAAAATACCACTCTTGCCTCACGACTGCCATCTGTTGTTTTTCTTGCATACTATTTATCTTCTTCCTTAGTTGATAATAGAAGAGAAGATAAATTTTGTTGTAAATAGGATTGTTTTTATTTCGTTAGGAACCAATATAGTTGAAAATGTCACTTTCTTTTCATGAAACCCTTGAAAATTAATTGTAATGCACTTTAGATTGTCTACGTAGTCTATGTAAACTACAACCCAATGTAATCTACGCGTATATTACGTGTAGACAACGCACGTAGACGTAAACTTATAGTCTACGGCACATCACTGCTCAGAACAGAGAAAATCTCTAGAACTGAATTTCGGCGTACAAGACGCGTTTTTCAGATCTGTTTTTAAAGGAAAAAAGTGCATCTTATACGCCGGCAAATACAGTACATTGCCTGTATGCAGGCTTGCCGTTAGGAAATGTGAGACTATTATATTTTGAAATAGGTGTGCCCAAAATACGGCAAGCGGACCCCATCAGGCCCACCAAAGGATTGAGATATTGTCTTCATTTTAAGTAATATGGCCCTCTATCAACTGTTTATTCGGGCTCATTGGCCCTACACATGAAAAGGTTTAGGCACCCCTTGTTTAAAAAGTAATAATATACTTAATGTCCCCTTTCTCGTAAAAAGTATACGCTTAAAGACACATTCATATTAGCATTGCGTAATTATTACATGTCGTTGCCCAATTGTATAGTTTATTTCGGAGACCCTACATCGACAACTTATGCCAAAAACGATAGTTGTACAGTTTCATTTAACCCTTGCCGTTTGATGCAGATATCGATCATTAACAGGGTACATAAAGTTCGTCAATTAAAGTTAAGAATGCATTTCAAGTAAGCAACAGTATTCTTGCATGTTTGGTATGTATGTATTTGGCCAATAGGCTACTACAGTAGTACTACATTCTCATCTTCGCGATTGGCCAAGAGTGGCAGAAAAGCGAAGTACATTAATCAATCAACAATTGTGCTTGATTCAAAGTTGAAGGACGCTTGCCATGTCAAACGAACAGGTTTCTGCCTGTTGTAAGCTTCCAGCAACCTTGAATCAAGCGAACTAGCTACCGTGAGTCACCTATGGCAGCAAGCTTGCCAAGTGATGATTCGAACTTGCCCATGAAAACAAAAATCTCACTTCACGAAGAAGGTGTGTAACATAAGAACAAGCCTGAACCAAGCATGCCATATCAAACTACACCCAAGCTATGGTAAGCTGGACACAAGTTCACGTGCTGCCAGAAAAAACCAACATACAGACAGGGTTTTGCCATGAACCATGGACAAAGTATGACAACTTGAAGATAATCTCAAAGCTAACAATTTTCTTTATAATTCTTTTTTTTTTTTTTTTGCTAGTTGAGACCTTGATTCGGCGCTACGACAGTTTTTTTTTTCACTGGTCTAACATATCCCTGATTTCACTTTAATAACATGAAATGTTAGCAGTGTTAAAAACACCATAATTTTCATTTCAGCTTCGTTCGTCGAGCAGTGCTACATAAATGATCCAAATTTAGCAGACTGCATCGTGAAAGATAAAAATGCAGCGTTGCCATATTTCGTTAAAGGTAAGCCATTCAATGACCTTCAACTATAAGCTTTGTTTTAAAACTTCAGACAAAAATGACCACAGATAGAGCTACTTTGAATCCGGTAACATTTACATCAGTGTTTTAAACCTAATAATATAATATTTAATTGTATGCATTATTATACATGTGTGATATATTTAATATAATCTATCTTAATATTCACAATTTTATGTGATGAACGCTTATATATAAATTTCAGTTCATTACAGTTATTAACTAATGCTAATTTTATTCAAATTAAGAATTTTAGTGTCTAATGATAAAGTAACTTGCTTCCACTATAGAAAAGGTAAAGAATAGTACACTAAAAGAAACTATAGAATAAATAATGCTCCTTTTCTATGTCTATAAAAATGCTTGTATCTATTACAATAATCTTAACCGTGAAATTAACCCATTGAAACTTGCCAGCCACAACCACCAATTTAAAAAACAACCACTTTTTTTTCTTTATAAAATCACTATAGGCTAGAATGTTTATTATGGTACAATCGACTCGGTGGCCGAGAGAGTTCAATGGTGGACTTTGGAGTTCGCCATCAAAGTCCTAGGGTTCAAATACCAAGGTGGCCTTGGGCGTTCTGGAGTGTACCTTCATCAATTTCACATCGTCATCAATCATCCTCATCGTTACGCTTAGTCAAAAGTGGCATAAAAGCGACGCTAAATAACGAAAATGCAAAATACAGGGTGTACCAAAAGTCTCATTACCCCCTTTGAATTGTAGACAAACCTGCAAAATGTTACTTTAACAGCATGCGTATGATGAGAGGATGGTATACCATTAAATCAGACCAATGACCACTATTTACTCCAGATGATCTGTGTACACACCGCCATTTTCATGGCACAGTATTATTTGCCTCCAGGTGCGATGTGAAATCCTCCGTAACATAAGATGGCAGATCTGGATTTCGGGGTGGCCATTTTAAGAGAATTCCTCAATGATGTGTTCAGAGACAAACGGATTGGACGAGGATCGCCAAATTTACCAGGACCTTTAAAATGGCCATCCCGAAGTCCAAATCTGACATCTTGTGATAATGCGCTATGGGGGCACATCAAACAGAAAGTCGCCCTTAATAGTTATCAGACAACTGAGGAACTTCAAGAAGATGTTCGCAGTGCGTTTGCTTCCTACACGCCAGCCACGTTACGGAGGATTTCACATCGCACCTGGAGGCGAAAAATACTGTGCCATGAAAATGGCGGTGTGCACACACAGTAAATGGTGGCCATTGGTCTGATTTAATAGTATACCATCCTCTCATCATACGCATGCTGTTAAAATAACATTTTGCAGGTTTGTCTACAATTCAGAGAGGGGGTAATGGGACCTTTGGTACACCCTGTACTTAAACTGGTACAGTTCCTGCCACTAAGTGGTAGGAAATCTACTGTGTCTTGTTGCCAAGTCTTGACTTCGAAAGGGCAAGCAAACCGTAACAGGTTCTTGTTCTTGGAGGGCAAATTCTTTTTCTCTCAACATCTGAAATTTCTGTTTTCTCTGTGATGGTTCCCTTCCCCTTGACACCCACCTGTAAGGCAAGGGACTACGACAACTTAAGTTACACAAACGCCTATGATGCAGGAAAACAATTTATGATACTTTCACAAATAACACACTTCAAACATATTTCAACATTTTCATTCCTCTATTCAGAGAAACCAATACTCTTGAACACAATATTAACTTTTATTAATGTTAAACGTTAATCACATTAAACACTGAAACGTTAATTAACATGTAACTTACAAATTGTTACTATACTTTCATTTCAATATCCATCTGCACGAACCTTCTAGATTACTACGTCTGTGACTATGTTTTGTTCTATCCTCTCAAGAGTTCCACACACAGGTTGGTTGTCAATTACTTGTCACTACTGGCAACTGAACTGAAATTAAAGAAAAAACAAATGAATCGGAACAAGCACTAATCATGACAGATCCAGATACAAAAAGTTCCATCAGGTTATCTGTAATACTTTCTCTGTTATTATCATTCAAATAGTGTAAACTCCTTTGTGGGACACACTGTATATGAGATTTCACAAAATAAGAACATTGTTTACAGATCAATAAACAAGGAAGTGACGTGTCGCAATTTGTCACCAAAAGACCACTATTACACCTCACAGTATTGCAAAAAAGGTCCTTTATCATCCTTGCTGAGTCCAACACACTTTACGTGAACATATGTATAACAAATGCTACATTTGCACATAATTTTTACTAGTGTTCGGATTGAAGGGGGGAAGCTAGGGAATTCCCTCCTTCTACCTTTTCATCCCAGGCTCTACATTTGTATTTTCATTCCCAACCAGGGAAAGAAAAATCCCCTTCTCTGAATGCGTATTCTTATTTGGGATGGCATGACAGTCATTCACTGTTTGAGTCATAAATTCAGGCTTGCTGTTCAAAGATACATTCATTGCATTGCACTTTAAATCTTTTATGGATGTACTTTATTTTATGTTCAGTCAAAACAGCAAAAATCAAAAGGATCTCTTCGAGAGTGGTCAAAAGGGAACCAAAATTAGACATATTTCACATGCCTATTGGGACATTCAAAAATGTTATTCAAGGAATGGAAGAATGAATGCCAACAATGTAAACATAAACGCAATATTTGTAAATATATATTTCTTTCGTAGTTTATACTCAATTACATATATGTACGTACTTTCTAGTGTGTCAATTATTTACAGGTCATTTATTACACACATAATTAATATATTTCTTTAATGTAAATAACTTCTATCCTTGATTTATCCTTGTTTATTTTATTTCCATATTTTATGTATTTTATAATATATTATATCAGTATCTTATATATATTGTACATGGTGGTAAAGATCTGATATACTGAGTGTAAAGATAAATAAGAAATGTAGAACACTGTAATTGGGCATTCGCCTGTTGTGTTTAGTAATAAATAAATAAAATAAACAGTGATAACAACAATGATGGAAATTAACAAAATGTTTGACATTTGTAGGGTAGCATCTTAGCAGTCTGTGACGACGGCAGTAATAAATAATTATCTGCCTCATTACTTTTCGAGTCGTGAGTTCAGTGCAGCTATCAGTTGAAAAGAAGAATAAAGTGCAAAGGAATGCTAAAGAAGGTACCAGCTTAGTTATTTGTAGTAGAACTTTCTCTTTCCAAAGTTGTATTAGATATCCTCGAACAGTTTTCATTGCTTCTACAGAGAAGAAGTGCTAGTGCAATTAGTGCACAGCAGGAACTGGCTGTGGTTATAAAATCACCAACTTCAATGAAAGAGCATCCTGGAGAAAATGTACAGATGTAGAATTTTAGTTTTCTCCAAACGAAGCATTTATGAGTGTACGTACCACTAACTGAAATATCTGAAGCCGGTGAGAAAAACAAAAGCATATTTTCGGAAGCATTTCTTTCAGGGACTAACTGATACTCAAGATTTGAAGATCATGGAATATTCGAAGAGGCATATGTTTTGAACCATGAGAAGTGGCCAGAAAATAAAACAAAGCGTATGTTGTATGGTGACAAAGAAATCGCTTCGTTTATGGTAGGGTTGTAATATTGTGGCATACATGTGGCGTACCCCAGCCTGGCCCACATATCCCGTAAGTTTCATCGCTTTGTCACTTTATTTCGCTTTTCACGGCATTAATCCGGTTTGCTTAGTTCGCAACTAATGCAAAACACATAAAGATGATATCAGTAGGAGTTTCGCTGAGTGGATTTTCTGCAAACTACAGATCATTCAAATATCAATGACTGTGAAAGAGGTTTCAGTAAAGTGAACGTGACTCTTACCGAACAACGAAATCGAACGAAGGATCAAACAGTACGAGCATTGTTATTTATCGCTGTGAATGGATCTAAAGTCAGAGTTGCAAAGAAAGCCGGCTTTTTGAATGTATGATTTATTTCTGAAAAATTGTTATAAAAGCTGAATATTTGCTTTTTCCCAACTTCGGCTAACCTACGGTATTTCGCTTGCAGTTTCAGTTGTGAGTTTTGAGGTATATAATGCCAAGTTTAGCAAAGGAAAAAAGTACATAGAAGCCCCCCCCCAAAAAAAAAGCGGCGGAAAAAACAGTTTATCCCACACAGCCAAAAAGAGTCTTTTTTCGGAGAATTTTCAACTCTATCTACATGGATGATTTTTCCTGTCGCAAAATTTTCTAAAATGAGGCTGCAGGAAGGACACCATGGTACACTGAAATCAAAATCAGTAGCAGCGATTGGGTGCCAAGGAAAGTTTAATTTTTCATTGTAAACAAGGCTTAGCACTAAGAGGCCGTAATGCGGGGCACTGATCAGTAGTTCTGAAGCCTCCTCCTCTGCATTTTCTTCATTTAGAACACTGCTTTTCACGATATATTCCTGTGCAGGCCATCTTGATTCTACTTTACATACTGTTCTTTTTTACTTAGTTATAAACATGACATAAGATTATATTCTGAACTAAGTACGTTGTTGTAAAGTACAAATGATAATCAACCATAACACCTATCACTTGGAAGATGTAGTTAGTAACAACTTACCTATGCAATATAAGATCACGTAGAACACATTAACAAAGTCCAGCTTTTTCGCTTCTTTGTCCTCAGGTTACTACACTACACGTGCACTCAACTGGTTCAATGACGTCATTCGGACAGTCTCAATGACATACTAACGTCCTCTCTTGAATTCACCTTTAACTACTTGGAAACAGCAAATAGACGATATTGAGTATTAGGTCATATTGGGTTCAAGTACTTCATACATTCTTTCTTCTCCTTTACATAATTGATGCTGATAAATTAAAACTCACGATGGAGCTAACTATGTGTCAATTGTCGGACCATATGAGAAATCTGGAAGAATCTTGCTTCTACCAATCCACGGCAAGGGGAAGGGAAATATCACACTGCGTAAGGAACTACTTCATACTTGTCTCGTATTTTAGTACAAGAGGGCACAAGGGAAATATCACATCACTGGCTTACTCAGGATTTTTTCTGGGTGGTTGAAAATGTAAAAGTGGATAGTTGCTTTCTAGGGGAGTGGCGTACAAAATAAGATATTTCGTATGTATAGAACTTTTCACACTCAAACATGGCAGTCGGGTGTGATTTGTAAGTGCATTTAACACTGTGTTTTTCCCGGGTTCTTCGCTGTTTTTATTTGAAAATGATTAATTTCTAAAAATTTCAGAGGGGACTGCAGCCTCATCAGTACCCAATGAGTACGCCAGTGCATTACGTAAGAAACTTCTTCAAATTAAATCGTCTTTTAGTGCAAGATGACATTTAAACAAAGGAAATATCACAATACGTAAGCAGCTTCATGCTACTTGTTTCATATGTTAGTGCAAGATGACATTTACAAAAGGGTAATTTCACATTAAGTAAGCTTTGGTTCGTATTTTAGAGCAAGATGGCATCTACATATTTGTTTCGTATTTTAGGTTAAGATGATATCTACAGAAGGGGCGATATGAGATTACGTAAGAAATCATATCTGTTTCTTATTTCAGGGCAAGATGACATTTACACAAGTGCAGTATCACATCATGTAAGCAATTCCTTCATAATTGATTCCTATTATATGGCAAGATGACATTTACACAAGGTGCAGTAAAACATCATGTAAGCAATTCCTTCATAATTGTTTCCTAATTTATGGCAAGATGACATTAACACAAGGTGCAGTACCACATCATGCAAGTAATTCCTTCATAATTGTTTCCTATTTTATGGCAAGATGACATTTACACAAGGTGCAGTATCACATCATGCAAGCAAGTTATTTGTTTCGTATTTTAGGGCAAGGTGATATCTACGGAAGGGGCAATATCACATTACGTAAGTAATCGTATTTGTTTCTTATTTTTGGGTAAAATGATATCCACGGAAAAGGCTATATCACATTACGTAAGCTTTGTTTTGCATTTTAGGGCAAGATGACGTCTATGCAAGGGGGCAATATCACGTTACGTAAACGATAATGATTGTTTCGTATTTGAGTCCAAGATAGCATACAAAGGAAATATCACGTTGCGTAAGCTTTGGTTCATATTTTAGGGCAAGATAGCATCTACAGAAGGGATAACGTTGCGAGCTCTGGCGTAACGGTAATATCACATTACGTAAGCAATCATTTGTTTCGTATTTTAGGTTAAGATGATATCTACAGAAGGAGCAATATGAGGTCACGTAAGAAAGCATATTTGCTTCCTAAATTTGGGGCCTGGTGATATTTACCCAAGATGCAGTATCACATCATGTTAGCGATTTCTTCATATTTGTTTCCTATTTTATGGCAAGATGACATTTACAAAAGTTGCAGTATCATATCATGTAAGCAAGTTCTTCATATTTGTTTCGTATTTTAGGGAAAGATGACCTCTACAGAAGGGGCAATTTTACATTACGTAAGCAATCGTATTTTTTTCGTATTTTATGCTAAGGTGTCATCTACACAAGGTACAATATCACATTACGTAAGCAAAGTTCTTCATATTTGGTACATATTTTAGCCAAAACTCAATATGCTGACCAAGGCAGAATTTATTGATTTTAAAACATAAACTAAACGTTACGTTTCAACCTTCTAGCAAGGTCTTCTTCAGACTCTGTACCAAATACAAATGCTTTTGTATTAAATAAATTTAATTTTAATTAAATTTAAATAAATTAAATTTGTAATAAAATAATACTGCCTTGGTCAGTATATTGAATTTTTGGTTATCATGGAAACAAGGCTTAATGGTGTTACCTATCTTAGGGCAAGATGACATCTACAGAAGGAGCAATTTCACATTACGTAAGCAATCGTATTTGTTTCGTATTTTAGGACAAGATGACTTATACACAAGCATTGGCGGAACTTGGCAGGGCCAAGGGGAGCATTTGCCCCCTCAAATTTCAGGTTACTTAATTTAAAAATTAATGATACTTTTGTTAACCTTTTTGGACCTGAGTAGCAAAATATTGAAGAATATCTTTATGATTGCGCAAATGTAAATTACGATTTAGTACATTAGTTCTGCACTTTTTACGGGATGGAAAACTTGTCGATCCTGCCTCCCCTTAAAGTTATGTCCCAAGTTTGATCTTGCTCCCATCAATTAAGCTCGAAGTTTCATTCTGTCTCTGCCTCCAAAGTTCAGCCCCAAGTTCTATTTTAGCCCCTCCAAAGTTACGCCCATGTAAACAAGAGGCAATATCACATTACGTATATACCAGTTGGTTTCCATTTCAGAAAATTTAAACCAGACCTAGGTATGGAACTTCGAAACAGTGACAAGAAAATATGGACTGGAATATCTGCGCGTGAAGACATTTGATATTCAAACGTTAGGTAAGTTTCCATGGTTAAAGCAGTCTAGGTAGTTTTAGTTTTAGTGACAGTTGGGTACAAATTATGTTCTTTTTTTGTCTTATCCTAACTGCTTTTATGATTTTGATTAAGTGACATTAGCAAAGTGCTCACACAAGGACTCGAACCTTGGACAACCATAGCGAGATCGTGAGTCCAGTACTTAACGCTCTCACCGAGGTGGCTTGAAAATTCGTAAGTAACATCGTTAAGTATTTAGATGAGTCAAGTTTAAAAAAAAAATGTTTTCAGAAGAAAAGGGTTTTCATAGTTTCAGTTAGTCACAGGTCAAAACACAAACTCCACAAACAGGATTATGGGTTGCGAGTCCAGACAGCAGAGCCTCGTTAGTTTGGAAGAATGCAGTGAAGGATGTACTGCATGGAAGACAGTTTGAGTATTTTTTTAAAGTCCACTTGATGCACAGAAAACTAATCGGGACTAGACCTACAGTTTAAAGTGGGATCCGAACCACTCTCTGCCTACACCGGATAGGCACAGAGACCTGTTGATTACAATGTGTATGGAAGAGAGGTTGTCGTTTTGGTGCTTACGGAAAATTCCGATCTTACAACTCTTCTCTTTGAAAAAGTTCTTAAAACATCAATAATCTTTAGAATTGTTCCCTGTTACCGCAGTCCGAATTTTGGATACTTTGATTTTTATATAACAATGTTTGTACTGCATTGATTGGTTTAATTTATTGTACTTTACTTTCTGCACACTATTGACTAATCGCGAAGATGAGGATGACTGGCGATAAGTTGAGATGCACATTCCAACATCCCGCGAAGACATATGGTGGGAGGGGGGTCGGGGGTAGGGCTCCATACATTCACAATCTTGGCTATTTGTAGAGACGATGTGATCAGCACCACCCCAGAGTTTCTCCCAGGAATCCATTTTATTAAAGCCGGGTGAATCCTAGAGCCTGCACATTGGAAGAATTCCACACATTGAATAAGCCGCGAATACAAATACAGGGTGTCACTATAATGACACCCACGGGCCACAGATATGTATAGAGGACATCTAAGTTTTCTCAGTATCATTTTTATCGTGGATCGTTCAAAAAAGCTCGTTTCTCAGCCTGTATTATGGCAACCCAACACAACAATTGATCGCATATGTGACGTTACTTCCTGTCGTGAAGCGGTGCGTGTCAGGGTTGCGGGTAACACACATATTCTGTGAAAATGACATAGCTACAACCAGCCACATTATGTGCTGTAAAACAAAGAGAGGAACGCGTCTAGTAGACCAACGGAAAGTGAACCAACGATACGAAAAATGGTAGAAAAACTACGCATTCAAAAGGATGTGGTAATATCTGATTTTGTCTCAGCTTACGTGTGAAATATTTGCCAATCTCGTTGAAAAGTTGATATCTACAGGTTACTTACTTGTCTACTTGTCCTTCTGATAGTGGTTGTCTGTGACACACTGAACAATTGACAAAATAAAAAATGAAAGAACTCTAAATTCCAAAGGCATGTAACTCATAACTAGACCTCGGACTTTTAGATTCTAAAAAATGTTCCTTTAAGGTCCTAAAATAGGCTCCAAACATCTTAAATTTGGTTCGAAAACCCTTAAAATATGTTCTGAAAATCCTAAAATAGGTCCTAAAAATCTTGTTAGGCTCGAAAAATCTTGAAGTAGGTAAAAAAAAACTTAAAATAGTTCAAAATTCCTGAAACATGCTGATTAGGTATAGTCACCGGCAATGAGAATGGGACACCTATATCCTGAAATACGCACAAACTTGAATAACGTTATGTGTGTTGCCTAATCCTACGGCGATGGCAGAACTTAGCATTGGAAATTTGCTATTAAAATCCACTCTTCGCCGTATAGTTAGGCAATGATCGCTTTTCATGTTATCCACAGTCAAACTCCGCAATTTTGTCTGCGAGTGCTGAAAATAATCTTTCAACAAAAACATAGTCAATGGTGCAAACTTCCATGCTGAAATGTTAGTTTGCAAGGCGTGAATGCCACAAAGCACCAAAGTGTCGCGAAATTGAGCAAGACAACACAGATCAGACCACTTTGGATTGTAAGTTAACAGTGGCACCAGATATTTTGCTTTGTTTAGAGCTTTAAAAAATCACCAGGGACTTGGAGGAAGGGAAATCGACAGAGAGTACGTTCCAAACACGTTCGTCATTGAATTTGTTTCGTGACCAAACAAAGCAAATGCCTCTGTGTGACATAAAAATCCTGTAAAACCTTTAAAAATATATGAAAACCTAAAAAAAAGGCTTCATTTAGGCGCATAAACCTAAAATAGGTTCTAGCAAGTAAAATAGGTTTTTAGGAACTATAAAACTTCATCAATTGTTGCGTTTTTTAACGAAACGCTGACACAACTTATCAATTCTTACATACCTGTAAAGGGAAAAAATAGGTTTAAAACCTTAAATCCGAGATGTACTCATAACTGTAATGTAATATTTAGGGCATTCTGCAGCAATAGACAAGTCTTCGGTAACCATAACTAAATTTGAAAATTCTGACTAAAGAATTTAGTAACTGAGCAAGCGGTTCCAAAGTGGTCAAAATTATTGAAACAAATTATGCTGCGAGCAGTGATTTCCTTGTATCTTATTTAAACACATGCTTGTCGCAAGAACATATTCCTTTTCTAATTTCTTTCTGTTCATGCTGTATTGACACTGACATATTCCAAGAATGTACTCAAATTAACTATTATTTCTATCAGGGAATCATATTAACAAAATCCTCAATGAAAATTGGAAAGAAGTGTATGACGAGACGAAACCTCAAATGTTTGGAGTTCTTGCTGAATTGATACTGACTATTACTGACACCTTTCTGACTCATGTACCGTTCAATGAACTGTTTCCATGCAGTTAATTTTTACTCTAAACCGTGTAGAGTCAATACCAAGAAGCTACACATACATACACGTTTTGTGAGAAACGTGTGACTCAATATAAATATCGATTGCTATAACTTGTGATTTATTTATAAATTATAATCTTAACAAATATTATCCAATGTAAAGATGCATAAAAGTTGTGCCTTGCGCACACGGAGCCGGCCCTGAAAGAAATCATGGGATGAGGACGTTGTGGAAGATGCACGCGTAGAAAAATTAGTAACAGCCGAATGATCCCGAATATTTACGATAGCAACCGAAGGCTACTTAAACATTAGTCAAGTCTGTTTCGCTGCACTTTTTGACTCTCTTTGCACTTTCACGTCTAGTGTGTTACAAAGTGCAATACCAAGCCGTCATTTGATTGCAGGCCCATGGGGGCCATGACCCTCCCCCCTCGAACCATAAAATATTTAAATGTGTACCTATAAAAACCTACGAAAATAACAGACGATTTTTCAAATTTGTAAAAAGTTAACTTTTGTTCTTGCACAATTGAATGTGTTTGTTGTGTAGAGAGGAAGGCTGACGGAAGTCTGCAATGTGCAATATTGGGTAGTTTTAGTTTTATAACCAAGGCTACCAGATGTCAGATTCACCGATTTAGTCGGAACAGTCCATTACTTCTCATCCCTGTCCCGACTACCTTCTAACTGCAGTCGTGATCCGAAAATGTCTCTATATTACTTTTTTCGTTAATTCACATTAAGATATGTTCTCTATTGTAATAATAATTGCTAATATGCAACATTTAATTTATAAATATATTATTTTCTAAACATAGAATTATCATGACTTTTCAATGTCGCTGGTATAAGAAAATTGATGGAAATTTGAAAACACTGTTAATTTGCGGAACACACAACTATTTGAACTATTTTGTAATCTCTCTCTCTCTCTCTCTCTCTCTCTCTCTCTCTATATATATATATATATATATATATATATATATATATATATATATAATGTATGTATATATGTGTGTGTGTGCGTGTATACGTTCGGTTCTGGACAATCTCTAAAAAAAATCCTGGGTACGGGCCTAATGGATTGAGTTGGTGTTTTAAGTACACTAAGGCTAATCGGGACTGGACCTACAGTTTAAAGTGGGAGAGGCCAAAATTTGTGACCCCACGAACTCGATAAAAGAGCAACTAAAAAATGGATACACTATTTAATATTGCGAAATTTAATGAAAGTGCAATATATAGTAACTACTGTCGACAAATTTGTAACAATAATGTAGAAAAGAACACTAGAATAAGAATTTTCTTATTTTACTTTCTCTGCTTTTTTTGGTCTAATCGCGATGAGGATGAATAGCAATATATTGTGGTGCATATAAAGTTTTGTTTTTTTGGTTTGAGTTGGTGTTTTAAGTCCACTTAATGCACAGATAGGCTGATCGGGACTGGACCTACAGTTTAAAGTGGGATCCGAACCACTATATACCTCCTCCGGTTATCGAACCCGGGACGCCTTGGTTACAAGCCGACGACGATATCAAGTGTTGGTATTTTATCATTAATGCACATAGGGGATTCACTAAAATGCATGCGCCCGACCCTGTGGCCGAGTGGTTAGCACATCGCGCTGCGACGCCAAGGGTCCCGGGTTCGAATCCCGGTCGGGCTTGGTTGTTTGTGAATGTCCATTCATCAATTTCATCATTTCATCACTCATCCCCATCTTCGCAAATTAGCCAAGAGGCACAAAACGCGAAGTAAAATAAACTAAATCAAATCAAATCAAAATCAAACTAAAATGCATGTGTATGTAGGGCTGTGAAATAGCGATTTGCCAATGTCGAATTTCGATATCGTTTGATTTTAAAGTGTGCACGGACAACATGATCAGATTGCTCCTATTAAAATCAAATGGTGTAATGTCGACTATAGGGAAACGCATGGAACCAAAGCGGAAATTTCTATGCCAGAAGTCTGCAGGTTATCTTAAAGGCTATCGCCCACTGAGGCGCCGGAAACCCGTCTGTTGCCGCGTTTCTCTAAGTCTCATTGGGCGTTAAGCTTTGCTCGCTTTCCTCTCGTTCTGCCATTCTCCCTTTCTTCTTTTCCTTCTTCTACGTTTCTCTGTCTTTATACGTCTCTGTGTGTATGATTCCATGTTATTATGACTGGAAATTTCTCACGAGGCCAACTGGAAAGCGCGTTCTACTCCACCCGAACCCACGTTGTAATTGAAAGGAATCCGCCAAGCTAACAGGAAAATCCAACAATGTACAACAATTAAGACGAAGCATAATCAGAAATGGCATAACGACAAGGATGAAAAAACCAAAAAAACATTCCGAATCTTTAGCAGGAGTTAATGGAAGAATATGTCAATTTTCCCATGTGGGGAGCTGAAGAGGAATACGGGAACCTGTTACTGTGATTGTTTTGCAGATAGAAAAGCGTTTGCTTTTAAACCTCAAGGTCGCCGTTTTTCGTCATGATGTAAAAATACTGAATTGGTACCTAGAGACTTCAACCATTTTGTTTCTTATTTTGGCTTCAGTGTATTTTGTCACCCTTGCAAGGAACGCAGTGTGGCGGATTGTTTGGTTGAGCACCGCCTGTATAGGGTTCTCACTTGGACTGAAGATACGTGAGTAAAAAAAATAACCCAGCCTGTTTTGTTATTAGGTATTTAACTTTCCTTAGATAACAATGCCAACTCAATTCATTATAAGCAGGGCCTCCCTGATGGTGTAGTGTACCCTTCAGAGAAGATAACCAAAAGCTATTGTTTGGAAAGTTACAACCCACACCTTCGGCCGCGATCAAGAAAGTGTGGAGCTCTAACTCTACACAGGGGAGCGCTTGTAGTTTTTTTAACTGAAAGTTGATATAAACAAGATTTGGGTTACGTCACTCATCTAGATCCAATATACAGGGTGATAAAAGAGAACAAGACATAGAAAAATGTGGTGGTGACTGTGGTTTGCATGTAAAAGATACATTATTTTACCACAATTGAAGTACCGTTTCCAAACGTTGATATTATCTGGATAAAGTTCTTGGCCTTCAAGTTTAAAGTAATTTTATTTGGTTTCTATTATTTCCCCCGAGATTTGTAACTACGAGACTTGATTGAATGAGTCTTGCAAGAAATTTTAACGAAAGATACAAAAGTAATTTTAATATAGGTGGTATTGACTGGACAAGTGGCAACATAATTTCCACAGATTTTTATGTTTATAGGAACAAATCCATATGTTCCATACCATGTCCTGTATTTATGTTCAAAATAGCAATATCGATTTTAATGTTAATGAATTAGGAAACATTGACAACTATCATCCACCTTTCACATTCACTTTCAACATAGTTAAAAGAAACAAAAGGTGAAACGTTCTGGATAAAGGTAATGCGAGTAATGATTTATGTTATGCAAAAATTGATTATAATAATCTATATCGCATTTTTTAAAAATATTTGTGACGTTTATTGTTGATACTGATGTATGTGAATCTATAAAGAATAATAATTGTGCTGGTCAATAAATTTTATAAATTTATATTTCTATAGGTTTGTCCAGCATCTGACAGTTTACTTTGAATGATCAAATGAAGAACGTATCATGACAAACAAAAAATCTGATAAACTTGATTATTATGTGACTTATTCCAATCTAAGAAGAAGAAAATGAATACATTTCAACACAGAAATAATACTTCACTTATTAGAAAAAAGCGTTGAAAGAAATAAAAAAATATTCTGGTTGCACATTAACAAGAAAAAGATAAAAAGCACTTTAACCCTTAAGTATACTTTATGGAGATGAGCAACTCCATAAAGAATATGTATACCCAATGCTTTAAGAGACGTTTTATAAAACATATATTTACTAGAAAATCCAATTAGGTAGATGTAAGGTAAGTCATGATGGAACACTTTTTTAATTGAAGATTACAGTTGAAAAAGGAGGCAAGTCAGTAAATGGTCGAAAATGAGTTAACAGCAGATTCATGTATCTTGAATGATACAGTTTATGTGGACTCAATGTCAGAGCAACAGAAAGGTTAGTCACTGAGAAATTTAATCTTGAAGATTTCGCATACAGAGGAAGAAGGAGGTAAGTCAGTTGAATACAGGAGGAAAAAGGAGGCAAGTCATTTTACGAAAGTAACTTCACCGTCTGATCATGCATCTGAAACACTACAATGCAGCATGGGTTTCCACAATCGTCCGCGGGAAGAGAAAAACAGAAGGCTTGCACCTCATCTGGAATGTAACGAATTTCTACACCCTGCTAGAGTTTATGAGGGACTTCTACAAATATCAGACGAAAAGTTCAAAGATCTTCAGGAATTGAATGTGTTCTGCACAAGAGAGGCTCAGGTTTACTACACAAACCTGCCACATGGATCTAAGGGGCAGAAACAATAAGGACAGCCAGCACTACCTAAACCTGAACAAGTGAATTTGTGCAACTGTAAACTGTTACTTTAAGAAAGTTTTTGCCATAACTTTTGTACTCTTCTTGAATCAATTTCTTCCATATTTCATTTTCATCCAAAGAAATATACGCTTGCTTCATAATACATGTAATGAAGAACATACATACATCAATAAGAATAAATATTATTTGGTTTGAAACTTTAAATTTGCTATTCTGTACAATTATAGAAAACTGACTGCCTCCTTTTTCCTCTGTAGTCTTCAATTACATTGACACACCACTAATTTTCAAGATATGTCCAAGGCAATTTGTAAATTAAAAAGTAAATCTGACATTGTTTCAGATAAGAAGCTAGCCTTTTCTTGAAAGGTATACTCGATTATTTTTGGATACCGTAGCTTAATGCAGGATTGAATAAGTTAATTTTGATGTAACTCGTTTTTATGTAGGTCTACTGATTAATTCTTAATTGGAGTGCAAACTCGAGAATCCATAATATTTAATCCGACAGTAATGTCCACGTATATTATAAAGCTTATTATTTTCTTAATCTTGTTTCAGCGTCTTATATTGAGCAGTGCTACAGGAATGACCCGGACTTAAATGACTGCATGCTGAGAGCAATGAGGGCAGCGTTGCCACATTTCGTTAAAGGTAAGTTTAGTCATATGAGCCGCTCCGGTGGCTGAGTGTGTATAGTGGCATACTCGTGTTCTCACAATCATGGGTAAACATAAGGGCCACTTTCATCAATATCATTCAATCCATATTATGGAGCTTGTTCTATGCCCGAGTGCATTAAGTAGTCGAAGTTACCGGGTTTGAGACTCGGCCTAGGTATGGATGGTCTGTGTGACTTCCCCATCATCAATTTTATCTCATCGTCGCTCATCCTCATCGCCGAGTTCAGTCAAAAGTGGCAGAAAAGCCACCGTAAGTAAAATACAAAAAACGCTAATCATCATTATCGTCACGGATAGCTGTATCAACGTAAAATAAGAAATATACAGCGTGTTTCGTTCAAACCTCCAACACTTCAATTCATAATTGCTAGAAGGTTATGAAACATCATGGAATGCGAGTGGTACCAAACGAAAGAGAAACTCAAAGAATTTTATTGCATGACCTCGAAGTTCACCGTTCTCTCACTATGCAGCGCCACAATCGCATAGAGCACAATGGTGACTCCGCAGCAGCGCGCACAATCTGTATTCTGGTATGTAGTTCTCGTATCTATTTGGGACAGGGAGTTGAATCATCTCTCGCAGGGCAGAATTTACTTGTGTTGGCAGGAATGCTTTAGTAGAACTGTGGATGGAGGGGTCACTGGGATCTTAGTACAGCCAAATAGTACAACCTGGACATTTATAAAAATGAAACGAAACTTGCTGGAATATGTAGCACTACTTGGTGTGTGTTTGTCACGCAAGTACCAAATAAGCCCGTTGCGGTTTTCGGAGATATGACGTCATCAATATGGCCGTCGTTAGAATTTGTAGTGTAATCTTTAAACGCGTATAATGTTTCACAGAATAGAGATAGAACCTTCGTTTCCAGACCAAATTAAGAGACTCAATTGGAGAATTTATAAAATCACGTATATTGTTTCTATTCGACATGTTCTTTGAAAAACAAAAACAGGAGAAGATTTGATTCATTGCCTGCTTTAACGTTTTGACGTTAATTATTTAATAATTATGAAGCAATATTAAACATTTTGACTTTACAATGATACCTGAATCTTTTCTCTATCGTTAAATATAAGAGAGTTATTTGATTTGATACAACTCCACACGTATTGTTGGAAAGAAAGGAAAAGTAACAGAATATTTAACTTCTGGTGGAGAACATGCCCTTTCGGGTGAGCATAGTGCATTCATTTCTGAATGTAGAACGCCCCAAACCACAAGTTTTTAAAGCTTTTGTTCGTCTCCCGTTAATTTCAACCCTAATTTATTAATCTGTAATTATCCGATTATATTTTGTTTCCAGGAGACAGCACGTATGGGATACCGCCTGCAGACCCGCTCCGCGTGAACGAGATGCTTGTCAATAACGGCGATAGAAACAGGCCGGTTGCTTTGAAGATAACGATGCATGACGTTGACATCGTAGGTTTGGGAAGTGCAGAGGTGATGCACGCAAGGTACGGGAAAAGCTACAGTCTGTTCCGGCAATCTCTGGAGCTAGCGAGAACAAGTCTGCGCAAGTAGTGAATCAAGAACGCTCGACCAATAAACGCGTGAGAGGGGAAGTGAGGGCAACGCGGCTTCAGCTACCAGCCGTTTGGAGCAACGCGTACTGCTCTGCTCCGCCCACTCGCTTTCTCCCCTTCTCTACCGTTATGCGATGTCTTGCTCCACAGTTTCTCGAGACAGAGTGTAGATACGTTTTCTTGTTTTCGTTAATTTGAAATATATACAACACACAGCCCAGAATGGTGCATCTCGCTGTGCTTGTGGAGACCGGCAAGCGCTCCATTCGGTGTAGTAAAGACATCGGAGGTAATATAAGGGTCTATCATGAAAATAATTGCAACACAAATGGTTTTTGTGCTCGATTGTGGGAATGGTGCTTCCGTTTCGTTCTGGCTTCGAACACTAGGGCACGGTGACTGGCATTATAGTCCATTGGCCAGGACCTCAAATTTAGGCGATCGGTACCACTCGGGGGACGGGTTCTCATATGATTTTTTTTTGCAAGGTATGGATGGCCTGGAGATGAAAATGTGTGATAGATAAAAATCAAAGAGTTATTACATGCTAATATTATTGAATTAGTAACAATAGCCGAAAAATAATGGTTTTTCATATTTTTTATAAATAGCATATAAATTCATCACAATATTTGAATAAATAAATTTCATTTCAACAGACGTATTAAATTCAATATTAAAAAGTAACCCTATAGCGCTACAGCCCAATATTGGGCCCAGGCTTACCTACCGACTGCTGGCCTCCCTCCCACGCGGGCCACCAAGGGGGCGTGGAGATCTGCAGCCAGACTAGGGGGACGGGTGGTCGGCCCGACCAACCCCCAGCCGTTGCAGGAATTCGCGACCGGATTACGCTCACTCACTCGGAGCTCCCCAATTTCCTCACGATGGTGGGTTACCACAGGCCCTATACACAGGCCGAAAATTCCCGGAGACTGAACCCGGGATCGAACCCATGCCGTCCCGCAACCGCCGTCCAAAGCAAGGTGCCTTAGACCGTAATAATATTAATATAATCCTTACAATAATAATAAAACTTTATTATATTGCTTATGTACTGATATAGATTAAAGGCATAAGTTTTACTAACAATTTTCAATAATAATAATGATGGCCAAATCTTAAATACGCATGTGTTATAGTTTAACAAACAAAATGTTATTATTTACATTAATCATCATCATCTGGCCGCCGTGGCTCAGTCGGTAACGCGTCTGACTACTATGCTAAAGGTCCCGGGTTCGATCCCCGGTCGGTTCAAATCCGGGAACTTTTCTAACGATGGAAGCGGCCCCGGCGCCCACCCAGCGTCGAATAACATGGGTACCTGGGGGAAACCCTGGGGGGTAAAGGCGGTCAGGAGCGTGGTGCCGATCACATCACCCACTCACGACCGTATCAAGAAAGTGTGGGACATTACCCCCTATACGCCTTCATGGCGTGGTGCTAAGCACAGGGGAACACTTTACCTTTTTTTATCATCATCTTCTGAATAGGTGTCATCACTTTTCAGTGCAACTGATGGTATTTAGACAGAAGATTCAGTTTGTGTTTCTAATGTATTGGTTGGTTGATTGATTTGGTAATTTCAAGTCCACTTTATGCACAGTAAGGCTAATTGCGACTGGACCTATAGTTTAAGGTGGGTTCGAACTACTATGTGCCTCTACCGGGTATCGAACCTGGGACTCCTTGATTACAAGGCGATGACGCTACCACTGCACTATTAGGGATACAGTTTCTAATGAAGTTGCAAGCTACGTAGTAGATCTAACACAGTTTGAGGTGCTGCCTCCCACTCCATCCAATCCACTATCAGCTGCTCTGCTCCATCGTGTTTTTTCAATGTCCACCTTCTCTCACGTGGACTAGATGTACATGGATCATTCAGAAGACATCTCCTGCTTATAGCGGCTTTATAATCGCACGTTAAGCATGTTTCTTGAGACAGTTGTTCCAAGGTGCAAGTTGATAAATGTCTATCTTACCTTTCTTTCCCATGTCATTCTCATAATGTACGGAGGATTTTGGAGCATACAGTAAGCACGAGAACTACAATTTGCCAATTACTTTTTCATTGAGATTCCTTTCATCTCGGAGGCTGCGAACCTATTTCCTGTGTTTGTCTGTTGGCAGGAAGGATTTTCAATGCACTTACTTTTCCTTTTCCTGCAAATGCATATGGAGACTTATCATATCTCAACAAACATTTTTAATAAGAATTGAAGCTATTTTCCTAATGCCAAGAACCATCAGGGGTATTTTGGTACTATATTCATAGAATCTCAAACCCATAATACACACATCTGCGTCATCGGAGCCACTCATTAGCAGCGGCAGTACGCACCAAGAAATTACCATCTCTTCTTCATGTTTACTGTTGAGATTGAGCACTTTGGGGCTCCCTTCAGATGTGATTTTGCATAATTTATATCCAAGTGCTGTATTCAAACATTTTTCAAAATGCTCTGGTTTCCTACACCCGTTAACAAAAAAAGCAATTTGAATTGTTTTATTCGTTACGTGACTTAGTAATTTCCTTCACTTTCTGACAATCTGGGAAGATGAAGATGGTCTGTGACTGATGCTCGAGTTCTTCCCACGTAATTGTTCTTTCGGTGTTGCTTATAGACGTCTCATTGTACGTATGAAACAGACATAGATACTTGGTCTCCTATTTCCCTCCGCAAAGCAATGCACAAGGCAGGCAGACCTCACCAAAGTTTGACTCCTCTTCTTTTGCACTCTAAATAAGAGCCATACCATCAATCGCTGTGGCTAAATTTCCAGATATCTCCTCAGGGGAGATAACATTTTTCTGCAAGTATGATACCATGGTAATGGATCTTAGAGAAAACCCATTTGAAGATTCCGATTCTGTGCTGTCACAATAATTCGACCAAATAGTGCTTTGTCTGATAATTGACCTGCCATTACTATCCACTGCCTTCTTTTCGGATCAAGAGAGGAACAGAAAGAATTAGACGAAAACCATATACAGCCGATGTTTATGCAACTGAAAGAACATTCAGAGAACAGATACAGCAGAGTATGGATTAGTACAACAGAAAGATCCTACAGTCGCTTGAACCAATGCTCACATGATGTGCGCAACTATAGAGCAATGCATGTCAGAAACGGACATGGTCACAGCAGTAACTCACTCGTAGTATGGTGATCTCGAACGGTCAACACCGCCACACATCTATGTGGCATGGGCTCGATGAGGTGATCGATAAGAGCTTGGAGGATTCCTCGAAACTCTTCACTTTGGGCAATTTCAGCTCTGGAAGAGTTGAGGGAGGTTACATCCTACCTAGAATGCGTCTGCCAAATGCATCCTAGTCATTCTCTATGGGATTTAAGTTCAGTAATCATGGTGGCCACTCCATACTCACTATTCCCTCGTCCTCTGGCACGTTGTGCACCAACAGAACTCTGCGAGGACGAGCATTATCGCCGATAAAAAGGAAACGATCACCTGTTGCATCTGCCCTCGGCATGGCAAGACGTCTGAGATTCTCGTCCTCATATCTAAGGGCTGTCAAACTACAATTTTCGATGACGTGGAGGTCCGTACGTCCCATAATTTTGATTCCAGCCCCCACCATCAGTCCACCACCTCCATTTTAGAATGTTTCTTGCACAAAAGCAGGGTTATATCGTGTTCCACATTCCCTCCGGATAAGGTACGTCTATTGATTGATTGATTTGGAGTTTTAAGTCCACTTTATGCACAGTAAGGCTAATCGGTACTGGACCTACAATTTAAAGTGGGTTCCGAACCAGCATGGGCCTCCACCGGGTATCGAACCCGGTGCCCCTTGATTACAAGGCGACGACGCTACCACTGCGCCATCGGGGAGACCCTGGTACATCTATTATAAGGCTGGAGACTGAACCGCGACTCATCGGAGAACAGCGCTCAACCCCATTCGTTGTAGCCCTAACTGCCACGGACTGAAAGCTGTACGGTGATGGAACACGCTCCACGAATCTATATGCATAGAGGCCATCTTTAAGAAGGCGATTGCAAACAGTTTGAGATGACACCTGCGCCCTATTACTGTGAGAATGCCCTATTGTAGTTTCGATGTATTCTGTCGTTTGTTCCAATCGGTTATGTATAAGAGGTATCCGTTTTCTCTTGCTGCTGTTGCTCGCGGACGAACTTGATTTCACATTCGTCGCGCATTTCCAGTTGTTTGGAACGGAATCTACAGGCGAGAAATGGCACTTTGAGACACTCCAAGGGCTACTCTCTCTGTCTGTTCGGCTTCGATCCTGCCTATGGCTCTCCATGCCATTGCTTCAGGTAAATCGCACTTAGAGGCATTGTACCACTTGCCCACGTTCCTCAATGAACTCTCACACTGTCCTTGGACTGCTACTGTCATTCTCACAGCTGCGCACTTCAGTTGTCAATTCAGATATATATGATGGGCAAATAACCAATTGAATCCAGTAATGGTGTTCAATCCCATCCAACTTGTCAATTAAATTATTAAAATATTAACATATTTTAATTAGTGTAATTATTTAAATCTTAATTATTATCATCATCATTATTTATTTAGATCACAATTACTGTAATTGTCATTTCTAATAGTAAAAGTCAAAATATTTAAAAAAATATCGCAACTTTCTATTTACATCAAGGTATCTGGGGAATGGAGTGAAGGCAAAGAATTATGACATGCTGTCACATATTGTCCATGTCTACGAATCCAAAACTTACCAAAAAATCATATTAGAACCCTTTCCCCGAGTGGTACCGACAACTTGCCTGGCTCAAGGCCTATTACAGATATACCAAAAATGTTAAGTTAATTACATAGACACTGAATGCAACAATACGAAATGTGTCAAGATGTTGTCAGAAATCTCAATAGATAGCGCTTCCTGTTAGTACAAGACTTTAGAATGTAGCTCGTAACGTATTGCTAATAGAAAACTCTGAGCTCAGACTTTTTGAAAGATAGTAAAACGAATGTTTACATAACTTTATTTAATTTCAATATCTGTTCTTTTTATGAACTTTCAGAAATTCTTAGTTGTATTTTACTTAACAAATTCCTAAAAGAAACCAACTTCCTCTCCAATTTCTACCAAACTTTATGTAATAAAATATTTGCTAATTGTTGAACATGTAATTTTGCTATATTACAGCATCGATTTGGATAATTTGAAGATGATCCTGAAGTTAAGAATGGATTCAACTGGAATCATTGGGCCTTACGAGGTATCAGGAAGGATCTTACTTCTGCCAATACATGGAAAGGGAATAGGAAATCTCACACTTCGCAAGATAAATTTATTTACATGTTATTTCGGTTCAATAGGTGTGTTTCACCCACGTCACAAACTGTTGCATTGTGGTTTCGAGTAGCCATGATTGAGCCAGTTATTGTAAGCATACGGAATTCAAGAGGCGAGAGACATTAATACAGATGTTCGTGATTTACGTGCAGTTCTTGCAGATGCAACGAACGCTATGTTGTGGATATTTCCTTGCAAACGACAAATAAAATTGGCTGCAAACATGGCGGCTGTGCGCATCCTGACGTCACATGAAACCCAACTATAAGAAAAACTCAATATGCTGACCAGGGCAGAAATTTATTTTATTTTAAAACATAAATTAAACGTAACGTTTCAACCTTCTAGCAAGGTCTTCTTCAGACTCTGTACCAAGTACAGAAGCATCTTAAGAATAGCGAAGAATGCAAACAAGAAAAAGGAAAACAGAGAAGAGGAAGGGATTATCTACGAAGTGAAGTGTAAAGAAAGTCAGAGTGTGTACATAGAAGAAACGAAAAAGAGGCTGAAAGACAGGTTTAAACAACACAGGGATGATGTACGACTTAAGAGAGAGAGAGAAATGCGATATTTAAACACACGAGAGAAACAGGACATGACAGAGTGGGATGAGACTAAGCAGATAGGAAGGGAAAAGAGAGTACTAGTGAGAAAACGGAAGGAGGCACACAATGAACTGGAATGGGGGACTGATGATAAACAAAGAATTGAAGAACGTGTTAGAAAAAGTGAAAAGGACAAGAGCGAAAAAAGGAGAGAAGAAGGGAGAGGAATGAAGAAAAAGGAAAAAGAGCGTGAGATAAAGAGTCCAACCACTTTCCAGATGAAAGGAAATGTTTAGCTAAATCACCTGTCAGGTGAAAGTACAGTTGAGAAGGGAAGGCCACCTGCTGGAATGTTCCAGAAAAAAACAACTTTCTAGTAATGTTGTGTCTGCAGGGGAGTGATTTTTGTGTCTTCCTGTTTTGTACCTTGATTCATTTGTACTTGGTACAGAGTCTGAAGAAGACCTTGCTAGAAGGTTCAAACGTTACGTTTAGTTTATGTTTTAAAATAAAATAAATTTCTGCCTTGGTCAGCATATTGATTTTTCATATCATGGAAACAAGGCTTAATGGTGTTATAACCAACTATAAGGTATTACTTTTAATTTTGTGAGTCAAGAAGTAACAACTCAACACCAAGGTTTATCTTAAGGATATGAAACTATCAAAATGTCCAAGAGTTGAGTAACGTATATAGGAATGTAGATTTGTGTCGATATATTAATGATTCCTTTACTGTCAGGGTGATTAGAGGTCCAGGAAACCATAAGTTCTAATGGGTACTGCAAGTGTCCCCGGTGTGGAGCAGTTTGTTGCAATATTTTAAATAAAAATAACTTTTCAAATGTTATTTAACAAAAATAGTATATTAACCAATTTCTACAGTCACTATAGTTACGAATAACAAACAAAATAACATCAAAATTGAACAGAGTAGCACAACAGAATTTTCTTCATTCTTTTCAGATTATGCTCACAACTAAATAACAAAATATAATTGTAAAATGTCTTTGAATTAAAGAACTGTTGCAATAGCCTCCTCCTCCGGTTGAAAACCTTCACATCATACTTTGATGTAGAAATACGTATATTTTTCAAACGTAATATCTTCAATGTATCATCTTCACTTCTTCTTCTATTACTTCTTTGGCAGCAATCTTATTCCTTTCACATCTTCTTTACAGCCATCTTCAGTAGATTTCTTCTTTAGTGCAATCTCATTACCATTACTATTTCATAACCATCTTATGTCCATTTAAAAAGGTTTTATTCTTAACGAGTGCACTTCTTCCGTTTGAAACTATATGTGCAAATGAAGCCCTTCAATAAAAATGCGAACCACATTACATTCAACTTACATTATATATATATATATTCCTTCTTATCATTCTTCCAGAGAGACACTTTTTATAATTCTCCCTTTCTTATTCGTGTCAACACTCTTCCTCAATACATTGACATATACCATACTGATGAGAATAGAAGCCAAACATAAGTTCTTACATAAAAGATAATATGATGATCAACAGAACAGAGATAATAAATTCATGCTGGTTTACACATGATAATAAAATACATAATGCAAACAACTGAAATCGTTTTTGCACAAAATTACAAAAAATTCAACCCTTATGTACAATTAAAACATAAATCAGTATTTCTTAACAACTCCTTTCTTTTCTCCTCCGAACAATTAAAAGGTTTAATGTTTTCTAGGTTTTGTCTACCTTTTGTTCCCTTTCCATCTAGAGACACTACAGTCGCACAATTGTTTCTTACTTTTATTACCAAGAATGGGCCAATAAACAAATCATACAATTTGTAGATAATTTTGTTTAAAGCAGAGCTCTTAGCATGATTTTTAATCATGATTAAATCTCCTTTGACAATATTTTTAGTACCAGAGCTTGTTTGAACACCTTTAGAATTTCTTCGATGTTTAAGTTTTTCTTTTAGCTCCAAGTATTTTGCCTTCCAGGATAATTCTTCAATATTCTCAGGCCAATCGACAATATTAGTTATATTATCTTTAACTTGATCGTGTAAAAATAGTTCCGCAGGTGTAAAACCAATAGATTCAGAATATGAATTGTTCAACAATTTGACAACGTTTGTCAAACATTTAGCCCAAGATTTATGATTATCCTTGCAAAATAACCTCAGTAAACGCACAATCTCTTTATTGTAGCGTTCAATTGGATTAGCGTGTGGTGAACATGGCGAAGTAAAAATATGATTGATGTTCTTGGAGGTAATAAAACTTCGCCACTCCTTAGATTTAAATTGTGAACCATTATCACTTAATATAATTAGACATGCAGGATAATGATGAAAATACGATTGGTTTAGTTTATTGATAATTTCCATAGATGAAGCTTTACGCAAAGGATAAACCATAATAAACTTACTTGCAAGATCCGCTATACTTAGTATATATTGATAACCTTGAGAAGCTGGTAACGGACCAATCAAATCTAATGAAGGGAATTGATGTATTTTAGGAGTTAATATGTGAAGATCTTCTCGTGTGATACGTTGCACTCTCTGCTTTGACTTTGCACATTCAAGACAATTTCTCAGATATAATTTAATGCTGGCTTTCATGTTTGGCCAAAAGAAAAATTTTGAACACTTTCTGAAGGTTTTTGAATAACCAAAATGTCCACATAAATCATGATGATCATACAGTACCTTTTCCATAGCTTTTTTAGGTACAAATATTCTCCAGTGTTTAGACGCAATAGATTTATACAATAAGATATCTTCATGCATTCTAAAATGTCCTCTGATTTCAAACTTAGAATCTCCCTTGTTTATCGCAATTCTTAACTTTTGACACTGCTCATCGTTCTGTTGAGATTGTACCCAATATTGTGGAGTATCTTGGGATAGGAGATCGATATTTGTATTATTAACGTAGAGTTTCGATGTGAATAAATCTCCCTGTGCCCTTGCAGGATATCTGCTTAAGGCATCAGCCACAATATTGGTAGAACCTTGAATATGTTCAACAGTAAAATCAAAACTTTGAAGTTTTAATGCCCAGCGGTTTAGTCTTGGGTTTAAACTTCTAGCCGACTGCAGCCATGAAAGTGACTGATGGTTACAATGAATAACAAATGTTCTTCCACTAAGATAAACACTAAACTTTTCTACTGAAAAGAGGATAGCAAGACATTCAATCTCATGAGTTGAATAAGTTAATTCTGTACCACGCAATACTCTACTAACATATTGTATTACTAACGTTTCATCTTCATCTGATAACTGCCATAAAACTCCTCCAATTCCAACTTTGCTTCCATCAGTGTTAAGATGGAAAATTTTACTAAAATCCGGTTGAGCTAATACATCAGGAGATGTAACTAGCTGTTTCAAATCATTAACCCTTATGCACACGCGCCGGGGTGGAATCCACCCCAGACAGTCTCTCTTCTTTACTACGTTTAAAAGTGTTTTGTTTCTGTTGGTGGCCTTCCAGGTACCTTTCCGTTGTTTGCCCTTCTAGTCATTGACTCAAGGTCAATCAGTTTGCTCGCCGCTGTCACTCAGTGAACATCGTCAAACTTGGCCAGGGGTGCTTTACACCCCACGCGTGTGCTTACGTTACACATTTCCAAAATGCTGCTTCTTTAGTTTTTGTTATTTGTTTTATCTAATTGTTATGTTTTTTTATGAACTGTAGTCTAGATGGTGTTTTAAGTTGCATATTTAAAAAAAACCTCCAAAAATGGATAATTTGGGTAGCAAACAAGCGAGGATTCTGTCCATGTTGGATGAGTGTGGAAGTGATAATGAATCAATTGTCGGCGAAGATAGTGATGCAGAACAAGACAGTTTACACGAAAGTGAACATGATACAGAAACTGAACAAGACTGTGACAGTGGTAAAAGTGAAGAAAGTGACAGTGACAGCAAACTACCATTGGCTCGCAGACTTAACACTTATATAGGGAAAGATTAAACTACTGTATGGAAGAAACAAACACCACCACAAAACGCAAGGACAAGAGCTCATAATATTGTAAGTACACATCATCCTACTGTAAAAGCCGCTGCTAAAGAAGCCAAAAACCCCACTTGATGAGTGGTTGTGTATGATAGACGAAAGCATAATAGACAGCATTGTAAAGAGCACACCTTCATCTACTGCGAAGAATGCTGCCCAGAATAAATTTGAACATTCACTCACAAAAACCTTTGTCAGTAGCTAAGTAAGATGTAAATTTGATTTAAATTTTATAATTTTTTATAAATGTATCTCTTTAAATAATACTCTTGTTTAGATTTTATCAAAAATTAAAAAAAGCACTCTAAAAATTTTGTTGGTTTGGGAAAAAGTTTTTATGATATTATAAACAGCTGGCTAAATTGACCAATACTCGATGGTGATTTACTAATAAATTTGTATAATAAACCTATGACTAAAATACCTTCAGTTGTTTCATTGACCTGTCTTGTAACCACATGCAAGTAAAAAACTATTTTTTTTGGGTACAGTTATTTTTTTACTTATTTTTTAACAATACTTTAAAATACAGAAGAAAAATGTAACTGTCTAATCAACAATTATTCAAACCACTATACAGTTGTTTTATATAGCTAAAATATGTTTAACTATTATGGAAAAGACTAATTGTTAACAAAAAAACAACAGAAAATCTTTTTTACTCATACATTTGTAAAAAACTGCAATATAAAGTGTGGGGTGGAAAACACCCCATGCGTGTGGTTGTGTCACAAATATTCACGCGTGTCCATAAGGGTTAAAAGCTTGGTGATGATTCTCCTTCCAGTCCCACTTGTTATTTGATTTTAGTAAATCATACAAAGGAGCAGCTATCATTGCAAATTTGTGAACAAATTTTCTCCTCCAATTTACTATTCCTAAAAATTTCCTTAGAGCCTTCTTGTTTTGAGGAACTGGAAAATCCATGATTGCTTGGTTCCTTTCAGGATCAATATGAATGGTTTCTCCAGAAATCACATGGCCTAGGAAATGTATTTCAGTTTGGAAGAACTTGCATTTCGACAATTTAATAGACATATTAGCTGTCTTCAGAGTTGATAAAACATAACGTAAATGTTCTAAGTGGTTTTGAATTGATGGAGAGAAAATTAAAATATCATCAATATAAACAATCAGGAAAGAATTTGTATGATTGCCAAATATTTTATGCATTCTATCAACGAACACACTCACGGCACTTTTGATTCCAAAAGGCAAAAAATGGAACTCCATCAAAATACCTCTATAAGAAAATGCCGTAAACTTAAACGACCTTGGTGTCAAAGGAATCTGAAAATAACCGCAACTAAGGTCAATAGATGTGAAGTATTTTGCTCCCTTCAATCTTTGTAGTAATTCCGAGATAGGCTCTACCTGTGTCATCGGAGAAATTACGTGTTGGTTTAATTTACGGAAGTCGACCACTGGTCTCCATAAACCTCCCGCCTTTGGGACTATGTGGAGTGGATTCCTATAGGGAGATGTGCTTTCTTGTATGACGCCCCACTGTTGCCATTTTTGTAACTCTCTTTCCATATCATCCCGTCTAGCATAAGGAACAGGGTAAGTGGGTGCTATTATTGGTACAACAGTATCCAATTGTATATCGTAAGCTTCCACATTTGCTTTTTTAGGTCTGTCAGAAAATAAAACTTGGTATTCGAGAAGAAGATGAAATAACTGATCCAAACAATCAGATGGAAGAGTATTGTTCATGTACGCTGCACGCCGAATATCTTCCTCCGAAGCGATGTCAGATGTTCCTTCAATTAGTGAAGTGGTTGAAATTGGTAATTAGCAAGAACGTACTATTCCCTTCATTGACGGAAGACTTTCTTCAGATTGCACTAAAAACGGAGCAATTATTTCCTGACCTAATGAATTCGAAAGCATGACGGTTGCGTTGCTGTAATTTATAATCGCCTTATATTGCCACAAAAACGGCGAACCCAAAATTAAATCAGCGTGTAACTGTTTGACAATATATAGTCCCATGTGGAAAAACTCATTTGCTATTTGAACTGTTACATATTTGAAACCCATTACCTTTATACGTTGATCTCCTGCAAAGCAAGCCAATTGTATTCCTTCTAATTGTTCCAATTTTGCTCCTCGTATAATTGAACTTAGAATTGTCCAGAGTTTATAATCTAATAAATTACACTGACTTCCAGTATCAATTAAACAATTTAAAGACAGATCCGCAATTTTACCTTGTATTTCTGGATTCTCAATTTTTGGTATTGGAGTACCGTTTTCTGACATAATCCACTCTGGTTCAGAATCGTACCATTCTAATAAAAATGCTACAGATAAAACTTTATCTCTGGTAACGCCTAAAGATTTAATTTTATTATAATCCTTCAGACATTCCTTAACATGTACTAAATAAGGGTTATTAACTCTACCATCCAGCTCCTTTGTATTTATTTGTGGCAAGGTAAATCGGAGCATATCACCCTGCCTTAGTTGTTTAAGTAGTTAGAAGAATGTACACTTGTGGTAGTAGTAGCAGTCGGAGTTAGATGTTCCATATTTGCAGAATTACGCTGCAAGTTGGTGCTGCCTACTGTAACACTATTTTCCTGTGAACTATGAGATGCATTACCATACTCTATTGGTTGTTCATTGTAATTTCCAGTTCTACTATATCTTCTGTTATCAGATGTTGGGGTATTGCCAAGTCTGAAATTCGAATTATTTACGTTATTATTAATTCTTTCAGACCTTACAAACTGCCTTCTTGAGGGATTGCGTTCAAATCTTCTGGGAGATGGGCGATGATTTACATTGATTCCTGCATTTTCGGTCTGTGTTGTAGAATCATAAGAATTCCGCTCCACATTTACTTGCCTGACGAAGTATTTTGGTCTGTCGAAACTTCTCTTCTTATTAGCCTTGTCATAAGAATCTGTATTATCACCGGACAAAGATAAACTTTTATTCTTTTCGCTCGAATACAAATCAATAGTCCTTAATTTCTGCGTCAGTTGCTTAAGATCTGTAATATTATGGGAGCCCACATTCTTTGAAATTGACTCAGGTAGCTGTTTCAAAATCATCCGTATTATTTCAACTTTGTTTGGAGTTTCCACAAGGTTACAATAAGCAGAGTACGTTTTTAAAGCGTATGCTTCCAATGACAAACCTGAAGCTGGGTTGTATTTTCTTGATCTTAACAATGTCTACTGGCTTTCTAATAACTCATTAGATGCAAACTGATCAAGAAATTTATGTACAAAGTCCTCATAAGAAATGAAACTCTTCTTTTCACTGTTGAACCAGTAAGCGCCTACATTATAAAAACACTTACGAATTATACATAATTTATACTTGGGAGGTACACCAATTATGTTTAACATTGTAGTTAGTTGTTCGATAAATTCTCTAGCAGACTGTTTTGAAACATCTCCTCCAAAACGTGGCAATTGACCGAGTTCACTAACTCGTGAAAATCTATTAGAGCATGTATCAAGACTGATTATAAGAATTCCATGTAGAATCATTATTCAGCCACATCGGGTTATAAGTACAGTTTGTTCTAGTACAAGGACTATGATTTACATTTAAGTCATCAGGAAACTGATCATGGATTAAGGAATGACATGTACTTTGACGTTGGCAACCACATACTGAAGTTTCAAGACCTGTGAAATTGTCTTTATTATCACAAGCAACATAAGTTCTAGAAGGTATGGAATTTCTGTTAGATGTAGAACAAATTTGCTTTGATGTGTCTGTAGCACATAAAGAACTAGGTGCATTATTTTCAGTATCACAAGTATGTACGTGCTTATTATCATACAGTAAAGAGTTGTTCAACGAAGAAAGGCATGAATGGTTATTGAGTGAACATGTACAAAAGATTTTGTCAACAGTAGGATTGCTATTACTAAATTCAGTATTATCTAAAACACAATGCCGCAATGCATATGTATTCTTGCCTTGTGAAGTGGCAGGTTTAGCAAATTTATTTCTACTTTTATTGTGAGCAGATTTGCCTTGCACAATTTGGTTACATTTTCCTTTACAGAATTCACTTCAGCATCAGATGTATCATAGCCAGAAGAACCTGTATGAAATGTTTCGCATTTATTGTGTTCACTAAAAACAACATGCTTTATTTTAGAATTTAATCTTGTATCAGTTTGGCATGCTATGTGCCTATGTTCATTAATAAGTGCATCAACATTACTTAGTTCTTTATCTGGTTGTAGAACGTCTCTAACCATACTAGTACAAATAACATCGCTTTGCTCTAAGTTAATGCATTTCTAATTTAAATCCTTAAGCATAGAATCAAATTCGTGCAACTTTACCTGCGTAGTATTCATATTTGTTTGTAGTGTACTTATACGTAGAAGTTTCATGTTGGCACAACTGGTTTGATACGTGTTCTTTTAACTCATTATCATGATGGTCTAGTTTTGATTCAAGATCACTGACTTTCGAATTTAATAAAGTTACTTCATCATTTATACGTTCATTTAGTAACATATTGGCTGATTGACAAGAATCAGAAACCTGTTGCAACTTATTTTCTACATGTTGGAGTCCTTCGTTTAGTTTTTCAGTACTTTGCTGCAACCTAACCAATTTTGTGCCCCAAAATTCACAGTTTGTTTGTGAACTTTCGCGCAGCGTTTCAGCGTTCTGATCAAGTCTATCTTGTAACCTATTCTCCAAAGCTTCAGTGTTCTGAAGTAACCTATTCTCCAGCGTTTCGGTATTCTGGAGCAACTTCTCTTGCAACCTATTCTCCAGAGCTTCAGTATTCTGAAGTAACCTATTTTCCAGAGCTTCAGTGTTCTGAAGTAACCTATTCTCCAGCGTTTCGGTATTCTGGAGCAACTTCTCTTGCAACCTATTCTCCAGAGCTTCAGTATTCTGAAGTAACCTATTTTCCAGAGCTTCAGTGTTCTGAAGTAACCTATTCTCCAGCGTTTCGGTATTCTGGAGCAACTTGTCTTGCAACCTATTCTCCAGAGTTTCGGTATTCTGGAGCAACATGTCTTGCAACCTATTCTCATGTTGGGCCAAACTCAAGTGAAAAGCAGATAAAATTTGGTCAATATTGGGATTTACTGTATCCAAGTATGATTTTAGAGTGTATGGATTGGATTCTGGCTTGCATGCCTTACAGTAATAGTCTTCTTTCATAGAGCTGAATATTACCCAGTGAATAACTGTAAGACCCCTACAATTTACGTGTTCCCATTTCTTGCATGACGTGCATTCAATCATGCGAGTGTCAGAAAATCTGTCCTTACAACAGAGTAAATCCTCCATTTGCTTACCAGAATTGTCTTCTTCGTTGCTTACTTCAGCAACATCACTGAGATCCGGTTGAAGGCCCACACTACTTCGAAGCACGTAAGGCACTTCTCTTTTCTTCATTGTAGCATTATCAGTTCAGTTCTTATCAACTTACAATTTTCGAATCCTGGCTCTAGGTCGCCAATTTATTGCAACTGTCCCCGGTGTGGAGCAGTTTCTTGCAATATTTTAAATAAAAATAACTTTTCAAATGTTACTTAACAAAATTAGTATATTAACCAATTTCTACAGTCACTATAGTTACGAATAACAAACAAAATAACATCAAAATTGAACAGAGTAGCACAACAGAATTTTCTTCATTCTTTTCAGATTATGCTCACAACTAAATAACAAAATATAATTGTAAAATGTATTTGAATTAAAGAACTGTTGTAGTACTCTTGTGTTCTGTAACAGAACCGGAACCTTTTATCTCGCACAATTTAGATTCGGTCCAAGTTGCGTATTGTTTCATTTCAATACCGAACTTGGACCGTATTTAAATTGGTCCGGAAGAAAGGTTCCGGGACCGAATAATATCCTTTAACAATAGCAAGGTCCTTTATGGCCCGAAACCAGTTTACGCTTTCTGATTTTCTCTCCGGGACCGGAATTGAATTTATTTACAATTCCTGGACCTTTAACAACATACATAGATGAGACACACAAATATGTACGCCACGCCACTGTACGAATTCAACTTTTAGCTGGGGGAGGGGAGGGGGTGAGCCAACTCAGTGGCGTATTTTGGTATCATTTCGAGATGTAGGTTTTTTTTTATTATGCAAATTTGTATAGGTTACCAGTCAGCTGATTTAGTTTGTTGTTACATTTTTACAGAAATTCTGAAACGACAAATGTAAGTTACCCGATCATTACA
Organism: Lepisma saccharinum; assembly: GCF_977018435.1. Classification (NCBI taxonomy): domain Eukaryota; kingdom Metazoa; phylum Arthropoda; class Insecta; order Zygentoma; family Lepismatidae; genus Lepisma; species Lepisma saccharinum. The sequence goes on from NC_139238.1 coordinate 27,555,387, forward strand.
TTTATTCAAAAATTAAGAGAAAGTAGTGTCATTACAGGTGATATAGGTCCAAATGCATGAAATAGATTAGATTGATGGATTGAGTTGGTGTTTTTAAGTCTACTTTATGCACATTAAGGCTAATCGGTACTGGACCCACAGTTTAAAGTGGAATACGAACCACCATGTGCCTCCAGCAGGTATCGAACCCAGGGCCCACTGATTACCAGGCGATGCCAATACCACTACGAAATAGATTATAAAAATAAAAATAGATGTCCTCTCTTTCGTTTCTCAGACAGTTCAAAAGCGTGCACAATGTGCTGTCGCTAGTTCGCATAGCGAACTGTGCCTACGACTACAGAAATGACTTCCTGTCAAGGATGTCTTCCCTTTTCAGTGAACGTGAACGAGACGTGGATGTGGGATATGGAACTGGTGACAATGGAAGATGGGTTGGAATACCTGCACATGAAGAAAGGTGCAATAAATGTGGATACAGAAAGACTACAGGTGAAACTGGAAAACCTCTTCGGGGGTAATGAGATATTAGGTAAGTGGAATGACTTGCACCCTGAGTAGTAGTAATGGCATGTACGACAGGAAAGGGGCGGGGGGGGGGGCGCAAGGAGTGCTGAATCAATCCACTTCCCTCCGGGGGGGGGATGAAGATAAAACTTCATGGTGTAATATCATAGGCATCAAAGTATATTACCAAAAAACAATACATACATTTTTAAATTATCCCTTGCTTCTGATATGAAATTAAGTATAATTAGGTATAATTAAATATCGATTTAAGAATGAAATTATTATCATAAATAAAATAATATTGTAGCATTCAATAATATACATTTACAGCAAACTAAGACATCTAGGCTTTCTACAATGACATCGTCAGGCTCCTTCCCCCCTCCCCTAGGTTGACACCTTCTCACAAGCTTGAAGCTTGTCCTGATCAATCCTATTTATTAATTTATAAGTTATCAAAAGGGACGATAATTTAAATTCGGTCATCAATTTTCTAGCCTTGTACTCTTTTCCCATCTGGTCATCAATTTTCTAACCATGATAATTACCCTTTTCCCATCTGGTCATCAATTTTCCAGCCTTGATAATTACAATTTTCCTCTTACCAAATTTCCAGCCTTCATAATTACTCTTTTCCAACTGGTCATGAGTTTCATAGATTTACTCTTTTCCCTTCTGGTCACCAATACTCCAGCCTTGATAATTACTCTATTCCTATCTGGTCATCAATTTTCTAACCATGATAATTACTCTTTTCCCATCTGGTCATCAATTTTCCAGCCTTGATAATTACAATTTTCCTTTTACCAAATTTCCAGCCTTGATAATTACTCTTTTCCAACTGGTCATGAATTTCATAGATTTACTCTTTTCCCTTCTGGTCATCAATACTCCAGCCTTGATTATTACTCTATTCCTATCTGGTCATCAATTTTCTACCCTTGATAATTACTATTATCCCATCTGGTCATTAATTTTCTAGCCTTGATAATTACTCTTTTCCCATTTGATCATCAATTTTCCAGCCTTCATAATTACTCTATTCCCATCTGGTCATCAACTTTCTAGCCTTAATAATTACTCTATTCCCATCTGGTCATCAATATTCCAGCCTTGAGTTTTACTATTTTACATCCGGTCATCAATTTTCCTGCCTTGATAATTATTATTTTCCCATTTGCTCAAATTTTCTAGCCTTCATAGTTACTATTATCCTACCTGGTCATCAATTTTTCAGCCTTGATATTTACTATTTTCCAACTGGTCATCAATTTCCCAGCCTTGGTAATTACTACTTTCCAATCTGGTCACCAATCTTCCAGCCTTGATAATTACTCTTTCCCATTTGGTCATCAATATTCCTGCTTTGATAAAATTACTCCATTCCAATCTGGCCACCAATTTTCCAGCCATTATAATTACTCTTTTCTCATCTAGTCATCACTTTTGTAGCCTTAATAATTACTATTTTCCCAAACAGCATTAACAAAATCATTTCTTTCTCTGTTTCAGGGAAACAGATGAACGCCTTCATAAACGAAAATTGGAAGGTATTATACGAGGAAACCAAACCACAACTATCAAATGTTTTAGGGGAAATGCTGGCCGTTGTAACTGAAAGTTTCCTGTCACGTGTTCCATTTAAGGATCTCTTTCCTTACCGTTAATTAAATATTAAAGTTATTTAATTGCACCACAAAGGCTCACATTCACTTCCACTTTGGGAGAAAATGTGTTATGCTTGCCTCCAAATAAATGTTGGATGTTGTTATTTGTTTTTCATTCATATTTATTACAGTGGCGGCTGACCAAGTGCAACAAGTGCAGATGTTTTCACCTAATTTTCAAATTAATATTGACATTTTTCATTTGCTTGTTAAATTAAACTATTTCCCGGCAGAACGCCCACGATAATACTCAAATAATACGCCGCTCGGCGCTACGCACGTGAAGAATTCGTCGTAGCATAAACAAACCAAGAGCAGACGCCGCCAGGTTACGGAAGACTTTAGCCGGTTGTCATGGCAACAGTGACGTCACCTAGCGTTGGAATTGAACGGATGTCGCCATCTAGGTGCAGCAGTTCTCTCGTCGACAGAAAACATTGCATACAGTGGTTGGGCAAAATCGTTGCGTTCTCGCGAGATCTTGTTCCGCGTGTGTGTTTCGCGTTTTCTATCGTGTGTTGTGTTCATGTGTTGAGCTGTGGTTTGTGCAATGAACCCAGTAAATTACTCTCAGTGTGTAATTTGTTGCAGGCACCATTTTCCAGATGGACGGATGAAGACAAAAAAGACATTTTAAATTGGGGGGCACTGACACTTACTATTTGTTTTTCATTGCCTATAAATGTACTTCTTCACCTGTTATTTTAGGCACGAGCCGCTACTGATTTATTATAGTAACGAGCAGTGATGTATTCTGAAAACTTGACCTGTTTTACCACACAATTCTTATTTATTGTTTATATTTATTATACACGCCATCTATACTCTGTCCCGGGAGTGAGCGAACGAAAGCAAGTCTCTGCGCTAGTAGTGACTCGAGAGGGCTCGACCAATGAATACGTGTGAGGGAAGAAGATTGCATGGAGGGCGAAAGCGACTGCAGGCTCCAGCCTTTGCAGCAGCGTGTACTGCTTCGCTCCACCCACACGCTTTCTCCCTTTTCCTACCATTATGCGCGGCCTTGCTCCAGAGATTCCCGGGATAGTGTATAGATTATTTAGATGTAACATAAATGAAACATCAATGCAGGCATTCAAGTAAAACATAAACAGAATTCAGAAAACTTCAGAATTTTCGGCATTTTTTGTATTTTTCATAAAATCTCACTTTTAAACTGAAATTTACCTACATTTCCTTGCACCAAGGGAAATTTAGCTTTATGTAGCAAAATTGCCTCTGACAAGCGCGGCAGAGAAAGCAGGAAGGAACAAGTAGCGTTCTCCTGAGCGGGTGTTTTTAAATAGCCAATCGCTTCGGCTCCCTCGCCCTCCTCGTGCACCAGCGGGGAGGAAATCTGGTCGTGAGAATGGTGCGATGGAGAACGATGAGTGGTGTACGTAAACCCATCTTTATGTTATTTAAATAATGTACTTAATTTCTGGTTTAGAAGCTTGTTTTAATGGTTTACATAATATGTACTGAGCAATTACCCGCATATTAAACATATAAAAAAGCATGAAAAACCTGGTTTACCGACGGTAATAATTCACTGCTAACGAGGAACACTGACATCTTGTGCTGTTGCTACTTGCTTCCTGAAGATTGAACAGACCCTCAGTTAAATTGGTTTAAAAATGTATATCCCATTTCAGTCTATTACTACTGCAGTAGTAGGTCATCATTACAATCAACGATTGCCGGTCCCCGTGGTGGAGTGGTTAGCACATCACGCTACAACGCCAGGGGTCCCGGGTTAGAATTCCCGGCCTGGGCATGGATGTTTGTGAGTGTTCATTCATAAATTTCATCGCTTTATAACTCATTCCCATCTTCGTTATTTAGCCAAAAAGTGGACAAAAAAAGTAAAGTAAAATAAAGCAAAGCAAACAATCAACGATTTGGTGGGGGGGGGGGGGTCGTCCTGTCGAGGAAAATTGCCACCGCCATCTTAGCAGTCCCAGTCCGGCCCTGCTTATGATTGTCCAATTACTTAGTATCGAATGATCAGTGCAGGAAAGGGGGGTGACAAGCAGTGCTGAATCATTCCACTTTCCTCCGAAGGGGTGAAGATCAAACTTCATGGTGGAATATCATAGGCGCCAAAGTATATTTCCAATAAAACAATACAAACATTTTTAAATTATCCCTTGCTTCCGATATGTAATTGAATAAGTATAATTAGGTATAATTAACTATAGATTGAAGAATAAAATTATGATAATCAATAAAGTAATAAAATAATAATAATAAAAAAATAATATTGTAATATTCACTAATATACATTTACATCAAACTAAGGCATCTAGGCTTTCTACAATGACATCATCAGGCTCCTTCCCCCCCTCCTCTAGGTTGACACCTTCTCACAAGCTTGAAGCTTATCCTGATCAATCCTATTCATTAATTTAGCAGTTATCAAAAGGGACGATAATTTAAATTCGGTCATTAATTTTATAGCCTTGATAATTGCTCTTTTCTCATCTGGTCATCAATTTTCCAGACTTGATAATTAAAATTTTATCCAGACATACATGCAGCTCCCTCAACCCCCCCCCCCCAGCCTTGGAACATATCGTAATAAAGTAGCCTTGCGATCTAACCGAAAACTAGAAAATTTACTTGAACATTATACTTGCCCCAATATAAGCTTTGTAATGGAGAATGTAAACTTCCACTTTTTTTTAACTTTCCGCCGAAACACGTCTACTGTATTACAAAAATATAGGGGAAGGCACAGGGGGAGTTCTGCCACCCATAGCGCTCCTTTTTTCCCTGCCGAAATTATCCCTCTCCCCAAAAGGAAGATTTATCACAAGAAAAGGAGTAAAGGCCAAGCGTCTGAAATCATAACCAGTTCGTCTTTTAAGAATGTAATACATATTCCATATACATTTCCACTTAAGTTTACATTATGTGTTACTATCACATATAACTTCAGTACAAACTTATACCGATTTCGCAGTCTTAACATTATTTCCAAGTTCCTTCCTACATGCGAACTTTTACCCCGCCAGTGGGTTAAAAGTACGTTTTCGCCATTCGTTACAAAAATATATATTACAAAAAAATATTCAAAACGTTAATCTGAGGCCTAGAAAAACTGAAAGAAGAATGTTTGAGGTATTGTTAGGTATAAACTTTAAGAATCTTTGGTAGCTTAGATATTTGGAATCAAAAATTAAGTGCGAAATCTTACCCTACTATACTCTACTGGAAGAATGTTAGTAGTCGAGTACGTAATTGTCTGTGATTCAGAGCATGTGGAAGCATATGGTTCAGAGACTTTCATATGCAATGTAATTAATCCACGTTAATTTATTAACAATATTATACCAATATACTAATATTGCAATATGCAATATAACGTAAATAATAATAATAAGTTGAAAATTACTGAGTGGGGTCGAGCCCTACGAGCTTATGTGCCTAAGTTCGCCACAGATTTTTAGCTCCAATGAAAGTAATCCATATGTAGTCTCCAGAAAGAATATTTATCACTTGAAGTTTTAACAACTGATTTTAAACAGGAAGTTAGGTGGCCAGGAGAAGGGAATTGTAAAACTAAAAATTATACTTTTTTCTATGGTGGTACTGAAAATCATAATTTTGGAACAGGCTATTTCATAAATAATAGAATTATCTCGGCTCTTAAAACAGTAGAATTTATTAATGATAGGATATCATATGCAGTTTTACAGGGTAGGTGGTGTAAAATTATTTTAATAAGCATACATGCTTCAACGGAAGATAAAGATGATAATACTAAAGATGATTTTTATATAGAGTTAGAACAGGTCTTTGATAAATTTTCCCAGTATGATATGAAAATTCTGTTAGGTGACTGTAATGCACAGATTGGCAAAGAAGAGACATTTAAACCCACGATTGGTAAAGAAAGTCTTCATGAATTTAGTAATGATAATGGTATAAGATTGATTACTTTTGCAACCTCAAAGAATTTAATTGTGAAAAGTACCACTTTTAAACATAAAGATATCCATAAATATACCTGGTCTTCTCCAGATGGTAAAACTCATAATCAGATAGATCATATTCTCATTGATAAGAGAAGGCATACTAGTATAATTGATGTTCGTACACATAGAGGTGCTGACTGTGCCAGTGACCATTATTTAGTAATTGCTAAATTAAGAGAACGACTTGCAGTGACAAATCATAAGCAAATCTAAAAGTTCTCAAATTTAATACAGGAAAATTTGCTGATGAAAGAATTAAGAAAGATTACCAAATTAAACTGTCAAATAGATTTGATGTTTTGCAGGATTTAAATGATGATGAAAATATAAATGAAACAGACGTAAATAAGAATTGGGAGCACATACGTAATGCAATAGAATCAGCACCTAAAGAAAGTTTAGGATACCATAAACCAAGAAAAAGTAAGCCATGGTTTGATAATGAATGTCATAATGTAATAGAAATAAGAAATCAGGCTAGACTTAGGTGGTTAAATAACTCTGATGATACAAATCTAAGCAATTACACTGGTCAACAAAACAAAAAATATTTTTTCTGCCATGGACTTTTCCAACTGTTTTAGACTAATTTCAGTGTGTTGATTCTAAATCTGATCTCATATTTGCTCTATCACATCTCATTTGTATGCTATTGGCAAATCCCATTTTCATTGATTTTACCCGGAATTGACCGGTGGTCACTTATGATTACAAGTTGTTGCGAGTCAGTGAGTGCTTTAGTGATAAAAGATGGCGTTGTATTTGTAGGATAGTGTGTTTATAATATGATTTTATGTAGACATCAACATTTATGTCATATTTTTTATCTGCATGTCGTGATATAACAATGGCTACAACATTCGGAAGAAGGACTTGCCGTAATGACGCAGATATCTTCTGCTACATCTGTGGCACCTTCACTTTGAGGGATCAAAGGCACAACATCAATACCTTTGTCAAGAAGGTGTATCTTGCCTACATTAATGTACGACTGGGAGACCAAGACAAAAATTGGGCTCCCCACAAAGTGTGCAAGACCTGTGTTGAAACTTTGCGATCATGGTCTAAAGGAAAGAATGCTAAGCTGAAGTTTGGTGTGCCAATGTTTTGGACAGAACCTACAAACCATTTGGATGACTGTTACTTCTGCCTTGTCAATGTAAAAGGTTTCAATAAGACGAACAAACACCACTTACAATACCCAGACATCCCATCTGCCAGACGACCAGTTGAACACTGTGAGGAAATACCTGTGCCTGTATTTACTGAGGTACCAGATATTGAGTTGAAACCCTCACTTCACCTGCTTCTACAGACGATGAGGATGATGAACTGACCGAATATACGCCAACTGTTGCAGATTCTGATAAAATTTCTCTGTTTAGTCAGCCTGAATTAAATGATCTGGTAAGAGATTTGTATTTGCCAAAACAGTCTGCTGAAGTGTTGGCTTCCAGGCTGAAAGAGAAAGGACTACTCAGACCTGGCACTAGTGTCTCCTTTTATCGAAACAGAGAAGCAGCACTGCGAAAGTACTTCCATTCAGACGGTCAACTTTTTTATTGTAATGATGTTGAAGGGCTTCTTTAGAATATGGGACTGCCTACAATGATTCAAGTTAATGGAGACTTTTATTGACAGTAGTAAAAGGAGTTTGAAATGTGTGTTACTGCACAACATAAATATATATGGTTCAATCCCAATAGGACTCTCTGTACGAAAGAAAGAAGAGTATGCACATATCAAAACAATTCTGGATAGATTGGAATATCATGTTCATGGATGGGTAATTTGTGTTGATTTGAAAATGGTTAATTTTCTGCTGGGGCAGCAAGGAGGTCACACCAAATACCCTTGTTTCCTCTGCTACTGGGACAGTAGGGCTACATTAGTACACTGGGTTAAAAGGACCTGGCCACCAAGAATCAGTTCGACGCCTGGTGACAAGAACATCAAGAATGAGCCTTTGGTTGATAGGAATAAAATTATATTTCCCCCACTGCACATAAAACTTGGATTAATGAAGCAATTCGTCAAAGATCTTGATCACACTGGAGACTGCTTCAGCTATACTTGTTCAACCTTTTCAAGTGTTAGTGCCGAGAAGAAAAAGGCAGGAATATTTGATGGCCCTCAGATAAGAACACTCATCAGGGATCCACACTTTGTTACAACAATGACTGCGGCAGAGGCTAGGGGTGGAATGCATTCTCTGATGTGGTGCGGAATTTCGTTGGGAACAGGAAAGCGGACAACTATGAAGAGATTGTGGAGGAGATGCTCTTGAGTTTCCAAGCACTTGGATGTAGGATGAGCATCAAGGTTCACTACTTACATAGTCACTTGGCCGACTTTCCAGAGAACTTGGGTCATTTGAGCGAAGAGCATTTATATGCAGTCACAACTGTGCTACGACTCATTAAATGTTTGTTTCGTTATTATTGTATATTGTATTTTATCTTATTATCATTTCTATGTCTGTTTAGCTCTTCGTAAATGATCATAAATGTGCTGTTTTTATTGAAAATGCAATATTTGATATCTCAAAAACCTGATGTGATAGTGCCCACCGGTGAATTCCGGGTAAAATCAATGAAAATGGGATTTGCCAATAGCATACAAATCAGATGTGATAGAGCAAATCTGAGATCAGATTTGGAATAAGCACCCCAAAGTTACCTTAAAACCATTGGAAAACCTTATGCCAGAAAATGTGTGTTGACCAGTGTTATAATAGAATAAAGCGAGAAGTTAACCGCACGTTTAGAAGTAAAAATAAAGAGATTACTTGAAAAGCAAAATTAACGAAATTGAAACAAACAGCAAAAACAAAAATATCAGAGATTTATATAAAGGTGTAAATGAATTTAGAAAGGGGAGGCAACCTAAAGTAAACTTGATAAAAGATAAAGACGGTGATTTTCTAGCTGACCCAAGCGATATTCTAAATAGATGGAAGAACTACTTTAATGACCTTTTAAATGTTCAAATAGGAGATAAATCAGAAGTAAATGAAGTACGCACAGCAGAACCTTTAGTTCCAGAACCTAACTTGACTGAAGTTAAAGATGCTATTAAAAGGCTAAAGAATAACAAAGCACCTGGCATTGATTTAATACCATCTGAGTTAATTAAATATGGTGGAAATTCGTTAATATGTCAAATTCATAAATTAATTTGTTTAATATGGAATAAAGAAGAAATCCCTCAACAGTGGAAAGAATCCATAATTGTTCCTGTGTTTAAAAAAGGTGATAAAATGAACTGCAATAATTACCGTGGAATTTCTCTACTCTCAACAACATATAAAATATTATCTAACATTCTTTTAACAAGACTAACCCCATATGCTAATGAAATTATAGGTGATTATCAATGTGGATTTAAACGTAACAGATCAACTACAGATCAAATTTTTCACATCAGACAGACACTTGAAGAAAAGTGGGAATATAATCAAAATGTCCATCAGCTATTCATTGATTTCAAGAAAGCATATAATTCGGTCAAAAGAGATAAATTATATAATATATTAGTCGAGTTTGGAATACCTAAGATGCTTGTTAGTATGATAAAAAAGTATGCACCAGTGAAACAGAAAGTAAAATTCGTGTGGGTATTAATTTGTCTGACAAATTTACAATTCATGATGGGTTAAAACAAGGAGATGCATTATCTGCTTTGCTCTTTAATTTTGCCTTAGAATATGCTGTTAGGAAGGTAAAAGAAACTAACGAAGGTCTAAAATTATATGGTATGACTCAGTTGTTAGCATATGCAGATGATGTAAACTTATTAGGGGATGATATAAATACAATTAAGAATAATGCTAAAATATTTTTCAAAACTGCTGAAGAGATAGGTTTGGAAGTTAACAAAGAGAAACTAAATATATGCTTACAGACCGAAACCAAGTGTTAAGTAATAATCAAAATCTAATTATTGATAACAACTCGTTTGAACCAGTTTCCAAATTCAAATACTTAGGAGTAATATTAAGAAATGGAAATTATATTAAAGAGGAAATAAAAAGTAGGCTTAATTCAGGAAATGCAAGTTACTTTTCTCTTCATAAACTTTTGTCTTCTCGTTTAATATCTAAGAAACAAAAAGTTAAAATAAACAAAACCGCAATTTTGCCTGTAGTATTATATGGGTGTGAAACTTGGTCCCTTACATTGAAAGAGGAACATAAATTGAGAGTATTTGAAAATAAGATCCTTAGGAAAATATTTGGACCTAAAAGGGATGAGGAGACAGGTGAGTGGAGAAGGTTACATAATTTAGAACTACATAATTTGTATTGATGTCCAGATATTATTAGAATAATTAAATCAAGAAGACTTAGGTGTGCAGGCCATGCGGCACGAATGGGAGAGGAAAGAGGAGTTCAGAGGATTCTTGTTGGGAAACCTGATGGTAAGAGACCTGTAGGAAGGCCAAGACGAAGATGGAGGGACAACGTTGAGAGGGGCCTAAAGGAAATCGGTAGGGATGGAAAAGAGTATATAGATCTTGCTCAAGATAGAGACAGATGGAAGGCCTGTATTGCTGCAGCCATGATCCTTCGGTTTTAAGAAGGCTAGAGAGTTAGTTAGTTAGTTTTAAACAATTTGTAATGCATTATTGGGATACAACAATGCTCGCCCGTTAAGAGTTTCCATCGAGCTTATCTTACAGAACTAACCGTTCAACAGAAATACAAAATGCCTGCAACTCAATACCAGACTGCATTTTGTAACTAGTTTGAGTCTATTTTGACCAAGGAATAGCCAAAATTCAATCAACATAGCAAAAAAGGTAAGTAAATTTTACATAATATAAATATATGAAAATGTAGGTACATTACATGCCTTAATTCTGGAAAAGGAATTAGTATTTTCATCCACATTATTAAGAAGGTTCATTCCAATGTCCTTGGGTTCATTCAAATATGGTCATTTGAATATTCGTTCTTTTTAGATATCCGCATATAATACAAATAGTCATCCAAATTTCTGAAATCCAATTCGTATGCCATTGTATTTATGTAATCTAATGAAAAGGAAAATCAAGCAGTGTTATGTCTGGAAAATACTGGGATGAGTGACAGTCTACTCTACTGAATCAAAACATTTCAATTACTGTTCATTAAAAGTTTACTACATAAAACTTGTAATGCTCGGAGTAAATTAAATTAGGATTATTGCCCCTACTACCTGGTCCTAAGGCAATATGTGGTGATAGAAATATAAGTATACAGTGTTTCAAGATTCCCATACCCAAGTAACACAAAAGCCGTGAGAAAAGGAATAGAAGAGACAGAAACAAGAATTGCAACCGTGACAAGGCCACAATACGAACTGGAAGGTAGGGCACGAAAGTTGTCGAAACTTCAAAATATGCCATGATAACTCTTGATCTTGATATCCAGATAAACTGAATAACATTTTTATCCAGAGTTGGTCCTAGTTGGGCAATACCCTTAGAAGTTAAGAAATTCAGCACAATAGCGGATGTGGCAGAGAAATGTGGTAGGTTGAGAGTGAACTTAGAGAACCGGGAACCAGTTGTGGAGATTGCACACGCGACCACGAAAGAGGTCCTTGACTTCCAATGTCGCTGATTGGGAAGGGCCTCTGGATGGAAATAGTGTCGAAATACATCAGAGAATCTTCCCGCGCTTTGTTCTTGGCACCCTTTATGGTGTCAGTGTCCTTCTGTTCTTCCAGCGAGCATCATGTTGAGGATTCTGGTTGTGGTCAGTGTTTGCGCAGGTCCCTCTTTTGGCCTGAAGATACGTAAGTATACTGTGACAGTGTTTGGAGTTAACGATAATTACAACTAAAGTTACTTTTTAAAGGAATAACTGTAACTCATTTTATTTTTTAAATTGATAACTGTAACTGTGTTAATCTTCTGAATGGACACGGTTACTTTTTAGTGTGTATAACTTTAATTCAGTTACTTTTTTAAAAAATAATGACAGAGTTACTTTTTAAACGAATTAATGTACTTGAGTTACTATTTTAAAACGAATAACTGTAACTGATAAGGAGAGGGCACGGCACGGCTTAGGAAACTCAGTTTGGGACGGGCTTCGTGTAGTGAAAGGGTACCCTTTAGTTACAGTGCCTTGAATAATGTAGTGTGGAAAACGGACGGTTTTGGCCTCTCTGGCAGGTTTCACTCAGAAAGGATACCGCTAGAAGCGCTGGTGTTGATCCCGGTGCTTGGTATTAGTCTGCTTATAATGGAAGTAAATGGATTTTTCGCTGCAACGTCTGATTCTTTTACATGAAGCATTTCTATGAATGTGATCATTGCTATGATATTTGGTACAGTGGTCGCGAAGATATTAACGAACATTCTAGACAGTCGACCACGTCCTGTTATCGTCATACTTTCATTAATAATACGGGATAAAAATTCGCGTGGAATGCTCTTGGCAACTAAATTTTTGTGTATGAATTAGGTTCATTATTATTATTATCATCATCATCATCATTTCTTTTAAAGATATACGCACTGAAGCATTTGTATTTTTGATATTTACTGTCTCTTTTCTTCCGCTTTAAACTAATCGCGGCGATGATGATAATGATGATTGCATGAAACGACAAGTGGAACCCCACAAAACTTTCTTAGTGCCATCGACATGAGTGTAAGGAAACTTTCAAACCAATAGGACAAGCGACACGGGATGTTCACACTGTCACACTAGTGACACATACTTTCAGACTGTAAAATAGCATTCATTGCACATGAGGGTCCAAACAGCAAACGATACGTTCATATGGCGTATTCGCGTGCTACTTGTTACTTCGGTCGGAAAGCTCCTTAAAGGAAGGGTGCTCAGACCGAAGCGACGCGCTACAGTGGGAGTTGCCAACTAAGTGACAAGCGACATGGTGTCTTCAGTCTATTAGCAAGCGTTCGCTGCTAATTGTGCAAACAACAGATAGGCGACACGATAAACCGCACATTACAACAACAGATCTAGGCAACACGATAAGCCACACGTGTCGCTTTGTCGCTTGTGCGTTGCTCAAACTGGGCCATTTCCTCAATAGCTTGCAACATGTTGCCGTGGTTTGTTGTTCGCGCATGCGCGATGCAATGAGTGTCTTGCTTTAGGGAGATTGCGCACCAAAGCGACAAGCGGCACGCGACACTTATCGCTTGAGGATTTACAAACCGAACGCTGGCCTGTGCTTCCCGTCATGCCACTACGATGTGAAATGTTGCTCTTGATTGGCTTGTTTCCAAGCAACATGTGTCGCTTCGGTATGAAAATTGCCTTGGACCGAAGGACCCGTGTAGCTTTGGTGTGAAATCCTCGTATTGTTTGTCGCGTGTCGCTTTGGTGTAAAATCTCCTTGAGGAAACGGTGCAGGAAACGGTTCGAAAGGCTGCATTGATTACGGACTGCTCGCTTCCAAGTGACACTTGTGGTTTGTCGCCTCGGAATGAAATATCTCTCAGGATACTATTTATATTCTAACAACATAGAAAAATAAAACTCTAGTACACAATCTAACACCTGACGTCCGGAATCACTTTGCGATGTTTCTTCTTGTGTTACGCATTCTATTTATTTATTAATTTTATTTTACTTTTCTTTCCAAATTAATGCCGTTTCGTGACTGCAAATCACTCCACAAATATAACTGTTTCCATCAATTCAGGTACCGCATTTCAAGACAAACAAATCTACACAATATATTCCAAAAACTAACTAAGCCACATTCGTTTCATAAGAAAATTAGCACTCGTACTGATCGCACTGCCATCTATGTTGTCATCCGTCTCGGGAACTAGTTTCTTGGGTCGTTTTCCACACTACGTTATTCAAGGCGCTGTACTTTAGGTATTAATATGCTAAGGTATTAGCTCTCCGCGATTTCGGAGAAAACACGCTTTGAAGTTTCGAAGATTTACATGCGCACCTCATTAAAATATTTCAGACTGACAAGTGGCCTCGTGGTCAGCTGGTAGCGTATAGTTTCACATGGCGAAGGTTCTGGGTTCGATTCCCGTTCGTTTGGCCCTACTTTTTTATTTACTCGAGCAAGTATTTATTGTGAATTTCTTTTTTTTTTCTTGCGGTGCGAATTGTCGAGAACTACTTGTTTCTGATTTTTTTAGGATCCATTTTTAACCGTGGACAAAAAGAAAATGAAAGCATTGCTTGTGAATAGCATTCTTGTGTTCAGTAAAATAAAATGTAAACCTCTCGCTATCCATAATATTTTGTCGAAAATAACACGTGGAGAATTTAATATGCAAATATTTGTAACCTGTTGAGAAAATTTAAAAAAAAACTTTTTAAAAGGAGCCTTTCGCACAAAACATTTAAATAAAATTTTATTTCATATTTATTTCAATAAGTTATTAAATAAAATGTAAAAAGCAGTTGCTCAAGTTAATAAAAAAGGAAGAACAACGGAACGGGAATCGAACCGAGAACTTCCGTCACCTGTAACTGATACAATATCCATTTGACCACCGTACTTAGTAGTACCCAAGCTATGGCCTCTCCTTGAGTCATCACACCTGTAACTCAGTTATTTTTCAAGAATAACTGTATCAGATTTATTTTGGAATGGCCAACTGTGTCTGGGTTACTATTTTAAAATGATCAATTCTGGCATTTACTTTTGGCATTCATAACTGTTACAGAGTTACTTTTTAAAACTGATACATAACGTAATTACTTATCTGAATGGAATGGATAAAAATGGATGACTGTTAAACCGTTATATTTGGTAACACTTTACTATACCAGAGACGGATTTCTTCAAATTTACAGGAGAAAGTACTTACGCAAATCATTTTCTGTAGCGTTGTTGATGTTCGGGAATGTAGTTTTGATCCATTTTAATGCGAATGCATGTGGTTTTCTACGAAAATCTATTTCCGACGCGCTATTGCTGCTGCCGCCATTTGCTTTCTGCACGAGAGCACAATACACACTATTGCTGCTTTTACAAGATGACGTGTCGAGGATGCGTTGTGGATGTTGCTGGGTGTGGAAGATGCCGTGGAATTTGCAATTCAATATGGAATCTTCAAGAAAGAAGTGGAATGCAGGACGTGGAAGGTTAAAATCAGTGACGTGCGGTGACGTCGACACTTGGGGTAGCAATGAGTGGCGTTGCCAACGGGTCATAACCCCCTCCCCCCTTTTAGGACCCAGTATTCCTAAAAGAAGAACGTCAAATACAGGAAAAATTGCCAAGTTAGGAATGACTACAAAAAATTGTACACATAACTTCCACCCACTTTCGAAAATCAAAAACCATTTGATTTGACTACTGAGCCAGAGATGCCGGGTTTGATTCTCGGTTTGGCAATGGATGATCATTGTGTGTCCCTTCATCAATTTTATCGTATCGTCTTCGCGATTAGCCAAATATGGCGGAAACCGAAGTAAAATAAACCAAATCAAACAATCAATCAATAAATGATTTGATTTGATTCGCTTTTTTGATACATTTGGTTAATCGCGAAGATGATACGACAAAATTAATGAAGGGACAAACAAAGAACACCCATGTCCAGGTAGGGGTTCGAACCCGGAACTCCTGGTGTTGTAGCACAACCACTCCCCCACGGTTGGTTGATTTGATTGTTGATTTGACGTTTTAAGTCCATTTTATACACAGAAAGGCTAAT
Organism: Lepisma saccharinum; assembly: GCF_977018435.1. Taxonomy (NCBI): domain Eukaryota; kingdom Metazoa; phylum Arthropoda; class Insecta; order Zygentoma; family Lepismatidae; genus Lepisma; species Lepisma saccharinum. Next base: position 27,571,198 of record NC_139238.1, read on the forward strand.
CGGAACTAGACCTATAGTTTAATGTGGGATCCGAACCACTATATACCTCCATCGGGTATATCCGGGACCACTTGCACTCCCCCACGGAGGTCGGCCGACAACAAACATGTGAGAATGGCGCTAACCATTCGGATACGTGGGTATCGGTAAAGCAAACTGCATTTTTCCTGAGTAGTAATTTTCAATTGAATTTTTGAAATATCATCTTTATATATGATTAACGTTTTTTCAAAAATATTGCATTGCTTCATTTCCCTAATTTCCCCATCTCACGATCTCGTTACGAAGGATCTGTGCTCGAGCCCTGGCCTTTGCATGAGTGTTTCTTTGCAACCACTCTTCACCCGTTTAATTTAAACAACGTTCATCGTCATGGCAGAAATTAGGTAAAGCGATGGAAGAGAGATTCCTCCCACTGCATCTGCAGGGCACTGTGAAATCAGGAGCCTAGAATTCTCTGTTTATGATTGTTCCTTACGACTTTCCAAGCTCTTAGCTACTTATTCCGATTAAATCTATACAGCTAGAAAAAGCGATGGGTGACAAAAGACACCTTTAAACAAACTTTTTTTCTACTTTCTTCAATGATATTCATTTGGCTTTTTGAGTTCTGGCATACATTTTTCATTTCTAATTTTTTCATTATTCACTGCAGGCAGAGTACGACACATAAGAACAAGAATGCTGGCTCGTCACGAATTCCGGTCTGAATTGTTCTTTGTGAAGTCCCTTCATCAGTTTCATCATATCATCACTCATCCTTATTTGCGCGATAACCAAATGTGGCAGAAAAGCGAAGTAAAATAAACCAAATCATTGTAAGTAGTATATTCCATATTTAAAAAAAGCATAAAATTTTTGTCTGCACATAAGACGTTCCAATTGCATAAATAATAAAAGTACATCCCATATTATACATACATATTGTACAACATGTAAAAAGTAGTGTAAATACAGAGATCATAAGTACTACAGAAAAATTTTCCCTTAATTCTTTAGAGGATTTACAAGGGAATCGAAGGAAAACAAATCCCCTATCTGTCCTATAGGAGATAGACTGGGGGACCTGAAAGCATGGGCTTTCAACCATCGCAGCGGGGGCGATAGGGCACGGGAGTTAGAGGTAGAAATCTTCCCTTTCCCTTCGAAAACCCGTTTCTACCTGGAACTGTGAGGCGGAGATAGAGATTTGTGATTGATTGATCTATCTCTGCTAGACTAGCTACTCCTCAGTGCACGTCACCGGTTAAAATTAAAAGAATTCCGTGTATTTTCTTTCATCGAGAAAAACCGATGTTGTCCGTATATGCTAAATTGAACGAAAGGAGTGCTAATGGAGCCTAACCTAACAGGCCTAACCTAACCTAGTAGGCATACCTCGTCCCCGTGATGGTTCGTGGGGCTATCGTGAATTTGTGGGCTAACGTCAATGGTTTTTTGGGCTACCCGTGGATGGTTTGTGGGAAATACGGAACAACAGTAAGTACTCATTAATGTAAAAGAAAAGAAAATACATTATTTTCGTTAGAAATTCATTATTTCACCTAAAGAAATGTTCCACAATGCAGGATAGTACGTTAGCAATGTAAAAAATTGCGAAATAAATTATTGATAGGTGTCTCCGGTATAGTAAAGTAGTACCTTATATTTAAATGAATAGCTGTAAACAAGTAACTTTTCAAAATGAATAACTGTAAATCAGTTCCTTTTTTAAAATGATTTACTATAACTAAGTTATTTTAGTTTATTTGGAATTCATAACAGTTACTTTTTTTTTAAATGACAATTTTTTAAATAACAATTACTTTTGTAATTCGCAACTGAAACTGAGTTACTTCTTAAAATGGATAAATTTATAGAGATTAGTTTTCTGAATGGGTAACTGTAACAGTTATTCTTTGGAGGGAATAGCTGTAAATCAGTTTCACTTTAAAATGAATAACTGTAACCAAGTTATTTTGGAATGTATAACCGTAACTGAGTTACTTCTTTAAAATGAGTAAATATAACAGTTACCTTTGTAATTCACAACTGAAACTGAGTTACTTTTTAAAATGGATAAATGTAACGGAGTTAGATTTCTGAATGAATAACTGTGAGTTATTTTTGGGGGAATAACTGTAAATCAGTTACTTTTAAAATGAATAACAGTAACTGACTTTTGGAATTAATATCATCTGTAATTTTTTACCTTTTAAAATGAGTTACTGTTTGAAATGAATAATTAGAACTCTGTTACTTTTTAAAAAAGGAATTTGAACGCTGTCAATCAGAGTTAAATTTAAAAAATGTTTAAGTATTTTGGAACATAATTACATTTTACTGGAACTATTAAAGTGCAACCCCAGTTCACAAGGCTCCACGCCTGATATAAACAAGTAATCTTTAATGTTACGAAGGGGGCTAATTGGTAAATCAATCATCTAGCCAATACATCGCTCTTTTCTGTAGATTTGAAATTGTTTATATAATATTGCCTGAGAGAATTCAGAGATACCGTCGGTGTACTCGTGGCTTACCGATATGTGCAGCGAGAAATATAGATTCAACTTGAAATACCTTGGAATTATAGTTTAGTTTAAGGGAATGTATTACTTTTTATGTGATTTAGTACAACTACTAAACATACTACGTAAAAGATTTCGCGGAAAATACATTACATTGCCTGTAGGCAGGGATACCGTGTATGAAGTTACAGGCTCTTATACCGTGCGTCCATTTCCTTGCGAGGCCGAGAGATCGGGAGAAGTATGGCGGGCGGCGCTAGCGGAGATGCCGGCATTTTAGACCAGTAACGTCCCGCTTAAGTTTACCCTCGAAAGCGTTTTGCTTCGCTACAAATCGTTTGGAGGTTTCGAATGTGCAACACTGTATCAAGATTACGTTGCAGACTAAACCGTTAAAGGTTAATGGTTTTCGCGAGCATTGTTTGCAATCTGAAAGCTCCGAGTTTTTCTTTCCTTCGCGACTACAGGTGCCCTGAGCAGAGCTGCGAATGGGGTGAGGAACAGACCTTGAACCAAGAGCGTGTTAATTTCGTACCGTGTGCAAGTGTGTGGTTTTTGGTTACTTGCCGTGCTACTTCTTTGTTTAATAGCAGTGTGTGTGTGTGAAGCGATCGAAATGCCAGCCGCAGAGTTCACGTTAGAACAAATAGATTTTATGTATGACACTTACGTGAAAACAGACTCGTGTCGAGACGGAAAAATAACTTTTGCGTGTGAATCACAATTTCATCAAACGATGCCAGGAATGTGTGAATGTAGGTGGGCATCACTTTGAACAACTTTTATAACACAGGTTAGTGCTAGTTTTGCAATATTAATATAAATATCTGCATGCTAAACATATGTCCATAAAAATAAGCGGAACGTTACTGGTCGAAAATATTGGCATCTCCGCTAGCGCCGCCCGCCAAACTTCTCCCGATCTCTCGGCCTCGCAAGGAATTGGACGCACTTTATATTGAAATAGGGCGCGCAAAATGCTGCCAGCTGCCCATCCGGCCCGCCGATTATGTTATGTGGGCCAACTTATTAGTACTTACAATACTTTTTTATATAGTCTTATATTATCTTTAGTTTAAGTAGAAAGTAATTTGGTCCGCGTTCAACCGGCACTGCACATGAGAAAGTTTGGGCAACCTGTTTTAAAAAGTGAAAATGTAGAAACATTCCATTTCTCGTAAAAATTATGCGCTTTAGCCCAAATGCATTTTAGTATTGCGTAATAAGCTTGAAGAGTGCACCCTGGACTGCATTTTGAAGAGTAATGAGGAGGCTCTGGGTGTCGTATGTTTTATCATCGTCCCTTCATCCTTTTCATCTAATCCATTCATCCTGAAATCCGCGATTAGCCAAGAGTGGTAGAAAAGCGAGGTATAATAGATCAATCAATCAACAATTGTGCTTGATTGAAAGTTGAAAAACGCTTACCATGTCAAACGAACAGGTTTGCTACAAGCTTCTTTCTGTCTGTTGTAAGCTTCCAGCAACCTTGAATGAAGCGAACTAGCTACCGTGAGTCACCTTTGGCAGCAAGCTTGCCAAGTGAGCAACTTCATGCTGAGTTTCGTATGTCGAACAGTGCTACAGGAATGAATAAAGCATTTCTAAGTGATGTTGCCCAACTTGCCCACGCAATCTAAAATCTCACTTCATGAAGAATAGTAACGAAAGAACGAGCTTGAATCAATTATGTCGTAATAAGCTATGTTTGACAAGTTGTATTCAAGCTATGGTAAGCCTGACGCAAGCACAAGTGACGTCAGGTTACATACAGACAGGATTTCGCCGCGAATCATCAACAAAATTTGACAACTTGTAGAAAACATCAAGGCAAACAATTTTCTTCATAACTTGTTTTTCTTTTTACTAGTCAAGACTTTTGTTTCGGTGCTACGACAGTTTTCTTTTTCACTGGTCTAACATATCCATGCTGCCTCTACACAACATTAAATGTTTGCAGTGATAAAAACACCATGATTTTCATTTCAGCTTCGTATGTCGAACAGTGCTACAGGAATGACCCAAATTTATCCGACTGCATCCTGAGAGGTGCAAATGCAGCTTTGCCATATTTCGTTAAAGGTAAGCCATTCAATAACATTACACTGTGAGCTGTGTTGATCACAGATATAGCTAATTTGAATCCGGTAACATTTACATCAGTGTTTGAAACCTAAAAATATAATATGTAATTGTATGCATAATTATGCATACAGAGTTGGCCAAAAGTAGCCTTTCAGTTCCAAACCAGTATTCTATATCCTTTATATACGTTAGAGAAATGTTATTAAGCTATTTCCTCAAATGTCAGTTTTAATTTTTATTGTCTTTCTGAGAACTGATGCGTAACCAAATCGGTTTGGATTTGATTTTTGATTTGATTTTAGTTTATTTTACTTCGCGTTTTGTGCCTCTTGGCTAATTTGCAAAGATGGGGATGAGTGATGAAAGGATGAAATTGATGAATGGACATTCACAAACAACCAAGCCCGAGCGGGATTCGAACCCGGGAAATCGGTTTGGAGCTAGACCTTCCGGATAAGATCATCTGGTCAGATTAGGCTTCCTTCAAATTATCAGGTCACGTGAACAGGCATAATTGCGTGTACTGGGCTGATGACAATCCTCATGTTATCATCATTTTTCAACAGAACCAGTGAACCAGCCCGGTATCATAGTTTGAGATGCATTGTCCAGCGAAGGTGTTGTCGGACTAGTTTTTTATGATGGATTTTATGTGAATTGGGCGAATTACCTAGAAATGCTTCGTGACGTGGTAGTGCCAGAACTCAGAACCAGAGCTAACTTCACCGAACTGTTCTTTCAGCAAGATGGAGCACCTCCCCATTATGCTTTGGCAGTAAAGAACTACCTTAACCAAACCTTTCCACAGCGTTGGTTCCGAAGAAGAGGCATCATCGAATGGCCAACACGTTCACCTGACCTAACACCAATGGATTTATTTTTTGGGGTGTCGTAAAGAACAAGGTTTAGAGAAAAATCCCCACACAGTGGATGAATTAAAAGAGTACATCTCAGAATCATTTATTGAAATTGATGCAGATAAGGTTTTGTGTTGTACTGTGTGTCATAGTGTTATGGAAGGTTCGAAGCATGTTGCAATGTTCAAAGAGGTCAATTTGTGCACTTACGAGATTAAACTGTGTTGAAAAAGGTAAGTGAAATGTTAAGTTATCACCAACCCATTTCATAGCGGTACGATTTGGCAACACAACATCACATGGTATGACGTCACGCTACGTAATCTCGAGGCCTCGTGTACGAGCCAAGAGAATCGCTCGCACAATTGATCTCGGGTAGCGAAGCTGCACACACACGCTGGGGGAAAGCTCCATTGCAGTTAAGTATTTCAAATAAACCATGAATTAATTAATTAATAACGTAAACCGCTTTAGTAAGCTTATCGGCCATTAGGGCTAAAACTAACATAACTAATTTGGGGGTTTATTATTTTATTCTTTTGAAAACTAAACTTTCATAGATTTGCATGGCCGATAACAGTACGGGTATTAATGCAAGAATTAATATCAATCTACTTTAACATGTACAGGGGGAACACTAAATCTAGGTGCCAATTGTTCAAGGCTATTTACTGGATATGTATATATACGTGACTGAGGTTAGAATTGTTATTAGTTATTCTATTTACTGTTAATATGTTGATTGTAATAAACCTAAAGAATGAAAAGATAGCTTTGGTTATAATTTATGCTTTATTGATAAGGTCTCTTGCTCTCACTACTAAGTACGTAGTTATATGGCTCAAGGAAAATGGGGGCCCAGTATAAATTTCCATTGCGTGGTAAGACGTTCGCTCGTTAAGTTGCTTCATCTATAGAGGTAATTTACGTGGGGAGGTCATAAAATAGATGTGTATAAACAGTATTGAACATATAAATGTACTGTACAGTACATACCTACTAAGTGTAAGGCTACTTTTGGCCCACATTGTATATTATGTGTAATATATTTAATATAATCTATCTTAGTATTCACAATTTTGTTATGAACGTTTGAATATAAATTTCAGCATTACAGTTATTACCTAATGCCAATTTTATTAAAATTTAGAATTTTAGTATCAAATAATTCCACTATAGAAAAAGCAAGAAATAGTACACTAAAGAAAGTATAGAAATGAATAGTACTCCTCTATGTCTATAAAAATGTTTTTTCTATTACAATAATCTTAACCTTGAAATTAGTCCATTGAAGTTTCAACTCGGCAACTATGACCATCAATGCCGAAATCAGTTGATAATATATTAACCACATTTTTGTCCACCCGAATAGATTTCTTTTGATAACCCCACTGTATGCTAGAAGGTTCGTTATGGCATAGTCCACTCGCTGGCCGAGAGAGTTCAGTGGTCAACTTTGGAGCTTGCCACTCAAGTTCCAGGGTTCAAATGCCAGAGTGGGTTGGGGTGTTCCTGAGCGTCCCTTATCAATTTCATATCGTCATCAGTTATCCTCATTGTCATGATTAGTCAAAAGTGACAAAAAGCGTCGCTAATTAAGAAACATGCAAAATGCTTATACTGGTATTTCCTGCCACTAAGTGGTATGAAATATGGTGGCTCTTCTTGCTAACTCTTACAATCGAAAGGGAAAGTAACTAATAACAGTTCCAGTCCTTGGAGGACAAATTCTTCTCTTCTCACCATCTTAAATTCTTGCCCCTCTGTGACGGTTGCTTTCCCCTCTCCTCCAAGGGCACCCACAAGATTTTTTTTCTCAGGAAGGCGAGAGTAAGATTTCATATATTGTCCTTCAGTCATCGTACCTTTGTAATATTATTATTGCTATTATTATCATTCCTATTATTATTTGAAAATAAAATCCTTAGAAAAATATTTGGACCTAAAAGGGATAAGGAGACAGGTGAGTGTAGGTTGCATAATTTAAAACCACATAATTTGTATTAATGTCCAGATATTATTAGAATAATTAAATCAAGAAGACTTAGGTGGGCAGACTAAGTGGCACGAATGGGAGAGGAAAGAAGACTTTACAAGATTTTTGTTGGGAAACCTGATGGTAAGAGACCTGTAGGAAGGCCAAGACGAAGATGGAGAGACAACGTTGAGATGGACCTAAAGGAAATCGGTAGGGATGGAAAAGATTGAATTGATCTTGCCCAGGATAGGGACAGGTGGAAGCTGCAGCGATAAACCTTCGGGTTTAAGAAGGCTAGAGAGTTAGTTAGTTATTATTATTATTAGTAGTAGTAGTAGCAGCAGTAGTTCTACTACTTTACAAAGAATAAAATTCAAATTGAATTGAGAATACTTTGGCGCTATATATAAGTTCAGGCTTGAATCTACTATTTAGATAGAAACTGGATTCTCCTTGCTTCCTTTCTATAGACATCTATCAATGTGTTGATGGACAATTCTTTGCCTTTTTCGCACCTTTTTCGCACTTTATCACAGTACATAGGTATCAGTCAATATCAGTGCACACACAGCGACGTTACCACTAAGCCACCGGGAGGGCCCATGATGCATTCTTGTATATTTCTAAAGGTAATGCCAAGGTTCATCATATGATGCAAGTGACTATTACTTACTATGTCGATCTGTACTTCAATTCATCAAATGATGTGTTTTTGATGCCCCTTCCCTGCATCTTCCTTTATACACTTGATCTGAGCTGCAGGCTTTATGCATTTTTTTTTGTTTCTGCTGATGCATTTACTTTTCTGTGTGTAGCTCACTGGCATGGAATTTTTGATGCATTATCTCTTTTCATTAGGGTTGTTAAAGGTTTAAGAATTTTGAATAAATTTATATTCTGGTTCAGGAGAGGAATTTAGCATGCGTAAATGGGTTCTGGGTGGTAAAGAATCTTTTAATCTGTAAAGTATTTCAATTCGGTCCAGGAACCTTTTTTCAGGATCAATTTAAATACGGTCCAGGATCCCTTTTGCGGATCAATTTACATACGATCCAGGAACACAACGTATTTTTCCGGATCAATTTAAATACGGTTCAGGAACCTTTTTTTCTATGAAACAATACGCAATTTGGACCGAATTTAAATTGTGAGATAGAAGAGGTTCCGGTCCTGTTGCGGAACCCATTAGAATTTATAGCTTCCTGGACCTTTAACAACCCTACTTTTCATATCGCCAGCCAACTTGCAAATTATTGGGGAACTAACGCAATGAAGTCCAACTGTACAGACAATATCTAATGAACGCAACATCCAATCGCAGGTGACAGCAAGTACGGGATTCCTCCCGTAGACCCCCTCCACGTCGACGAGGTGCTTCTGAACGACAACGATGGCGACAGACCGGTTTCCTTGAAGCTCAAGATGAAAGATGCAGAATTATTGGGTATTGGAAGTGCAAAGATCCACCGAGCAAGGTATGAGAAAGAAATATATTTCTTTAAAGTTTGAAAAACTGCCTGTACGTACCGACCTTGTCAGTTTGTTGGATTACTGGTATCTCAGAAGTTCTGCGGAATTGAAGGAGGCTAAACGATACTAAAACGTAACCTTTAGGCCATATTGGGTACGTATGTACCCAAAATGGCCTAGTGATATATTTTGTATGGCTATAAATACTATAAAAAACAAATAAGAGATTCCGAACAAAAATATTATGCGAACAAAACTGCGTCTTCAAATAACAAAAGCAAAGCAATGTGGGACGTTATAAATTAAAATGCAGTGATGAAAGAAAAACCTACAAATAACAATATAAAATTATGTACAAATGACATTGAAATAGACGATCCATTTTCAGTGTGTGAAACATTTAACAAATACTTCACCGAAATAGGAGATAAGTTAATAACAAATATAAATAAAGTAAAAAGAAACATTTTGCGTAGCCAGGAGGAGCTGACCAGTGTGAAATATAGATGCAATTCTCGTCCTACATGTAATGTGCAAAGAATACTTGTTTGTAACAAAGAAAACGAAGGTAGTACGAATCGGAACAAACATTTAATGGATCATTGCACATGATGAAAACTTTTCATTCCATATTTGCGGAGGTATCCTTGCATTGAACTGGATTGGGTAAAGGGGTAAAATTAGTATGTCCTAAATTACAACAAATATAAATAGTTATTTCATTAATATTTGTCAATGTCTTTGAAGCAGTACACAATCATCGTTAGAGTATCATAATTCACGATCCCTATGAACATGTGTCAATTCATTTATTTGTTTAATTCTTTTAGTAAATTCCAGATACAGAACAATGTAGCCACTACACACTATTACAAATAATGTCACAATGCTCTTGTTTAATAAAAGGAGAATTAAGAAAAAAGAACACGTCGTAAGAAGACTCGAACCTGGGACCGCTAGATGCCCAGTCGAGAACTCCAAGCACTACACCACGCCTTTACCTTCCGCTCAAACAACAATTTTTATATATTCAGTCACTCCAATATTGTAAATGTCGTTGGATATTCATGTAGTTGAACTTTTACTTTAATTTTGAATTGCTTTTCTTGTATTAGCAGCTACCTTCGAGAAAAATATTTCGAAGTGATGAAGAAAAACGAGAATATTGGTAGCTGTTGTGAAAATGCGAGTTATTTCTTCTAACTTATTATTGTGATTAGACATTATTAATGGAAAATATTTAGAGGTTTCTACATTGTATATTATGTAGAATATCCTTGTTTTGCGTTTCCTTACGCAACAGCAAATACATTTCATAATACTATTCTGAACACGAGACTTTCGTCAGTGCACAAGGCATTTCGTCTGTTGCAGTATCACCGGAAGAGAACATCGTCCTCATAGCTATTCTCAAGGGCTGTAGTTTGTAGGGTAGTGGTTAACGTGGTAGATTATCAACCTGATAGTCGTAGGTTCAAACCACTCCGCAGGCACAAAATTTTCGGAAGTTTAGACCTATCCCATTGTGTTCATTGTCCAAGCAGTGTGAAACGGAATGATTCTGTTTGGAATTAACGATGGGGGAGGAGAAATGTTAAATGACAAAACCTCCATTTCAACGAACTGAGAAGTGGAGAAAAATTGGATAATTCTTATAAATATGAAAATTACATTCATGTTTTTAGTGGTATAATCGCAGGTAGAATCAGATCTTACGTGGCAGATTTTATCTCGCTCTGAACTCAGCCAAAAGGTATTTCGCACCGATCTAATATATTCTCCAATTCATTTTAAAATATTATTGAATGTTTCATGTCGATATTTTGATCAATGCATCAATTCTTGACGCTGAGACGCTATTTTATACAAATACCTCATCTCTCCTGTCGTCTCCTTTCTCTTCTCTCCTTCTCCTCTCCTTCTCCTTCTCTACCCTTCTTCTCCTCTGCTTATATGTCATCGCCTTCCCTCCTGTTCTCGCCTCCTGTCTCCATCCCATTCTTCTCCACTCCTCTTATCTCCTCTCCTGTCTTAGATTTCCGACTCCACTGCACTCTTCTCCTCTTCTTTTCGTTCTTCTCATGTTCTCTCTTTTACTCTACTCTCAACTCCCCTCTTCTCGTCTCCTCCTCTTCACTCAAAACTCCTCTTGTCCTCTCCTCTCATCTCTTTCCCTCCTCCCTTCTCCTCTTTGCTCCATTTTCCTCATCTCTTCTAGCATCTTTTCCCTTTCTCCTCATTACTTCTCCTATCCACATATGTCCTATCTTTTCTCCCCTCCATTACTTTTCCTCTTCCCCCTTTCGCGCTCTCTTTTCTCCTCTCATTTGTTGTCCCTTTTCGTTTCCTCTCCCCTCTTTTCCTTTGTGTAGACTCATCAGCGATGAAATACTATAAAATCGATTTTCTTTCCTTCAGAAAGTATTCCTTATTTGCGACAAATGTAATACTGATATTTTTTTAGAGTTTTATACAATAATACTTGGTTTTTTTTCTTTCGCGTATTTGAGAAATATCTATTATGCATATGGCAACCCTGAAATCGAGCCTAACTCTACACGCAACCCACCAGCGCCTTACGTAATTTGGGTTGCCTAGTTTAAAATGTCGTTGTCCTAAAACTTTTGAGAGACACTGTACATAAGTATACGAAATGGCATTATATGCGAGAAAAAAATATTACGCTACGAAGTTCAATAGAATATAACTTACATACGTATAACACCCGAAATAAGTATCATCCAAAGCCATACTTCACCTGGCTAACATTAGTTCAGAAAGGACCCGAACAGATGGCAATTAATATATTCAATAACCTACCAAATTATATACGTAAAAGTAGAAAATATGATAAGTTTTAAAAAAATACTATTAGTTAATAAAGAATATCATAGCTTTAGTGAATATCTAGATTGTAAATTATATAAATTTTGTAATTATATGTTTTATCTGAACTGTACTGAACCCTCCGAATACCAATGTATATGATTTATAAGGAATAATAATAATAAAAATAAAAGATAAAAATATATTAGATCATGTCACAAACAAGCGTGTTTGTCCTCAAATTACTGCAATGATGGTACAGCCAACAGGTTCAACCACGTCATTCGAACAGTCTAAATGACATGCTAACGTCGTTAAGCATGTAACTACTTAGAAACAGCAAATAGGTCATATTGAGTACTAGGCCATATTGGGTTCAAGAACCTTATATATTCTATCTTCTCTTTTACAGAATTGATAAAGACACATTAAAACTCACGATGGAGCTAACTGTGGACAGAGTGGCAGTTGTAGGACAGTATGAAGTATCTGGAAGAATCTTGCTTCTACCAATCCACGGCAAGGGGAAGGGAAACGTCACATTACGTAAGCAACTTTTTCATATTTGTCTCGTATTTTAGGGCAAGACGATATTGACACAAGGAGCAATATCACATCAAGTAACTAACGTCTTAATATATGTTTCGTATTTTAGTGCAACATGACATTTATGCAAGAGAAATATCACATTACGTACGCTTTGTTTCGTATTTTAGGGCAAGATTGCATTTACACAAGGGGCAACATCACATTCCGTAAGCAATCATATATTTGTTTCGTATTTTGGTGCAAGATGATATCTACTCAAGTGAAATATTACATTATGTTAGCTTTGTTTCGTATTTAGGGCTAGGTGACATTTTTGCAAGGGACAACATCACATTACGTAAGCAAGCATATTTGTTTCGAGGGTAGTATCACATTACGTAAGCACGTTCCTCATATTTGTTTCGTATTTTAGGGCAAGGTGACATCTACACAAGTAGCAACATCACATTGTGTAAGCACTCATAGTTGTTTCGTATTTTAAGGGTAGATGACATTTACGAAAGTTGCAACATCACATTACGTAAGCAATCATATTTGTTTCGTATTTAGGGCAAGATGAAATCTACACAAGCTGCAACATCACATTGTGTAAGCACTCATATTTGTTTCGTATTTTACGGCAAGATGACATCTACACAAGTAGCAACATCACATTGTGTAAGCACTCATATTTGTTTCGTATTTTAAGGGTAGATGACATTTACGCAAGTTGCAACATCACATTACGAAAGCAATCATATTTGTTTCGTATTTAGGGCAAGATGAAATCTACACAAGCTGCAACATCACATTGTGTAAGCACTCATATTTGTTTCGTATTTTAGGGCAAGATGACATCTATACAAGTAGCAACATCACTTTGTGTAAGCACTCATATTTGTTTCGTATTTTAAGGGTAAATGACATTTACGCAAGTTGCAACATCACATTACGTAAGCAATCATATTTGTTTCGTATTTTAGGGCAAGATGAAATATACACAAGGAGCAAGCACTCATATTTGTTTCGTATTTTAAGGGCAAGATGACATCTACACAAGTACCAACATCACATTGTGTAAGCACTCATATTTGTTTCGTATTTTAAGGGTAGATAACATTTACGTAAGTTGCAACATCACATTACGTAAGCAATCATATTTGTTTCGTATTTTAAGGGTAAATGACATTTACGCAAGTTGCAACATCACATTACGTAAGCAATCATATTTGTTTCGTATTTTAGGGCAAGATGAAATATACACAAGGAGCAAGCACTCATATTTGTTTCGTATTTTAAGGGCAAGATGACATCTACACAAGTACCAACATCACATTGTGTAAGCACTCATATTTGTTTCGTATTTTAAGGGTAAATGACACTTACAGAAGTTGCAACATCACATTACGTAAGCAATCATATTTGTTTCGTATTTTAGGGCAAGATGAAATCTAACACAAGGAGCAACATCACATTGTGTAAGCACTCATATTTGTTTCGTATTTTAGAGAAAGGTGACATCTACACAAGTAGCAACATCACATTGTGTAAGCACTCATATTTGTTTCGTATTTTAAGGGTAGATGACATTTACGCAAGTTGCAACATCACATTACGTAAGCAATCATATTTGTTTCGTATTTTAAGGGTAAATGACACTTACAGAAGTTGCAACATCACATTACGTAAGCAATCATATTTGTTTCGTATTTTAGGGCAAGATGAAATCTACACAAGAAGCAACATCACATTGTGTAAGCACTCATATTTGTTTCGTATTTTAAGGGTAAATGACATTTACGCAAGTTGCAACATCACATTACGTAAGCAATCATATTTGTTTCGTATTTTAGGGCAAGATGAAATCTACACAAGGAGCAAGCACTCATATTTGTTTCGTATTTTACGGCAAGATGACATCTACACAAGTAGCAACATCACATTGTGTAAGCACTCATATTTGTTTCGTATTTTAGGGCAAGATGAAATCTAACACAAGGAGCAACATCACATTGTGTAAGCACTCATATTTGTTTCGTATTTTAGAGAAAGGTGACATCTACACAAGTAGCAACATCACATTGTGTAAGCACTCATATTTGTTTCGTATTTTAAGGGTAGATGACATTTACGCAAGTTGCAACATCACATTACGTAAGCAATCATATTTGTTTCGTATTTTAAGGGTAAATGACACTTACAGAAGTTGCAACATCACATTACGTAAGCAATCATATTTGTTTCGTATTTTAGGGCAAGATGAAATCTACACAAGAAGCAACATCACATTGTGTAAGCACTCATATTTGTTTCGTATTTTAAGGGTAAATGACATTTACGCAAGTTGCAACATCACATTACGTAAGCAATCATATTTGTTTCGTATTTTAGGGTAAGATGAAATCTAACACAAGGAGCAACATCACATTGTGTAAGCACTCATATTTGTTTCGTATTTTAGAGAAAGGTGACATCTACACAAGTAGCAACATCACATTGTGTAAGCACTCATATTTGTTTCGTATTTTAAGGGTAGATGACATTTACGAAAGTTGCAACATCACATTACGTAAGCAATCATATTTGTTTCGTATTTTAGGGCAAGATGAAATCTACACAAGAAGCAACATCACATTGTGTAAGCACTCATATTTGTTTCGTATTTTAGGGCAAGATGAAATATACACAAGGAGCAAGCACTCATATTTGTTTCGTATTTTAAGGGCAAGATGACATCTACACAAGTTGCAACATCACATTACGTAAGCAATCATATTTGTTTCGTATTTTAGGGCAAGATGAAATCTACACAAGGAGCAAGCACTCATATTTGTTTCGTATTTTAAGGGTAAATGACACTTACAGAAGTTGCAACATCACATTACGTAAGCAATCATATTTGTTTCGTATTTTAGGGCAAGATGAAATCTACACAAGGAGCAAGCACTCATATTTGTTTCGTATTTTAAGGGTAAATGACACTTACAGAAGTTGCAACATCACATTACGTAAGCAATCATATTTGTTTCGTATTTTAGGGCAAGATGAAATCTAACACAAGGAGCAACATCACATTGTGTAAGCACTCATATTTGTTTCGTATTTTAGAGAAAGGTGACATCTATACAGTAGCAACATCACATTGTGTAAGCACTCATATTTGTTTGGTATTTTAGGGCAAGACGACATCTATACAAGGGGCAATATCACATTACGTACTATATACTTCTTGGTTTCCATTTTAGAAAATGTTAACGAGACCTGGGAGTGGAACTTTGAAACCGTAACAAGAAATGATGGATTGGAATATCTGCGTGTGAAAAAATTCGATATTCAAATAGACACAGAGAGACTGTTTATAAAGCTGGAGAATCTCTTTGGAGGAGACAAGAGGTTAGGTAGGTTTCCCGGATTTTAGCAATGTATTTAGTTATAGTGGCAGATGGGGAGGAAATTTATTTTTGGCCTTTGTCATATCCTATATTGCTATTAATTCTGTACTCTAAAAAAAAAAAATTGCAACTTGGTTGTCGCCAAAAGTGGTGGCAACAGGTCACTTCTTTTGGTGTTAATGTGGAGTTGACGCTGTTAGGCATCATCTTTGGTGTCTTGTTACACCATATGCTTTCAAACCACACCACGTATGGAGGTGTTTTGTTACACCAATTAGTTTCTTTTGGTTTTTGTTTTGTGGGTTAATCCAGAATGAGTGATGATTTTCATGAAAGCATAGTCGCAAAGTGTTCACACTAGGATTCGAAAAAGTGGTTCGGATCACACTTAAACGGTAGATTAACATATCTGTGCATAACGTAGACTTAAATCAAAAGTTCATACAAACGTACTGGCACTGCAGTTCTAATAAGGTGTAAAAATTTCATAGCCCATATAAGGAGTTACATATATGCCCCACCCCCAAATATACATGTTTCTAGGTAAGGTGTTTGCCATTCAGTTACTGTGGCGGATATACGAGGAGAAAAATTATTTCATTTCATGAACCAGAAAAGCTTTTGTTGAGTCTTTTGTAACCAATAAACTAAATTTGGCAATTATGACTAAAAAATTTAGTAACCTAACAAGTAGTTACTAAGACTAAGACCCAATTACTAAGACAAATTCTGATGGCGAGCAATAATTTGCTGATCTCTTATTTCAACACAAGTATACATTTTCTTCTTTCTGTTCATGCTGTATTGACACTGACGTATTCCAAATGTATTCATAAATTAATTATTATTTCTTTCAGGAAATCACATGAACAAATTCCTCAATGAAAATTGGAAAGAAGTGTATGACGAGACGAAGATGCAAATGTTTGGAATTCTTGCTGAATTGATAATGACTTTAACTGACAGCTTTCTAACCCGAGTACCGCTCAAGGAACTGTTTCCATATAGTTAATTTTTACTCTAAACTAGTGGTTCTCAAACTGTGGTACGTGTACCCCCAGGGGTACATGAAGGACATGAATGACTTGAAGGGGGGTACGCGATCAGCTCGGAAGAGAAATGTCGAGAATGCTCAAACGACAACATTTTTGCTACAGGTGTGTGGAGCAGACTTCATAACATTAACACTCAACAAGAAAATAAGGCTGATTTAGTCACTGACACTTTTTCACATGCCTTGAAATCATATACTCGTTTGAAATCTATAATAGACTAAATTTGGATCGGACTCTCCGCCTGAAAGTTTCAAGTGCACAACCAGACATCAAGAAACTGTCAGGCTATGCAGGCGCATCCTTCTCACTACAAACTCTGAGGATTTACATTCAAAAAACTCCAAAATTGTGCTTCACACTTTCTTCACAAACTTATTTTTGTTCTTTATTTCTTTTTCAACAATTCTGGAAAAGTTATATGAAAATTAAAGTTCTCTTATATACAGGGTGACCTGTAATTAGATGTATTCCCTGAAAGGGGTTAAAGGAGAGGCAATTTGCAATAAATTTGACCATATGATACCCCGTCCGAAATTTAGTAGTTTTCGAGATAATCGAATTCTTATTGTCTTTTTTTAATTACAATTTTCCACAAAAAAATACGAATTGAGAAAAACAGATCATTGTTCAACGTTTTCTGAGAGCTAAGAAATAAGTGGTTCGTTGAAGAAAAAAAAGTTTGTCCCAAATAACAATCACATGTAAGTAACGGGTGGGTCTAAACTTACAAGTGATGATAAAAAAATGCACTCTTAGTTTACTAGGCAACGAATTAGTAACAAAAATGGTATGACACGAAGCGTACAAATTACTTAAATTACTTCCTTGAGTCATCAGCTATTCAACAGTACGTATGTTGCCAACATTATCATTTGTGTACAAGAAATAATACTTCATTCATTTTCATGTGAATGGAATCAATGAACATTACAATTAAAGAACATTACACGCCTTGCTCAAAGTGGGCACCTCCGTTACGAATGCAGGCACGCAGGTTTTTATGGATATTTGTTCTCGTAACTCGTGGTGTGATGGTGTACTTGATGTGCTGAGTAGGTGTTAAGACCCTCTCCCTGAGCTCTTCTTGCGAGTTTACCGATGTCTTGTAAACTAAGTCTTTCATGTGGCCCCAAATGTAGAAGTCGGAAGCCGTCAAATCGGGGGATCGAGCCGGCGAAGGAATCGGGCCGCCCCGGCCAATCTATTTATTTGGGTAATTTTCATCCAGCCACTGTCGCACGCCCAGGCAGAAGTGAGCTGGGCAGCCATCATGCTGGTAAATCATGTCACGTCTTGTGGCTAGAGGCACATACTCCAGCAACATTGCCATCTCGTTCCTCAAAAAAAATTTTCATAATTGATGCCATTTAAGATTTGGGGCAGGAAAAATGGCCCGATCAAATGATTGTTGATGACACCCATCCGTACATTCAATGAGAATCTCCTCTGACTGGCTTTTTATTTGACTTTTTTCGGGATCTCGCCCTTTGGCGCCCAATAATGCGCATTATGGAAATTGGTTACACCGTTCCGGTCGAACATTGATTCATCCGTCCATAAAATCTTTCTGAGGTAATCTGGATCTTCGAGATCAGCGTTTATTAGAAAACGAAAAAAATCCATCCTCCTGGCCGGGTCTCCCTCCTCCAGAGCATGCAAGTGTGTGTAGTGGTATGGATAAAGCCGTGCCGTATGCAAAGTGAACCACACTTTCCACTGACTCTCGTGCAAAGTTGCTTGGCCACAACTCTCGTCGAATTAGTGCAGTCTCTTTGAAAACACTCCAGTATTTCCTCCTCCGCTTCAGGAGCAAACTCGCGAGGTCTGCCTGCATCGCCTTGCCGTCGTCGAACCGAACCGGTTTCCCGGATGCGCCGGTATGTCGTACGAAACACTCGCGCGTCTCTTAAACGGCAATTAGGGAAACGACGCTCGTATTCTCTTCGTGGTGCAGCTGCGTCTCCATCACAAAATCCGTAACAGTATAAAATTTCAGCATACTCTTCATTGTCGAATGCAGCCATTGTTTAACAACACAATAACAACATTTAATAGCACCCATTCTATCACTTATTGATATCATTGCGAGGCTACGCAAAGGAGATTTATGTAGATCAGCCACTTTCAACCTGAGATAGGCTCTTAGGTATTGCCATCTAGTGAGCGTCATTTCACTGCCATCTAGTGAGCTGCATGATTCACATTTGTATCACTTGTTACGTGATAAGACAAGTATTGTCCTCTGGGCGTACGATGTAACATGTAACAACCAAAGCGTGAGTAACAGCGGCCCAGATAGCGCGCTTCTATGGAAATTAACATGAAAATGAATAAAGTATTATTTCTTGTACACAAATTGAATGTTGGCAACATTTGTACCTTGTTGGATAGCTGATGACTCAAGGAAGTAATTTGTACGCTTCGTGCCATACCATTTTTGTTATTAATACGTTGCCAAGTAAACAAGGAGTGCATTTTTTATCACCACTTGTAAGTTTAGACCCACCCGTTATTTACATGTGATTGTTATTGGGACAAACTTTCTTTTTCAATGAACCACTTATTTATTAGCTCTCAGAAAACGCTGAAATAAGTGGCATACAATAAGCTGTTTTTTCTAAATTCGTATTTTAATGTTGAAAATTGTATTTTTTTTTAAAAAAAAAAGACAATAAAAATTCGATTATCTCGAAAACTACTACTTTTCGGACGGGGTATCACATTGTCAAATTTATTGCAAATTGTCTCTACTTTAACCCCTTTCAGGGAATACATCTAATTACAGGTTACCCTGTATATTCTTTAGCATAGATGTGTTTCACATTTTTATTCTTGTATCTAATCATAAAGATTGTAAATATAGTAACACCCAATAAAATAATAAACGTAGGATTCTATTGTTTATTTGTTTGCCATCTTACCATTCAGCCCCAATGATACTTTGTTCTAATGCAGATACACGCCTACAACATATCAAAAACGCCCCACCAATCAGACAGTCAAAACATTTCCCAAATCGCACTATTCTGAGAAAATCTATGGTGGGCTATTAGACATTTTAGTTAGAACTAAAGGGTACAATGAGAAAGAAAGTTTAAGAACCACTGCTCTAAACCATTTAGTCAAAGCTTAGTAGCTAAGCCCCGCGACAGGCTAAGTTTGCAGCAACTTTTCGCATATGTAGATGCAAACGTGCGCGCAGAATATAGTTCCGCTGCAATACTGCCGATTTTGTCACTGTCTATGATATGAACAGCTCGGAGCTTGAGGCGAGACTGGGACGGGAAATGCTGATCGCCATTCTTGCGTGGATTAATACATAAAAACTGCTGCAAAGTTAACCTGTCGCGGGGTTTACACACACATACACGTGCTGTGCGAAAAACATGATACGTAATTGTGTGACATCATACCATGCTGATTGTTACCATACTGTGTACTTTTATTTCAAAATAAAAATTAATTGCTATAACTTGTGATGATTTATTTATCAATTATAATCTTAACAACCATTGTCCTGTATAAAGATCAAGAAAAGTGGTGCATTACACACACGTAGCCGGCCTGATAAGAAATTATGGGGTGAGGTCGCGTTGTGCACGTGAGAACACTGAAAAACTAAAGAGACAACATTTAAAAACAAGGAATAAAATGCACTGGTTTTATATTACAGCGGCAGATGGCACTGCCGTCATAAATTACTTTTACTGGCATGCAACTAGCCAAGAGATTTATGTTCAGCACTGGCAAAAGAGATATATTTTCAGAACTTTCACAGTATACTGTGAATGGCAAATCATTCTCATAACTCGTATGCTTCTATTTGAAAATTACATCAAAGTAAGTCTTACAAAATGAAATGGTTAACTATCTAATGTAAGTTATTCTATCAAAATTAGAGTAGTATTGGTTATTTTTTAGGTATATTTGCAAATGAGATTTAAAACGGAATCTCGCGAATTACTATTCCTGTGCGTTCGTTGGTAACACGTTACCAAATTTAATGTGTACTTTTTATTTTCGTCATTAAGCGTCACTTTTCTTCCACTTTGAGCTAATCACGAAGGTGAGTGATGATAAATGAAAGTGTTGAAGGACACCGATGTCTCTAGACCTGGACTCGAACCCGGAGACTTTAGTGGCAAGGTCGAGATTCGACCACTTAAAGTGCTCGGCCACTGAACCGGTGGAATTGCATGAGTAACTGTAACAATAGTACTTCGTAACTTTGCATGCTCTTGATGAATTCGGAACTCGAGTGGAAACAATAACAAGAAATGAAAAGAAAAAAGTTTCAAAAAAGAAGTACAGATGGCAGCACAAGATAAAAGAATATAAATCAATTGTTGGAGGATAATTATTGATTTAGTGAAAGCGAAAATATAGCATGAAGATAACAATAAATAACAGCAATATATAAAATGTAGAAAATAGATGGAAAGGGAAAAAAAAAAGGTTTTCGTCATTCAATATGTTCAAGCCTACAGTCAATTGTTAGGCACGCATAAAGAACTATTCAACAAAGTAACTAGGGATTAAGCACATCTCAATATTAATATCCTTAGCCACCTAGGTCAAACATGCTTGTTGTATTGTTTTAAGCTTATGCATGTAAAGAATATTTCAGGCTAACACGAGACACCTGTCCTTGGGAACGAGCCAATCAACAGCAACGTTTCACACCGTAGCAGCATGACAGCTGCACAAGCCTGCGTTCGATCGGTGTAAAATCTTCTTTATGTTACACTGGGAAAACATGCACTGTAGAGCACAGATAGAATACTTGTGTCAACAGTTAAATATCAGTATTGAATGACAAAGAAATGGTAAAATGTTACTACTGGTAGCAAAGTAACTGCAATGCGTTACTCTTGAAAATAAATCTGGGTTCTCTGTGTTTATCAGACTATATAATCATTAGTTGGTTTATTTTCCGTTGCTTTTCTGTCACTTTTGGCTAATCGCGAAGATGATGATGAGTAGGGAGCGGAAGTTGATGACCTAAAAAACATAGATATATGAACTATAGAATGTCCTCAAGAATGGGAAAAAATGACGTAAAAAATGCAAATCATGATTACTAAATTTATTATTTTCAGGTTATAAATTGAAATTAAATGGAAATTAAACAAAATGCAATCTAGCTTTTTCGTAAATTGCAATCCTGCGAGCTATATATATATAGGTCTATGTTCACCTTGGTGAAAAGACTCAAGAATATTACCAAAATGAAAGAAGTGACAAAATATGACTAAACAATACACTGAATATTGCGAGAAATGACGAGGAAATGCCGAAAATCGGGGAAAATTACCTTCAACCTGAAAATTTGCAAAAAATGCAAAAAAAAATATGGGACTTCAAAATTACCTTGTTGGGGTTCTAGACGAAGTGTAATATTTTGTATATTTAACGGGCATCGTGTTCGAGATGTCAGAGAAAAGATGACATTTCATCAACTTCCGCTCCCTAATGATGAATGATGATATGATGAAAGTGATGAAGGGACAAAGAACACCAATGTCAAGGCCGAGAATCAAACCAGGGACCCCTGGCGTCGTAGCGCGCTGAGCTAACCACTTTGCCACGCAGGCCGGAAAAAATCATCAGTGAGGTTCATCGTCGCGATAAACATTAATAATGTAGTAACGCGACGGGAAACAAGTATTTTCTGGCTTAGGAAGATACCTTGATGCATTGAAGCTAGTGTTACAAACTAAAATAACACTTTATCTCGCTGGAACTTGAACCAACCCACGGTGTATTTCGCACCGTTACGGTGTGAAAGGCTGCACTTGGACTACCAGATCACCATACGAAGAAAGTCGGACACACTGTTCTAAATCTTATAAAATGTACTGAACCATTACCAAATCATTTTTAGATAACGGTTCCGATTGTTTTATGATACTTTTTCAAATTCTCCTAGCAGGAAGACTAATTATCGTAGAATTTTGGAAATCAATGTCGCACGTAATTTGAAACTTCGTTGAAGTAATTACACTGTTTGGATTCGAAAAATAAGTTATTTATGTTGAAAAGAAAGAACTTTAGAATTACCTTACGCAAGCATGCGTGCTTCCCATGGACAAGATATTCCCCGTTGACAAGCGACAGTAAGTATCTTAGACTAGTGGGAATTAATGTAGAAGTTGATTGATTGATTGATTTGGTGCTTTAAGTCTTATGCACAGTAAGACTAATCGGGACTGGACCTACAGTTTAAAGTGGAATCCGAACCACTATGTGCCTCCACCGGGATGATGTATAAGTAAATCGGTACCTTAGTAGAATGCATTTAGGGACTTTATTTTAATGCTAAGAGAGTCAAACCAGGCCGATTAACATAACTACGAGAGCATACATTGAAGAAAATCTAATCGCTAAAAGTCGGTGGTATGTGTTAACAGACATACATCGAAATCGAATCATGTAAAACTTGCCTTCGTAGCATGATTAAATCGCAATAAAACAAAAGGAAGTTGGGTCCATGAGAAAGGTATAGTAGAATTAATGTAGATCAGTGTTTGTCAACAGTCGGGCCCCAGCTCTGTATTGACATAACTTGACCAGCTCGCGAGAGGTTCTTCCAACAATTTCTCTCCAAACAACATCCTTAAAACCAAATAAATAATTGTAATTATCACGCTTCAGAATACAAAAATATAGTCATCGATTTTGCAAGTAAGAACAAAAATATATCACTTAAAAAACTACAGTACATACCCTAAAACTATGCACTCTGCTACGTTGCAGCGAGAAATGTGTCAGGTGCAGCGCAGGGGTGCCCACAGAGGGGATTCATGACGCGCCTGCGTCATGGGACCCAGAGCGGGCCTCAGCTACTGGACGTGTCACAGGTGGCGGATAGCGAATGGCCATCAGATATAGTGGTTAGCTGCGAATAAGGCAATGCCAAATAAGCGGTCCCGGACCGAGGCGGCAGTGCTACCAGGGTGTGGAGGGAGTGATCTGTGGTAGGATCACACCCATTAAAACCCAGAAATGCCCAAAGACAGCACTGTGACATGGCGAAGAAGTGCCGCCATTAGATAAGCACTGCCCCTGCTGCTTTGCCTTGCAGGGAGGGGAGGGATCCCCAAAGGCTAAGGGAAGGATACCCTGACAGAAAACCAAGGGGCTGGAAGGGCACCGAAGGCGAAGCAACACCAACCTACCTGGGGGAGTAAACCGTAAATAAATCCTGGCCTTCAGGTTGCTGGTTGGGCGTAGGGTTAACTCCCCTACCCAGTCAAAAGAACTTGTTACGGATACCACAAGATTGCCTCGGAGGAGATCGGATAATTTGTTGACGACCCGGCGAAGAAAAAGGTTAATGAGAAGGAAAACCGATATAATGCTCGCAACCTGGAATGTTAGAACATTGAAGAGACCAGGAAAGCTGAGAGAAGAAATAGAAAAGTATGAAGTGAAAGTAGTAGCATTGCAAGAAACACGCTGGAAGGGACAAGGAATGATAACGTCTGGAAATCATATGGGCTACTGATGTATAGTGGAGGAGAAACTGGTAAAAATGGTACAGGGTTCAAAATCCAAAAGTCTATCAAACCAAGTATTATTGACTTTACAGCAATCAATGACAGGATGTGCTCAGTCAGAGTTAGAGCAAAATTCTTCAATATCACAATGTTTTGCGTGTATGCCACTACAGAAGCAGAGGAGGAAGAGAAAGATGCTTTTTACTCAAAATTAGAAGAAGAAATAAATCATGTACAAAGGCACGATGTAAAAATCATACTAGGGGACTTCAATGCCAAAATAGGAAGAGAAGAGATGTACAGAAGCATAATTGGGAATGAAAGCCTACATGAAGTAAGCAATGATAACGGAACAAGATTGGTAGACTTTGCAAGCAGTAAAGAAATGGTAATTAAAAGTACTTAGCTCCCACGAAAATACATAAAAAAGGAGACCTGGGTGTCTCCAAACGGCCGCACGAAAAACCAAATAGATCATGTTATAATATACAGGAGACATGTCACAGGCATTATGGAGATCAATAGTTGTAGAGGTGCTGATGGAGACTCACAACTCTATTTAGTGAGAATCAAGTATAGACAGAAAATTGATGTGATATGATCAAAAGAGGAAAGTAAGAACATGAAACATAATGTTTCAGTGCCAGAGTAAGAGAGGAATACCAAGAAAAACTAATGGAGGCACTAGAAAGAAAAAGGAGAAATGGGAGAAAGGAGAACTAGAATCTAAGTGGGAGATACTAAAAACAGTAATAGGTAATGTAGCAGAGGATACATTGTTAAAGAAACAAAACAAGAAAAGAGAACAGTGGTTTGGTGAAGAATGCTCAATACTAATACAGGAGATAAACGACGCCAGAAAAAGGATGCTTCAACGGAGAACAAGACAAGTAGTGGAAGAATATAGAGAAGGAAGGAGAGAAGCAGATTAGATATGCAGAACCAAGAAATGACAGTCTGCGAGAAAGAGAATAGAAGGGTTAGATGACTTGAAAGACAGAAATGAGATACGAAAGTTTTATGAGAGAACAAGCGATCTGAAGAAAGGATACCAATCCAGAGCAGTTTTCTACAAGGATAAAGAAGGAAACCTCATTGGAGACAAAAGAAAAATGATGGAAAAATGGCAGGAGTATTTCTGTGAATTACTTAACGGAACCAATGAGGAGGATAAAGAAGAGGGGAAAAGGTGATGAAGAAGAGGAAGAAATAAGTGAGGAAGAGGAGGAGAGGATAATACCAACTTTAGAGGAAGTAAAAAATGCAATAAAGTCTCTAAAGAATATTGAAGCGCCAGAAGATGGCATAGAATCGGAGCTGCTGAAATATGGTGGAGAGGGAGTAAAGAAGGCTATATATGAAGTGATAGAAAGAGTTTGGATAAAAGAAGAAATTCCCAGAGACTGGACTATAGGAATAATATATGCCCGATACATAAGAAAGGGGATAAAGTTAAGTGTGAAAACTACCGTGGGATAACACTACTGGATAGAACTTATAAAGTATTTAGTAAAATTTTAGCAACACGATTGGAAGATTGGATGGAAAGAATAATGGGAGATTACCAAGCAGGAGTTAGAAAAAATCGCTCCACGATGGACCATATATTTTTACTGCGCCAAGTGCTGGAGAAGTTCTATGAGAAATGTTACCCTGCCCCCGTGTCAGGGCAACAGTGTTTATTTCCCTTATTGAAATATTTATTAATATGTTAATTAATTGGATAATCAATTGTTTAAACATATATATGTGTGATTAGTGTATATCAATTTATTATGCATTTTTAGGTTCGTATATATTCAATGTATAAACATCATGTAGCTTTCTGTTCTTTCTTCGAGTTTCGAACGTTCAAAAGAAAGGCGGGCAGTTAGCTGTTAAAGATTACAAATTTTGAAAGAAGGGCGGTTGGCAACAGACGCCAACCAAACATATATAAATTCCCAGATGAGAGTGGGGGAGGTCGGCTGTTGGAACTGAGACTTGGAAGGGAGAGGCTGTTTCTGCTTCGGTCAGCTCGGACCAGTGGACAGGTCTCCTGAAACGGATGCTGTAAGAGATTGGATTGCCGGGCAAGATAGTGCATTGGTGTCCAGTTTACAGATAAAAAGGTAATTTGTATTGAATGTTATTTTGAAGTAATTACGGTGCGCCGGGGAGCCTAATGTCTTGTCATCGTGGAGGTTGAGAAATGTACACGTCGGGCGACCTCGCGCCTGTTAAGACGTTTCTTGGAATAACGAGAGTCTATCTTGTGACAAGCGTACTCCCGATGTAATTCATGAAATGTAAAGCATCCAGTTACGAACAATAGAGATCTTCGAACATCAAGATTAGAGTTTTGGCCCGATAATTAGAGAAATGAACGTTCGAATACGACTTGTATATATTTAAATTTACTTTAATCAAACTTTAGAAAATAACCAAAAATTTCAGTTTTTAATTTCACAGTTGTTGGACAAGGTAATTTATCCCCCTGATCAAAAATGTTTCGCAAAGATTATCCGTTGTCTCTTGTAGTTAATTATATAATTATGTTGACTTGTAGCAACCCACGTGCATTGTAGTACAAAGAAAGATATCCCTAGACAAATCTGAGCCGAGTACGAAGTGCACCGAACCGAACCTCGAGTTCGGAGGTAAAGTGTGTGAGCCAGACTAGTAACAAGTATAACAAAGAACTTCACCAATTATATGTCCTTTTTAAACAAGCATATGATAGCCTGGAAAGAAATAAGATCTACAGTATAATGGAAGAGTTTGAAATCCCAAGGAAGTTGATAAGACTGACAAAAATGACAATGAAAACAACAGAATGTAAAGTCAGAATTGAACAGGGAATCACAAACATGTTTAAAGTAGAGAAAGGACTGAGACAGGATTTAATTTAGCATTGGAAAAAATAATCCGACAACTGCCAATCAACCCTGGAGAAACAATATTAAATAGACTAACAAAAATAGTAGCATGTGCAGATGATGTAGAATTAATAGCAAGGAATAAGCAAGCTTTGGAAAAGAGTTTTTCAGTGTTAGAAGATAACAAGACAGCTATAGAAATACAGGAGAGGATAACAAGTGGAAATCGATGCTATTTTTCTTTGCAAAAAATGTTTAAATCTAAGAACCATAGTAGGAACACAAAACTTAAAATATATACAACAATATTAAGACCCATAGTAATGTATGGTTCAGAAAGTTGGGTGGTGTCGGTAAGAGAGGAAGATTGGTTGTTAAGGTGGGAAAGGAAAATACTGAGAAGAATATTTAAAGCGGTAAGAGATAAAGAGGGATGGAGAATGAGAACAAATATGGAAGTACAGGAATTGTTTAACCAACCAGATATTGTAGTGAAGATCAAACAGGGTAGAATACGATGGGCTGGGCATGTTCAGAGGATGGAAGAAGCACGGGTTGTCAAGAAAATATTCAATGGAAAACCGGAAGGGAGAAGGAGAAGAGGTAGGCCCAGGAAAAGATGGATAGAGGATGTGGAAGAGGACCTAAGAAGATTAGGAGTTAAAGGATGGAGAGGAAAAGCAGAGGATCGAGATGAATGGAGAGAGGTAGTCAGGAAGGCCAAAGACCTACATGGACTGTAGCGCCGACCAGTAAGTAAGTATGCGTCATGGGAATTTTTTTGGGGGAGGTACAAAATTTTATAGTTTACATACCAATTCTATATCTTCACAGAAAAATGTGAGGATCGTTTCGTTTGATTGACTTGTTATTGATTTTTAGGTATGGTTATTAGTTTTTCTTCCTACCTATGGGTGATCGCGGCAATTGGGTTGAAATGAAACACCACCTTTTATGTCTTTAGAATAGGTTTGAAAGGGGGAGGCGTGCTGTTCGCATTAATACAAGTTTAGTCAAGCCGAAACATTACCAAGAATAAGGTTGATTCAGTACACTAACAATGACAGGTAGCCTGAACAGTTGTGCACGGTTTATCTTAGCAAACATGAAGCGAGCCGTACATTTTCTTTTTTGGTCTTTTAATTTCAACTGCAATGAAACGATTCGAATTTCAAGCGCCTTTCAATTGTTGGCATCTCGACCAGTGGTAAACTGTCCGGAGTTTCTTTGTGGTAGTTCCGAGTCGGCTCGGTACTTCCGACATGCGGACTCACTTTTTAGTGTTGGATGATTTCAGCTTTCGTTGTCTAAAGCTTACGTATTTCGAAAATTTATTTTTTAAATAAAATGAAATCAAATTATCGACAAAAAAATCAATTACAGCATGTTTATCGAAACTTATTTGTGTGTGGAGAGGGGCTTATGATGATTTTGAGGGGGATTTTGATGAATGATTTTTGGGGGGATGCGTCCTCGGCCTTGGGGGGGATGGGCACCCCTGCGAGAGGGTGCACGAGCTTCGGGGGCGCAGTAAGAATAATAAATTAAGAAAGACCGATAGTTCACCAGTTTGTAGACGAACTGACAGAATATATTGGCATTCCCGAATCATTGGATTGTTTTAAAGTACAGATTTTCTACCGTGCTTTAGATATTATAGAAAATCAAGTAAACAATAGATGTCAGGGTATGAAACCAATCAATGAAAGCTTCACTTTATTAAGCACTAACGGAACGCACCGACAGGCACTTAGTGAATTCAGCTACTAATTTTTGGGAGAATTATGAAATAAATGTATCTTGCATTATAGCTACAGAAATGATGGGGGGCCGTTTACCCACTGTACCCCCTCGAGAATTACGTCGAATATTTTTTTAATCAACAGATTTCAATGTTTCACGTAAAGAAAGCACAAATAACGGGGATATTTGATCCCAAAAATGGCCCACGTAAATTAAAACCTGCAATTTCAGAGTATTTTCGCAGCTTTTTGTTGTTAAAACTGTTTATGCGCACTAAAATAGCGAAAGAACACGTCGAAAATAACTATCAGCAGCAAAACCTAACAATCCTAACCTAACTACGTAAAATCATAGCTGCCATTGTGGAAAGTCATTTTGGGTGCTATATTCACTTGCGCAGCCTTCGGGCGGTTCTGCTACACCATTGGTTTCCAACTTCAAAAGGTCCGACGGCCAAAATTATATCCAGCCGTTGATTGGCGGGCCGCATTTTTTTTTGGGGGGGGGGGGAATTAAAAATTACAAAGATTATAAGTACTGAACAGAAAATTGAGGCCGATCTGCTTCTTTCATTAAAGTTGAAATGTCTACTTCAATTTCTGTATTTGAAAGTCTCAGAAGGTGAAGCAGTGAAGAATCTGCCAGTCGGTTCTTGATGAACTTCATTGAAAAAAAAAACACTTTTACACGTGTATGTACTGCCGAACATTGATTTCATTATTTGGCCAAAACTACGAAGGTTTGGAAAGCGTTCCTTTGAAAGGTATTCGAAAAACTCGGGCCCCTTTTCTTGCCTAGTTTGAAGGAAATCGCCTTGCAAATCACATAATTCAAGTAGGAGAGAAAAGCTTCTTGTTCTTCGATATTAACACCAAGAGGATTGCTAAATAGCTGGATGCTGCGTTTAAGTTCTTCAAAATCTTTAAATCTGGAGTCAAACTCGTCCATTATTTCTTTAATATTTGCACTGAATTCAGAAAAGTCCAGTGTTTCCTCATCTTCTGCTAGCCGCCAACAGCTTGGAAAATGGACCAGGTTATTCTTCTCCAAAGTAACGTTGAAAATCTTCAGTTTATTACGATTCCCTGTAATTCCGCATAGCGAAGAGGTGGGAAGCGGGCAAGTTCATTCCGCATAGATAAGGGGTTGAATGCATGGTGTGAGGAGAACGTTACGTCACTTTAGATTCTTCTGATGATCATTATTGACTGCAAAATCAATTCTACCTGTGATATTGTCTTTCTTCACAGAGCTTCCGTTCATTTAACAGCAAAAATAGAACGTATTTTAATAAAATTACATGAAATTAATGTATTTTGCAAACAGGCTTCGCGGGCCGCAAAAAAAGGCATCTCGGGCCGCCAGTTGGAAACCCCTGTGCTACACCGTAACGTAACAGGCTAAGGTAACAGACGTACTTTATTTCACAAGAACACATTTCCGAGAGCTAAAACCAACTGAAAACGTTCATGAACAACAAAATCTTCATAAGCCATGCAAAATATTTCACATTCTCCAGGGGGTACAGAGGGTCAAAGGTACCATTTTTGTAGTAACAGTGTATTTTCATATGTAATTACAATGCATATTTCTTTTATAGTTTGTCTGTTGTCTTAACATTTCGTACTAATTTTTACAATGATTCAAATTACACGTATGTATTTTTTTCATATTTCTATATACTTAATGTAAATGTAGGCGTGAATTAATATTTTAGAAAGCTTTTTTTTTAAAGAAAAAACGAGTACAGGCGCACAACTGGATGTTGCGGGGGGGGCGCAGAGCGTGTTAGTTACGCTACTGGTCAGGTGGCACACGAATCAAATACTAGAAACACTAAGCACAGACAGGGTATTATCCAATCACATGACACATACCAAAACCATCGTCTGCACTGACGTCACACCATGATTTCAACATCCGATACTTCAAATACTGCTCTAAATTTGATTCTTGTTATTTAGCGTCGCTTTTCGTCAACTTTTGACTAATCGCGACGTAGAGAAGGAGTGATGATACGATGAAATTGATGGGCACTCACAAAGAACACGTCCAGGTCGAGATTCGAACCCAGACTCCTGACGTCGTATCACGCTTTGCAAATACTGCTTTAGAATATAAACCACAAACGTAACTCAGTTCTCCTTTCACCCCATTCTTCCTAAGTCAAGACTTTAAAACCCAATAACATATTTTAAGGACAATACAAAAATAGTGCAAGATAAATACATAATTCCTCATGTTTAGTTCATAACAAAGGGAGCTGGCAACGATGAAAATTATGTAATAACCACAAAAACTCAATACTTCACTATAAAATATCTCTGAGAGCAAGAAACAATAGAAATCGTTCATATGGAACATAATCTTCAAAAATTTCGCAAAAAATGCCACTTTCTTGTAGGAGAGTACGGAGAGAGGATGTGTTCATAATAGTTTATATTAGATATAAGCGAATATTTTCAATGGAAAATACACAGGAAACATTTTTAACAGTATTAGTAAAATTGCCTCAATCTCCGATGTTACATTTGACCTTGAATGACGCCATATTGTTTGCTAGACAAATTTCAACTACAACACCAAATATGGATCATGCCTCTCGTAATAAACACATACAACTTGCGGGTGTTACCATGATGTATACAAACGTTAATAGTGCTAAAGTACTAAAGAAAAAAAAGTGGTGAGTGGGGCCGTTTACCCACCGTACTCCGTCGAGAATTACTTTGAAGTTTATATTAATCGACAGATTTTGATGTTTTGCGTAATATAAAATTAGTTCCAGCGCACGGAAGACCCAAATAACGGAGATACAATATTTGATCACAAAGTATGATCCGCTTAAGCAAAAACCTTCCATTTCGGAGTGCTTACGTCGCTTTTTATCATCAAAACCCTTTGTATGCACCCTCAAATAGCGAAAGAACACGTCGATAATAACTATTGGTACCAAACCTAACAATCCTAAGCTAACTACGTAAAATTATAGTTGCTGTTGTGGAATGTCGTTTTGGGTGCTAGATTCACTTGCGCGAAGCCTTCAGGATGTTCTGCTTCACTGTAAAGTTACGCGCTAAGGTAGCAGACGTGATTTATTTCACAATAATACAGGGTGTTCCAAAATGATCTTGACAACTTTGATCACGTATATTTCAGAAATGGGGATTGGTAGAAAGGTGCGGTTTGCGGCAGAATGTTCACACACACCTAAAGTTTCGTTTTGATTTGTTTTTGCAGGTTGATAATGTTCACACATAACTGAAGTTTTTATTTTGTTTTTGCAGGTTAGTTATTGACGAAATGGCCACCCCCCAGCAGATGGCACAGTGTTTGGAATGGTGGATAGAGATCAGGTCCAGGTCCAGCGGAACTTCCGGACACGTTACAGAAGCACACCACCATCACGTCCTACCATCAGACAGTGGTACGTACACGAAGTTCAAGGAATCCGGAAGTGTCATGAAGAGGACGAGTTCTGAGCGTCCGAGCACGAGTGATGCAGATGTGGAACGGGTGCAACAGGTATTTACCCGGAGCCCAACCAAATCAATCCCTCAAGCATCTCGCTAGTTGCAGCTACCAACAACCACGGTGCACAGGGTGCTACACAAGAGACTGAAGCTTCATGCCTACAAGGTGCAGCTGCTGCATACGATTCAACCTAATGACAGACCAAATCGCAAAGACTTTGCAATTGAGATTCTGAGTCGCATCGACGATGACCCAGACTTTCTGAAAAAGGTGATGTTTTCGGACGAGTTTGCTTTCATGTGTCCGGGAAGGTAAACCGACACAATGTAAGGATCTGGGGCTCTGAGAACCCCCACTTTAGCATGGAACTTGTGCGCGACAGCCCAAAGGTCAACGTGTGGTGTGGTCTGCTTCATGACCGTGTGGTGGGACCGTTTTCCTTTGCAGAGTCGTCAATAACCTCGACTGTGTATCTGGACATGTTGGAACAGTTTGCATTTCCACGGGTCGAAGAACTGCAACCTGACATCATGCTGCAGCAGGATGGTGCCCCTCCTCACTGGGCCTTGATCGTTAGGCAGGCTTTGGACGACACATTTCCAGGTCGCTGGTTTGGCAGAGAAGGGCCCATTCCCTGGCCCCCAAGGTCTCCAGACATAACCCCATTAGATTTTGTTTTCTTTGGGGCTTTGTTAAGGACACTGTCTACCGTACCCCGGTGCGGGACCTGCAGGAACTGCGAGCTCGCATCAGAGCAGCAATTGCACACGTTAATGAGGACATGCTAGGCCGGATATGGCTGGAACTGGAATATCGTTTAGATATCCTGCGTGCTACAGATGGCGCACACATCGAACTCTGTTAAACGGCTACTAAAACTTTAGGTGTGTGCGAACATTCTGCCGCTAACCGCACCTTTCTACCAATCCCCATTTCTGAAATATACGTGATCAAAGTTGTAAAGATCAATTTGGAACATTTCCGCGAGCTACAATCAACTGAAAACGTTCATGAACAACATCATCTTCATAAACTATGCAAAATATTTCACTTTCTCGAGGGGATACAGAGGGTCAAGGGTACCTGGTGAGTTTTTACTAACGTGATGAAATTGTAGGAAAAATGCGAATAAAATCCGAAATATCAAGACATCTCTACAACGGGCTCCTCGTTTCAGTTGACAGGAGAAATTCGGAAAACGACCACAAGAGAGCAGCACACTACACTAACGATTGTTCCATTTACCCCGTGTTATAAGAGACCCCGCTCTCCAGTATTACGATAAGTTTTCTTTTTTCGTAAAATCCGATTGTATGCCCACTCAAAAAGCGAAATAACACGTGAAATTATTTTTCTAATCTATAAATTTCGATTTTTGTGTTAACATAGCACTGATTTCGAGACGTAGGTGTAACTTTTCAGGGTAAAGGGGGGACATTTGCCGCCCCAAAATTTCAAAATTTGCAGGCTTATTAAAATTTTCAAGTTATGATATACTTTGGATACTCCTTGGACCTGAGAAAGTAATGAGTATTATTTATGATTACGCATTTTTAACGTTATTTAGCAAAATAACGCTCTTTTTATGGGATAGAAAACTTTGTGATTCTCCCAAAGTTATGCCACAAGTTTGATTCTGGCCCCATAAAGTTAGATCACAAGTTTTCCGATGAGTCGAGGTATGTGGTCCCAATCGTACCATATGAAAACACACATTACTTTACTATAATACATTCCCATGAGCTAAATCAACGTTCATAAGTAACACAATCTTCAAAAACCATGCAAAAATTTCCGCTTTACGGGTACCATACTGCTTAGTGGCTTATATAGTACGGTACTACTTTCATATAGGTGTGACACCTATAAACCATTTATTTCGCACTTCTTTACATTGCTAAGGTACTTACTAACATTTCCTTAGGTGAAATAATGGATTTATAACGAAAATAATGTCTATTTCTCACATTTACGAGTACTTACTGTTATTCGTTATTTCGATTCTGTAACACACATTATGGCGATAGCGTACTGGTTCATCGCGCGTTGTGCGAGTGTTTTGTCGATTTATGCAATGTTGCAACCTTGTACACGGAAAAATACCTACTTTCGTGCCCGGATTTGAAATTATGCTAATACCTCGCAAACCATTGACGTTAGCCTCACAAACCATTCACGTTAGCCCCACAAACAATTCACGTTAGCCCCACAAACCATTGACGTTAGCCCAACAAACCATTGACGTTAGCCCCACAAACCATTCACGTTAGTCCCACAAACTATTTCCCGTAAAGTAAGGTTAGGTTAGGTTAGGTTAGGTTAGGTTAGACAAGCATAGTTTAAATTTTTTTTTAAAAAAATAAAAATTTTCAACACGTCATGTTATAGTGAAAACACGGCGAGGTTTGAAACACTGACTACAGTGTTTACGTCATCTAACACACGGAACATTGTGCTCTCGAGCAGAAAGCAAATGGTGGTAGCAGCAACAGCGTGTCGGACAGAGATTTTCGCAGAAAACAACATGCATTCGCATTAAAATTGATCAAAACTACATTCACGAACTTCCACAACGCTACACAAAATGATTTGCGTAAGTACTTTCTCCTGTAAAAAGTAAGAAATCCGTCACACCTATATGAAAGTGTTACCGATAGTACATACCCCAGGTTCAGCACGTACTAAAGACCGGATCTAATTACAAGAATTACAAGTGAAAAAAGTTACGGTACTTACCGTTCGACGTTTATCCCATTTCCAGCTCGCCCAATTTGATTTCCCTGTTGCAATCCCTTCGACCACCTCCCGGGAACGGCTAAACGCGTCTGTTTCGAGCCAACGCCGCATGGCCAGTGATGTGCTTCTACGCGTAAACAACGATAGTCTACATTCTACACGTAGACCATGTTATACGCGTAGATTACGTAATCTATGTAAACAACATGGCGAAAGGAGATAACTTAGCAAAGAGCGCCATAGAATTAAAAGAAATTTATACTGCGTATCAGTTGCTGATGTGTGTGGAGAACTTTTCATACTCTTTCTTCCAAATTCGAACAATTTCTCACCTAGGAAGAAACGTAATATAGGAAATATTCTAGTGGTTTATGAGGAAAAGACCACTCTTGCCTCACGACTGCCATCTGTTGTTTTTCTTGCATACTATTTATCTTCTTCCAAAGTTGATAATGCAAGAGAAGAGAAATTTTGTTGTAAATAGGGTTCTTTTCATTTCGTTAGGAACCAATATATTTGAAAAAGTCACTTTCATTTCATGAAACCCTTGAAAATTAATTTTAATGCACTTTAGATTGTCTACGTAGTCTATGTAAACTACAACCCAATGTAATCTACGCGTAGATTACGTGTAGACAACACATGTAGACGTAAACTTATAGTCTACGGCACATCACTGCGCATGGCTAACAGTGGGCAGTGTTGCCAGCAGCTGATACGAACTGACCCAGTGGTTTCACTTGAGCGTAACATTCTTACGAAGTTTTAAACTTTATTTGATTTTTTGTTACCTAGCGTCGCTTTTCCCCCACTTGTGGCTAATGGCGGCGATGAGGATAAGTAGTGATGTGATGAAATTGATGAGGAGACACTCACGAAGCTTGATTGAGTGAATTATTTTAAGTCCACTTTATGCACAGTAAGGCTAATCGGGACTGAGCTAACAGTTTAAAGTGGGATACTAACCATTGTGCATTGTGACTCCATCGAGGATCGAACCCTGGGTCTCTTGATTACAAGGCGACGGTGTAAGCCGCTACGTTATAGCGAGGCTATTCCGCTCAGTCCTTTTCTCTTTTCCGTTTCAGGAAATTAATCAGGAGTCGAATCCCGGTCTGGGCATACAGGGCAGAAAGTTTAACCTGGCACAGTTCGCGCCAAACCGTAGATTTCCTTCTGCTAGCCGACTTTCCCGGGCGTCACGTGAGTGTTTTCAACCATTGGCAGAAGCCTTGGAGACGCCACGTGCTTTGTCCTCCGCCTACCAGGGGTCGCAGCTTCCTTCGCGTGTCCTTTGTTGCCACGTTGTCAGGGACGTGAATGTTCTGGTGGTGGAGACATCTGTGCTTGCACCCCCAAATGACCGCTCCCAGCCCGGTCTGTCGCCACGTTTGCTCGCTTGCGCCGTAATAAGTGGCAACAACGTCCTGGAGATGACAGAGAAGGTTTCGGCGCAAACCGTGCCAGGTTAAATCTTTTGCCCTATAGGTACAGTGCGTCTATTTCCTTGCGAGGCCGAGAGATCGGGAGACGTGTGGCGGGCGGCGCAAGCGGAGATGCCGACATTTTCGACAAGTAACGTCCCGCTTATTTTTATGTGCATATCTTTAGCATGCAGATATTTATATTAATATTGAAAATCGAACAATAATCTGCGTCATAAGAGTTGTTCAAAGTTGTTCAAACATCATCGTTACATGAAATTTTGATTCACACGCATAAGTTCTTCTTCCGTAATTCTTCCAAGTTCTGCCCTTATATTGTCTTTTACGATTTAACGATCCAGTTTCTCGTAATTTAAGGAAAAATACGTGTAACCGTCTCTCTACCTGGAGGTGAATCGCCAGATATTTTCTACCTAAATTGCCTACACACGACTCGACACGAGTCTGTTTTCACGTAAGTGTCATACATAAAAATTATTTGTTCTAACGTGAACTTTGCGGCTGTCATTTCAATCGCTTCACTTTCACACAACACTCGCACACTGCAATTACACAAAGAAGTAGCACGGCAAGTAACAAAAAAACTCACTCTTTCACACAGTATGAAATTAACAGACTCTTGGTTCAAGGTCTGTTCCTCACTCCATTCGCAGCTCTGTCCAGGGTACCTGTAGTAGCGAACGAAAGAACACCTCGGAGAAAAGAGACGCTAAATAACAAAAGAAAAAGAGGAAAGCCCAATAGCCAAATGAATCAGAATATCAACCAAAGTGAAAGTCTCGATTTCGTCTCTATTTTAGTCACCTTTGTCTTGTTCTGTCTTGTTCAGACAAATTTGGAATGGTTTGTTGTTCTGGTCTTGGTTATCAACACTAAACATGACGTATAAGTACTATACCAGATCCTCGTTTCCTTAAATAATTGTTACATCACACTACAATTTTGGTAATATAAATGAATCACATATATCATTAATAAACTACTTTATTTGCAAGAAAAATAAATACATGAGATTGTAGTAAATAAAGCATACATTTTAATTATATTTATAATTTAATCATACCGAGGTCAAGTTCACTGCTAGCATTTATACTGTATACAGACTGATGCTTCACTCTTTGTTCGGGAGCAAATCTTTGAAAGGGATTTTGGAAAAGAAGCTGTTAGTCAGTGACGTAACGATGCCGTCAACAACTTCTCCAATACTCGGCTTGAATTCTTCCAAAAGGACTTCCCAGTTTTCGTTCAGGAACGAGTTCATTTGGTTGCCTGTAAGAGAGCGACATGGCATTAGGAAAGATTTAATTCCGTTTCGCCAGAAACAAATATCTCACTTAAGCAAAATTTTCGGCAAAAATAAAATTCCCGTTTAGCCAAATATCTTGAAGGGATGGAATTTTCTCTCCGTTAGGAATTTTCAGGTGTTTAAGTAAAGGAAAATTTCAACCAGGTCAGAGTCATTGTACTTTCTTATTGGCCGATGAAAGCAAATATTAACTAGGTGTGTCCTTTGGGAAACTGAGATGCTCTATTCGAAATGTTACTAACGATTTACTCCAGTTTCGCCGAACATCCCGCAGACAAATATCTCACATAAGCAAAATTTTAAGCAAAAAGGAAATTCCCGTCTCGCCGAATATTTTGAAGAAAGGAAAATGGGATATGGGAAAGGAGAAAACGTTGCTACCAAACCTGGCGGCCATTATGAAAGTCCACCATTTTGGATTCAGCTTCGGTTTTTTTTTTTTTTAAAGTAGAAAGGTGCTCATGTGATATATCAGAATGGGGTAGAATTTCACGACAAACACAATGCCTAATTTCAACTTAATTACCAACCCATAAAATGTTTCAATCCCAAATGTTCTTCATGTAAGATGACTTGGTAGATAGTGTTCGGATCATATTTCCATTTGAAAGAAACCAAGTTGACTCCAAGATGTCAAAATTGAAGGAGACCATATAAGTAACATGCCTCCCCCGCCCCTCGGAATCATGTATTAAAACATTAGAATTCTTCATCGTTTAGTATTTGTTTTAAACGTGTGTTTCCACTGAATATTCTATTTCATTATACATTGTGTCCCTCTGAAAATTTATTTAATTTCAGCCAACCACCGCACCAACATCAGTACGATTCCATGTGGATGCTATAAGATGAATGAATTAAAATTATTGGCTCTTGCGACAAGTATGGCCATCACAAAAGAGACAGCATAAAAAACAACTCACCTCCGATAAACCACCAACTGCACATTATAATGCCTCCCGTTTGTTCTGTATAGGACGCCGAATTTGAATCGAGTGCTATTGTTTTGTTTCGAGGTTGTTCTTACCAATGTTGGTATCTGTTGTCATGCCGATTAATGTAGCCTCAATTGTTTTGACTCGTTTGTTGTGGTTACGATATGGAACAGTTTACGATTGAGCAACGTGTTCTCATTGTGAAGACATTTTACCAAAGTGGTGAAAGTACAACGCAGACAGTGTGTGATCTTACACCCTGTGATTTCTTCTTATGGGGGTTTGTGAAATCACAGGTGTACGCCAACAAACCACGAACCCTTTTGGAACGGAAGGCTGAAATCATACGGGTCATTGGAGGCATAGAGACAGACATCTGCGAGAGGGTTATCGATAATTTTGTGGAGCGTATAAATGCATGGAGACTCAGTAAGGGTGGACATATGCCTGACATTGTCTTTCATACGTAAATGGGAGATGTTACTGCTTACATATCTGTAAAATATAACTATTTTCATGATATTTTCCCTAATTTTATTTAAGTAACTAACTCTCTAGCCTTCTTAAACCCGAAGGTTCATGGCTGCAGCAACACAGGCCTTCCATCTGTTCCTATCATGAGCAAGATCTATATACTCTTTTCCATCCCTACCGATTTCCCTTAGGTCCATCTCAACGTTGTCCCTCCATCTTCGTCTTGGCCTTCCTACAGGTCTCTTACCATCAGGTTTCCCAACAAGAATCCCCTGAACTCTTCTTTCCTCTCCCATTCGTGCCACATGGCCTGCCCACCTAAGTCTTCTTGATTTAATCATTCTAATAATATCAGGACATGAATACAAATTATGTAGTTCTAAATTATGTAACCTTCTCCACTCACCTGTCTCCTCATCCCTTTTAGGTCCAAATATTTTCCTAAGGATCTTATTTTCAAATACTCTCAATTTATGTTCCTCTTTCAATGTAAGGGACCAAGTTTCACACCCATATAATACCACAGGCAAAATTACTGTTTTGTATATTTTAACTTTTAGTTTCTTAGATATTAAACGAGAAGACAAAAGTTTATGAAGAGAGAAGTAACATGAATTAAGCCTACTTTTTATTTCCTCTTTAATATAATTTTCATTTGTTAATATTACTCCTAAGTATTTGAATTTGGAAACTGGTTCAAACGAGTTCTTATCAATAATTAGATTTTGATTATTACCTAACACTTGGTGTCGGCCTGTAAGCATATATTTAGTTTTCTCTTTGTTAACTTCCAAACCTATCTCTTTAGCAGTTTTGAAAAATATTTTAGCATTATTCTTAATTGTATTTATATCATCCCCTAATAAATCTACATCATCTGCATATGCTAACAACTGAGTCATACCATTTAATTTTAGTCCTTCTTTAGTTTCTTTTGCCTTCCTAACAGCATATTCTAAGGCAAAATTAAAGAGCAATGGAGATAATACATCTCCTTGTTTTAACCCATCATGAATTGTAAATTTGTCAGACACATTAATACCCTATTTTTATTTAATTTTCTAATTGGGCGTCCTATACGGAACACCCTATATTTCACAACAGGCTGAGTAGCTACATACTATTATACAGCATGATCATCATTTCTCTCTCCACCACTAGGTTAAGGTGCCATTCAGTAGAGATATCCTACTAATCCATATTACAAACCTATTCCATATTTCGATACTTTCCTCTAATATTTATGCGTCCAACTTGTCTCTGATAACTCGGCTAATTTTGAAAAGCAGGTCTTCATTTGTAGGAGCGGGGGAAAGGGGGGGCTAAAGCGTAGTCTCCATCTGGAAAGGGTCCTACGGTGGGAGATAAAGGGCCACAGAAATATGTTTGAAATATTATAGAAATATAACTAACCATCTGACATATTTTGACCTAAATGTTGTAACTGTAATTGTCTATCGGGGGCCTCGAACTGTTGCTATCCCTAGAGTTTCACAACAAATTCATATTAGACAGTATTTCGAGTTGTTAATTGGCACTTAAAATTAGTAATAATATCGCAAAAGACAAAACAATGAACTCACCTAAAGTTCCATCTCCTCCAAACAGATTATCTAGTTTTGTGTATACTCTTTCGGCGTCAAATTTCAAGTCTAAACTCTTCACATGCAGGTGTGGCAAACCATCTGCCTTTGTCACCAAGTCCATGTTAAACACCCACGTTTCGTTCAAGTTAGCTGCAAAGTAAAATAAAAATGATTATTTGAAAGAAATTCCAGATGACACTGTTTAAAAATTGAGACACGTAGGAAACCAAACACTTTCGTCCGGGTTCGAGACCTGGACCGTCCCTGTCTGTTTGTTGATTGGTTGATTTATTTGCTTTCCTGACACTGAGGATTTTACAACGAAATTTGTATTCGCTTTCTCCTGGGCTGTTTTCTACCTGTCGGAGTACAGAAATTCGGCTCACCTTTCGCCAACGACTATTTTCCTTCTTTTAAAACTTGGCCTCCCCGATGGCGCAATGGTAGCGTCGTCGCCTTGTAAACAAGGGATCCCGGGTTCGATTCCCGGTGGAGGCACATAGTGGTTCGGATCCCACTTTAAACTGTAGGTCCAGTCCCGATTAGCCTTACTGTGCATAAAGTTGACTTAAAACAACAAATCAATCCAATCCAATTCTTTTAAAACTTGAGAAACCATCCATTTAGATACTCCCGTGGCGGCGCTTGTGGACTCGACAACATTATACTTAATTTTATGTAACTCCTTCTGATTTCGCAAATATGTTGCAACATTGTTAACAATTTATCTGGCCTGTCCTCTAAGGGGCTTTCCAGAGCAGATTGTGGATTTCGTTGGACTCGGCATGATTTGATTTTTGCATTTCAAAAATATGCAGCCAAGAGTAAAGAGCAAGAACATTTCAATGCTTTAAAAAAGAACACAGGCAAGCACGTTATCAGATGGTAGCGATTGTTGTACGATAGACAAAAGAACCCCCACCCCACTCGACTTTAAAAAAAAAAACAGGCCAATGCTGGATGTCGCATTCAGAAAATGAAGTCATTCGCCCAGTAGTTTCTCTTCGTTATAAACCTTAACGCGCGTGAGTTATACTGATCCGCGCATCGCACACATTTTCAAAGACCGGATTAAATCAAATGAACCACTGATAAACTGATATGAGCCGGCACCGACAATCTACACAGTAAAAATCGTTTGTCATATTTGTTTTAGCTTAATTTTGCTGAGTTGGCACCACTCGTACTCTCAAGGCCAGACTAGTACGTAGGAGAGTGGTGGGGAGGATGACGTAATAGGAAGTGCTCCGCAGCGATCTGCGCATATCGGGACTTAACTTGTCAAGCTTATAGGTTTCATGCCTACTGCGGGGTCGTAGTAACTTTTGAAACTGGCAGATATTAACAGTATAACATACTTGTGAACTTCACATTACGTTACAGAACATCGTTTGCCCCGTGCGTTGTCGTTCGTTCACCCACACACACGTCACTAGGCTTTCCTCAACACTGTAACTACGTACGTGCGCTCACATCAGCCATGATTCAACAACTGACATACGAGTCACTTCAAGGTGACTTACAGAGCAAGGTTGCCAACCACGAGAACGACATAATTCATAAGCATCAGCATACTGGGCAATTTTCAACACAGTCGCAGCAGGACACATGCAAGTTGAGGTATGGGGACTTCTTGGACACCCTGTACTTGAATTCAGGATTATCCAGAAATAACTAAACAAACAAGTAAGTAAATTAATTACATAAAATACGTACTGAATGTCACATTTCCTTTCCCCTCTCCTTGAATGGGAAGAAGAAGAATCCTCCCTGATATTTCATAAGGACCTTGAATTGCAAATCTGTCTATTGTCAGGTTCAAGGTGAGTTTCATATTAACCAAATCCAATCTGAAACAAAGACGGAAAAAATATTTATTTGTAGAGTACAAACAAGAAAGGGGGGGCACTTGCCGTCCCTGATAATTCTGGAAAGAGTTAATGTAATTCGAATGGTGGAATTGTAGTGACATTTTACAACAAGAACATTGTTTTCTGTGCAGTAACTATTATTGTTATTATTATTATTATATTATACAGTGCCCTTCGGCATGTAAAACCATGGATCAGAGGTACACTGGCGAACTTTAAAAAAAGATCTCCCTCCTCTCAGTTAGATTGGAAGCAACAAACAAAAACCGATATTGAATTGGAAACACTACAGCGTCAGTGCCGATACTCTATGCAAGATAACGAAGAGCTGCGCAGTTGTCAGTCGTGAACACCACACAGAAGAGCAATGCTAACCATGAGTCATCAAGGAATTAGTACAGCGTTTCTTTCTGTGGTAATTCGGCTTCGGAAGAAATATTTCTTGTCCATTTTGAGCTTTCAAGAAATCAGGTTCTGAGCTGGCCATTTATTTCCTTCATGAATGAAAATAGGTTGTTCATTTTTCGTTTCTTTTCTCTAATTTGTCATTAGCTCTAAAACAAATATAAAAAGAAAACGAGCAAAGAAGGTCGTTTCTTTCGGTACGTAACAGGCATCTGATAACTTTGCTATTTTTACGACCATATTATATCCCTCTTGTTTACTTTCAACGATAAGGACGAATGTTGGAGTGACCAGAAAAAAATGAACGAACACAATAAGCTCTTAAATATTACCCACGCTTCGAAAATAGATTCCTGCCCCAGTGGCAGAGTGGTTACCACATCACGCTACGACGCCAGGCGTCCCGCATTCGAATCGTGGCCTGGGCATGGATTTGTGAGTGTCCATTCATCAATTTCATCATATCGTCACTAATCCCCATATTTGATTGAGTTTGATTGATTGAGTTTGTGTTTGAAGTTCACTTTATGCACAGTAAGGCTAATCGGGACTGGACCTACAGTTTAAAGTGGGATCCGAACCACTATGTGCCTCTACCGGGTATCGAACCCGGGAACCCTTGTTCACAAGGCGACGATGCTACCACTGCGCCATCGGGGAGACCTCCCCCATATTTGCAACTTAGCCAAAAGTGGCACAAGGAGCGAAATAAAATTAATCAATCAATCAATCAATCAATCGAATATAGGGTCTCCGGTTTCA
Organism: Lepisma saccharinum; assembly: GCF_977018435.1. Lineage (NCBI taxonomy): Eukaryota > Metazoa > Arthropoda > Insecta > Zygentoma > Lepismatidae > Lepisma > Lepisma saccharinum. The sequence continues at coordinate 27,614,990 of NC_139238.1, forward strand.
TAGAGCAGTATGCAAAGCACTCGGTCATGAAGACCGTCAAAATTGAAATAATAAGTGGAACAAAAAAACTGATATTAGAGTATTTTAAGAGTTTAGGCAGATTAACAGTTCATGTCAACCTACAACAATTTCACCTGTATTGTGTGATATATGGTTCTGCCCTAAGGTAATTGAACGTGCTCTTGCGATAATAGTTACACATTTTCGTCTTGCAACACACAACCTCGACTCGGCACGATATATGCATTTCCTTGCCCCTTTTCTGTATTTTTTTCTATTTAGGATATATTACGTTGCCTTTTTGCCTCTTGGTTAATCCGTGGCGATGAGAATAATTGACCAATTGATAACATGGATGTGATGGGGAAAACATGCCTTAATCATGGTTCGAACTTAATACCTCTGTCTTCAAAGCACGTTACAATCTGCCACGTGTGTCTTTTCATCTCCGGTCACCATTAATTTCAAGAGGTAGAAAACGACGTTACTCAATAAATTGTATAAATAATTTCCATGACCATAAACATTTGACGCACTTGTTGAGAGAAATCCATACCCTCGTAATGTTATAAGTAAACGTCGACCTAGTTAATGTCCCAGGAACCCTTCCTTGCACGAAAATCACACTGTGTCCACAGGATTTACGACTGAACGCTTACTAAAGTAATAGAAATGTGCATCCCCATTTCCATAATCGTTCACTCTTCGTATAATTTGAGGTCAGCTAATTCGGACATACGACCCTAAGACAGCTACACACACTGCCAAAAAAACTGCAGTGTCAACAAAGTAATTACTGTATATTTATATATTTAATTTTTGGTAATGGAATATTTTTCCCTTCAGATTCTTATTTATGTTTGTTTGGTTTATTTTACTTCGCTTTTCTGCCACTTGTGGCTAAACGCGACGATGAGGATGAGCGATGAAATGATGAAATCGATGAAGGGACAGTCACAATGAACACCGAACGAACACAATGCCAAGGCGGTGTTTAAGCAAGCTGTATTCCGGAGGCCGGAATCCTTTTTAGTTAGGAGAAATCGTTCCTTGACAGTGAACTAAGAGCAGTTAATATGCGTCACGTCAGAGTTATAATATTTTAAATTTCTAACAATCAATTGGGATTTACTCTTAACCAATTTTTAGCCTACATAAAAACTTCCACACAGTTAAGATCGTTTACACTAAGGACAACAGCGTTAAAGTCTATCCTTTAAGGAAGGATTAAGCACACTATGATGACGGAAAATAATAATTCACATGACTATATTGAGGCATTACATCGGTGAAACATTAATTTCCGTTCAGGAAGAAATATTGAAAAACGCAGGGACACAATGACCAATTGATTTATTTATTTTACTTCGCTTTTCTTCCACTTTTGAGTAATCACATAGATAAGGATGAAAGGTGTGTTAAGACGAAATTTGTGAAAGGCAATCACAAACGTAGGACACAGCCTAAACTTCACCGACCATTATACTGGCCTTGTGTCTAGACGCCAGATCCTCGTTAGTCTGCAAAATATACTTCTTTGTCACAATGACGTAAGCATTCGTAGAAGAAATTTGTATATCATTCTCCCCCTCCCCCCCACAAGAAACGTGAGCTAAACTAGTGCACATTCTGTGATATGTTCATTTCTTCTCAGGAACCACTCGTGACATTCAACTAATTTATCCTGAAAAAACTGCGGGTTAGTATGTTAGCAGATATTTCAGGGACAATATCCAAAGAATACTGTCACATACGCAGAATGCAAAACATTTCTATTTTCTCATTTCTACTACAACCCTGGCGAAATAAAGGCGGCTGGAGCGTGGTGCTGATCGTATCGCCTCCAAAATGGCCGAGCTCGAGAATATGCGGTGCCCTACTACCACATCCCCTAAATGTGCCTTCATGGCACGTTGCTATACGCACGAGGAACTTTACCTAACCTTTACTACTACTAACTACTCATACCAGGAATTTTGGTATTTTTTATACTTTTTTATTTGCCCATTGCTAACCTGGTTCATTCCCAGCCATAACAGCAATTAGTCGATGCAATAAAAATACGCCAATGGGTGTCAGCGTGCTCGCGCGCACACACACATACACAGAGAGGGGGGTAGGAACACATAAATCTTCCACAAACTGCCCCGACTCCAACAGAAAGCTTTCCGGAAATAAGTTTACGTGCGCATAAGGTAGTGATGGCCTTGTCTGCAACTGTCTTCCCCCCACTTTCTTATCCAATACAGGAGTAATGAAGTGTTTCCAACTACCTTCCAATCTAACTAAGAGGAGGGAGACCTTTTTTTTTTTTAAGTTCGCCAGTGTACCATGAAGGACAGTATATTAAGTGGTGTCTGACTCTGATAGATATCTGTGCATTGTGAAAAAGTACAAAAAGGAACTGTTAATCAACAAAGTGATAGATGTTTATGGAAGGGAAGCAAGGTGAATCCAATTTCTATCTTAATAGTAGACTTGAGTCTGAACTTGTATACAATGCCAAAGTATTTTCAATTCAATTTGAATTTTATGATTTGCAAAGTAGTAGTAGTAGTAGTAGTAACTAATAATAATAATAATAATAACAACAAATATAATAGCAATAATAATAATAATAAAAGTTTCTATGACTGCCCCAGTGAGAAAAAATCCTGGGGGCGTCCTTGAGTACAAATCTTTATATAGATGCAGTGGCGGCGATTAGGGGGGTGAAGGGGGCAGTTGCCCTCCATTTTTCGCCACTTTTGCACCCTCACTATGCCAAACTTTATCTGCGAAGAGAAATATACTGCCTTTGCTTTCCCCAGTTTTGGCATCTTGCCCCCCCCCCCATTCGGTTTTGGAACACAATCGCCGCCACTGGTGTTCGGAAGGTCACATTTTTAAAGTAACTGAGTTACAGTTACTTATTTTCAAAAAGTATGCCTAAGTATGTTCTGTACTCGAAAACTAACTAACTGAAAGTTAATTTTACAGTTACATTCTGCTGGAAAATATCTTGCAAACAAATTACTCACAATCGACTGATTGAATTGTTTGCTCATGTGACGGCAGGATGCGCACAGTCGCCATGTTTGCGGCAAATTTTACCACAATGCAACAATTTGTGACGTAGATGAAACACACCTATACTCTCTTTACCTGGCAGTTTTGAATGTCGTTGTGGAAATCCCGACCAAATCAAAGTCATGCATTCTAAGCTTCATTGCAATGCCGTTGCTTCCGCTATTAGGCTCCACAACCACTGCCTTAACACGAAAAGGGTCAATAGGTGGCATTCCATACTTCCTGTCGCCTGAAACGTTACAACAAATTATAAATTTTAGGTATGAGTTACGGTTTTTCTGAATTTAATATTAGTATATATGTACTTTTAAAAATAACAACAATAATTAAATTCTATTAAACAGGTACATGCGTAATTCTATAAAAGAGGAATGAATTGCAGAAAAAGTATTTTGAATGCTAGTGTGAAATGTATAAATCGAGAAAGTAATGTGGGTCAGAAATTCACTCAACTCTTTTGTTCAAGAAGAATGCATGCCATGATTATTATAAAGGTTTATACGAGGGCAAATCGAAAAGTCTTTGCGCCTATTTTTTTCTAGCTTCTTATAAGTGTTATTACAAAAGCGAGATATACGAGCGATGCAGTAGGCTTCTCTTGGAACGGCCCTATTGTAACTTCCGATTTCTTCCACGGCACGGCGCTGTTATCAGTTGGCAAAGATGGCCGGAGTGCTCAGGAAGTCCACGCCATATGAGCAGCGAAGTTTTATTCATTTTTTATGATACAAAAGACAAAAAGTTGACTAGCCTGAAGTTCTGATCCTCACCCCCACCGTACCCCCCACATTCAATGTGGCGGGGGGGGGGGCAGACTTGCTCCCAATACTTTTTGTTTCATTTGTTTTATTTTTATTTAATATTTCTAAAATTTCTCTAGTTGATTTGTTGTCATATCGCGTCGCTTTTCTGCTATTTTTTTCTAATCGTGGCGATGAGAATGAGTGATGATATGATGCAATTGACGCAGGGTCACTCACAAAGAATATCCATCCCAAGTTCTGGATTCGAAGTCACGGCCCCTGGCGTCGTAGCGCGCACTGTTAACCACTCCGCCACGGAGGTCAGCTGAAGCTTTTCGTATTGCAAATAGTTGGCTGACTGTCATAAAAAGTTATTTTAGACATAAAATATAGCCAAAAGTGGCTGAAAAGGCACGGTAATTGAGAAAAATCAATTAAAAAATATTTTTATGAGAAATGACTTACGGATGATGAACTTGGTCCCTTACATTGAAAGAGGAACATAAATTGAGAGTATTGGAAAATAAGATCCTTAGTAAAATATTTGGGCCTAAAAGGGATGAGGAGACAGGTGAGTGGAGAAGGTTACATAATTTAGAAGCACATAATTTGTATTCATGTCCAGAGATTATTAGAATGATTAAATCAAGAAGACTTAGGGCAGGTCATGTTGTACGAATGGGAGAGGAAGGAAGAGTTTACAGGATTCTTGTTGGGAAACCTGATGGTAAGAGACTAGTAGGTAGACCAAGACGAAGATGGAGGGATAATATTGAGATGGACCTAAAGGAAATTGGTAAGGATGAAAGGCCTGTGTTGCTGCAGCCATGAACCTTGGGGTTTAACAAGGATAGAGAGTTAGTTAGTTATGAGAAATGCCTGTGGGTTTTACTTAATTTGTAATATTTAATTACAAAGAAACAATAATACTTGCATTCCTTCGTAGATATCTTACTTTACACATAGGAACTACAAAAGAATAATAGAAACTAGAGAAGGTAGAAAAGGCAAACCGTAAGTGTAAAACTAGAAACATAAAACAATAAATATGTACTAACAAATAGTGCCTAAGAAAGTTGGCATGGAAACTTATAAACACTTCTCCAGCTTTAGTCACGGTATAAATGGCCAATCGCTCTCTTAGCAGTAAAGCCGGCTCCTGTGGCTGAGTGGTTAGCACATCGCGCTACGACGCAAGGAGGCAGGCCCGTACCCAAGGGGGGACCAAGGTGGCCATGCTCCCCACTCAAGCCATGAAATATTTTAATGCGAACCTACAAAAAGACCACAAAAATAATATGGACGCTTTTTCAGATTTTGCAAGAATTTCAATTTCCTTCTTGGATAAAGGATTGGGTTGTTTCTGGATAGAGGTAGACTCCAGAAGTCTGCAGTGTAGTATATTTAGCAATTTTAGTTTTATGGCCATTCAAACGTCTCAATTTAGTACGGACAGATCACTATTTTTAATGCCTGTCCTGATTGTTTTGCGAACTGCAGTCTTGATGAGAAAATGTCCTTTCTTTTTGGAAATTCACATTCAGGCATGTTCTTCATTATATGAAACATTCCTAATATATGTCAATTAACTTATAAATACAGTATACTCGCGATTAACCGAGGCTCCGCGTTAACCGAGGGAGTGGTTGGAAAACATCGCTCTTCATAACGCACCCCCTCCCCCTGTTTGTTTATGGAGTCAAGTCACCGTCTGCGCTGACGTGTTCGTTACATTGTCGGTGTATCCGATTGTTACGGTGGTGTTTAATTCTGTGTAGGGCTATTCTAAGCGGAAAAAGTAATCTTCTCATTTATGTTGTACTAGTAATAAATAATTACTATACAGTTTTAAGTGTTGTTTCGTCATTTACGACCTATTAGCACATTATCTCCGTATTATCCGAGTTTTTCCGTATCCGAGGTAATCTCGGTCCCAATTAGCTTGGATAATCGCGAGTCTACTGTAGCTATATTACTTTGTAAACACAGAATATCTTTATAAAAATCAAATCAAATCATGGCTGTTCAATGGTGGTGGTATAAGAGAATTGAAAACATTGTTAATTTGGTAATATTGTATTATTCGAATACTTTTAAGCATGGAATGTAAGCAATAAGCACAGAGCTGTACGCCATGTGACAGCCGTTCTCTGTAAGCGACTGTATTGTTGATTGTCGGGTCAGGAAGAGAAAGAGAGGGGGGTTGATTTTTTCCCGTTACTTTGGTTCATAATATTGCAACACTACAATTGTACATCCAGCTGCAATACTACCATAGCGTTGGTGGTCACGTCCAGTGTACGAATCCCCATGGCGGAGGGGGGATCTCCCACCTTCCCACCAAGGATCTTGTTCTATTAAAATTCACCATCAAAATGTTCCGAGGGGAAGAGTTTGTGTTACAAAAATTAAAATAAGCAATTTGTTTTGACTTCATATATACTTTACTAAGAATAATATCAGAAACACATACAAAGAAGGAATAACAAACAATAATGTTTGTATGTGTGTGAATGTTGCATACATCTCTTGCTCTCTCTGTCTGTCTGTTTCCTTCTTTAGAGCTGGTAACAGCAGCATGCGGTTAAAACGCACTTCTATAGTGATTGATAAGATTTTATAATTATTCAAAATGGACTAACTGAACGGAACCGTATCTGCGGAGGGGGTTGTCATTATAGAGTCCATGTCGCTTGCGCCGAGGATTCTTATGGGTTCATTTCAGCAGCGACATAAGTCAAGACCTTCCTTTGTGGGTTTTCCCACAATCCAGAGTGTCATTACCGCCGCGCGCACGCGTGTCTATGACGTTGCCCAGCTGTAGCTGTGTTTATCTTCGATTGAAGAGGAAGGTGATTGGTAAATGAATGTAAGATGAAAGTATATATGAGGGATCTATATTGGGAAATTAGTATTTATGTAAAACTGAAACTTGTAAGAGACGACAAAATGGCTGAGAATATGAAAATATCAATACATCGAAATGAACAAATGTGTTGAGTGTGTTCTTTCGAGGTACAGAAGCTCAGGCGATCTTCGAGGATGCATTCGAGCATTTTCATATCTACAAGAATTGAAATAATGTTTGTATTGTTCTTGTTCAATTGTATCGAAATATTGTGTTTATATATACGTAGCTATTACTTATATAATGTTTGCCAAAAATAACATAACAAGTGTACATTTACGTAGTACTTGTAGAATGCTTGTAATATTTTAACAATACTGTATTTACAATGTTTCTTTGACGATTAACGATAAATTATTAATAGTTAATAGGCTGATGCTGATTTATGTATTTTGTGTTGTGGAATAAAATTGATAAAAGTAATCCTGTGTAGCGTCTTTTGAAATAAGTAAATAAAAGTCATATTTGACTCTGTGGATAGGTTTAACATTTCAGTGCAAACACAGCTGTGCAATGTCATAAACATACGTTTGATTTTATGTTTTAAGTCCACTTTATGCACTATGCACCATGTGCCCATAAAAACACGTGCGCGCGGCGGTGATGACACTCTGGGTGGGAAAACCAGGCAAGGATCGTCTTGAGATATGTCACGGCGGAAAGGAACCGATAAGAAGCCTCGGCGCAAACGACACGACACCGTCATTATAGTCACCCTAGGCCCCTGGAACACAGAAATTAGACCGACCTGCTAACTCTCCTCCATTTCTCACCTCCTCTCGTCGGAAATAAAACATGGCACTTAAATGTTAAATTAATAGGAAACCTATGTGTTCTTGAAGTCTCTTATATTTTACCCCTCCACCTAGTTACGTATATCAGATCGTTAATTTGCAACCCAATTTGCAGATGCGAACAATACCTGACGCTGCTTCAATGAAGATGAGGTGGGATGCACAACAGACCTTTTATTGGCCACATTTCTTGAAGGCTAAGTTTCCTTTTCGTCGGATTCAACGGAAAAGAGTAGGTACATAAAATTTCTTCAATGTCTAAGTATGCGAGGCATACATCTAGGCAGGGGTGGGGGTGCAAATTCGGTTCAGAGGGTGCGAAAAACTATTCTCGTCCTGGGCTGAAATCTCTAGCTACAGCTCTGATAAGGAAATATTTCCTCTCGAGAGATCATTAACAGATTTACACTATTATAGAAACATAACAGAATAAAGATATGAAATTTTATTGATCATTATTAATAGAAAGCAATAATTAAATAAAATCTAACACTTATTAAAAACGTTTCACCTATTGTCTAATTTCTTGACATTTTGAGCCAGTTGTTAAACGAATTAATTTGCTGGTTTATAAATGTACCAAATTTATTTATTTATACATGCTTAATGATATGAATTAACGATTTAATAATTGACATATATTTCATGATAATATTACGTCGTTCGGAAAGTAAGTTCCATCATGCAATAAAATGAAAAATATAAATAGTAATATCATAACCGTTATAGGGATGAGAATATATACATGGTACAACATTCACATATAATCACCATAAGAATTCAATCACGCATCACAGCGAGATACCAAGTTTGTTATACCCCTATCATAGAACGTTTCCGCCTGAATGGAGAACCATTGGGAAACTGCACGTTTCAGTTGTTCGTCAGTGTCATAATGTTTTCCAGCAAGGAATGCCTTAAGGTGGAGGAACAAATAAAAATCAGATGGGGCAATATCAGGACTGTAAGGTGGGTGTGGTAGTTTGTCCCAATGGAAGGTCGTCAGGAGTTCGAGTTGCATTTGCCACATGCGGACGACCATTGTCGTGGAGGAGAATGACACCCGGACTGAATATGCCACGTTGTTTGTTTTGGATTGCAAGACGCAGGTTTTGAAGTGTCACACAATAGGTTTCGGCATTGATGTGCTGTCCACGCTCCATAAATTCCACAAGCAATATTCCATGCCTATCCCAAAACACAGTGCACACGATTATTTTTTTTTGTTCGTAAGCTTTGGTTTTGGCTGCGTTTTCCGCGGCGACGCGGAGTGCCTCCACTCCAAGGTGCTTCGTTTCTGTTCTGGGGTCTCATGCAAAACCCATATCACGTCTCCAGTCACCATCCGATCCAACAACTCTTCCCCCTCCTCACTATACCGTTTCAAAAACTCTAATGCACTTCCCATTCTTTCCTTTTTGGCATTTTCGGAGAGTTGGTGAGGGACCCAACGGTTACACAATTTGCAAAATTTCAAATTCACTGTTACAATTTCATACAGCACAGTTCTGGAGATTAGTGGAAACTCTAATGACAGCTCAGACAAAGTGAATCGTCTGTTCTCCCTAATCTGTTCATCCACTAAACGAACCAAATTGGAATTCACAACAGACGGTCGACCAATTCGTTGTTCATCATGACCACTAACCCGTCCACCACGAAACTGTCTAACCCATCTTCTTACCATTGAAGCACTCATTATTCCTTCTCCGTACACCTCACAAATCTGACGGTGAATCTCCGCAGCTGGAACATTACTTGCATTAAGAAAACGGATCACTGACCGCACCCCACACATGGTGGGAGGTTGGATTGTTCGAAACATAACAACAACGCACTACGCACTACTCTCCTGACCAACTTGCCTCAGACTGACGTCTGCGCTTCATCAAGGTTGTGACTACACAAGGCGCATGCGCATTCACACTGCCCCGCTTTCAGCGCCACGGTATTCATCAGTGGAACTTACTTTACGAACGACGTAATATATATAAATAATCAATCAACTGTTTCGGGCTTGCCCCCCCCCCCCCGTCAAAAAAAAATTGGGTACGGGCTTGCAAGGAGGTCCCGGGTTGGTATCCTGGCCTGGACATGGATGTTTGTGAGTGTCCATTCATCAATTTCATCACCCATCCCCATCTTCGCAAATTAGCTAAAGTGGCACAAAAGCGAAGTAAAATAAAGCAAATCAATCAATCTTAACACTGAACAATGAGTCTTAAACGGTTTACTGTAACACCACCTCCGACGTGAGGCGAACTACATAACCTATGATCCAATAGTATAAGCACTGTCGTACGCAGGGAGGGGAATAATGGGGCTACTGCCCCTCCAGAATTTTTTTATTTTTTTTTTATTTTGGGCGTTACAGCTTTTAAGCCGTATTCGTGCATTATACATTTGTCAGTATATAATACATAATTGTTTCATTAAAAAAATATTCTTGCGTCTCTCCCCGTTATTTCACGGACATTAGATTAAAAGATAAAAAACGTTCCTTTTGAAACACATTAAATACAAGATTATAATTAATGACAAAAGAAGAGGACAATTTGTCGATCAACACTTCAACATCCTACTGTTCATTTTTTTTCCGTTCAAGTTTAAACACACACTTCCACTAATATTCGGTCTATTTATTTCACGCTTTTAAACAAACTAAGAAGATTGATTGCGGTTGGTAATCTCCACAAACCAAATAATACCACTTCGGATTACAATACACCTACACATTAATGTCCAAATAACAACAATGTCTTAATAATTGAAAATATACAGGTTAGTCCATAATTTCACAATTGCGTCACATAGTAGGATTGACGTCACAAAATAAGAATAGTACTTAATCCTAGCATTGGCTATCATAGCTTGTTAACACACAAATGTAAAAGGAACGTTTTTTATCTTTTAATCTAATGTCCGTGAAATAAGGGGGAGAGACGTAAGAATATATTTTAATGGAAAACAATTATGTATTATGTACTGACAAATGTATAATGGACCAAAACGGCTTAAGAGCTATAAGGCCAAAATAAAATACAATCACTGTCCAACTAAAAAATGGACATAGAAATTAATAAAGGGCAAATTCACGAGATGTAAAAAGGAGGACTGAAATAAGGGAAATACAAATGAATGCATAATATTGCATTTATAACCCACCTTTAACAAACTGCGGAAGTGCTGCATTGGCTCCTCGGACGATACATTCGTTCAACTTTGGGTCGTTCTTGTAGCACTGCTCGACGTACGAAGCTGCAAATGCATTCTTACATGTATTTTCATATTTCATAAGATACGGTTAAAGTAATATACAAGAAAGTTTTCAAATTGGCACCAGTATTCAGAAAAGTTATTACAGAAGATCTATGTTTCATAAAACTGCCAATGCCAACACTGCAACAACAGCTTATATCCTGTTAATTTATTTATTTATTTATTCATATAATTCTTCTAGCAGAGTGGATGCTATTTTAAAGTGGTAAGAGATGATAATGTAATCGTGACGATGAAGATGACAAACACTATGCCTGAGCAGGGCTCGAACCTGGAATTTCTGTATTCGAGACGTTTGACGCTAACCACTCCGCCACGAGACAGTCTAGGGGACAGCAGGCTAGAGCGCGAAAGCTCTCTCAAATAGATTAAGTAAACAAAATAATTAAATACTTCCCTCGACTAGATAATAAGTAAATAAAATAATTCAATATTTTATAACTTGATAATAAATAAATAACATAATGAAATATTTTTCTTAGCTTAGGTAATAAAATAATGAAGTCATTCCCTCGCCTATAAGTTAGTAAAACAACTGAATATTTTCCAAATTGATAATAAATAAATAATATAATATAATATTTCCCCTCGTTTTAGACAATAAATGCATAACATACTGGAATATTTCGCCTTATTTAGGTAATAAGCAAATAATAATACAGAAAAAAAATCCCTCTACTAGATAATAAATAAATAAAATAACTGAATATTTTCCAACTTTATGATAAATAAATAATATAATGAAATATTTTCCTTCCTTTACATAATAAATAAATAAATTAATTAAATATTTTTCGCAATAAATGATCGAAGTAATGAAAATCTCCCCTCAACTACACAATTAATAAAATAAAATAATTCAATATTTTCTGATTAAATCATAAATAACTTAAATGAATGGCATGGCGCAAAAGCCTACTGAGGCTTCGATCCTGCCAAGAGGCTTTATCTTGGATGACGTATGGTCAACGCATCGAGTCCCATTGTTGCTACAACCAGCTCCCCAATTGTCGTCACGATGCTGAGTCGACACCGAAATTTCGGAACTTTCACGGAGGAACATTTTGGCTACACGGGAGCTTAAGAAATAAAAATGAAATATTTTGCTTACGTATCTTAAGACATGATACATAGCTGATGCACACACAGACTACAACAAGCCGTATCATCATGGCACTCCTTATCCCAACATAAAACAAAGGAAGGTGGTTTAAATATTTATATACATACGAAGCCATGACGTAACACGAGACCTTGAAATCTGCAATTCCTTTCTTGTGAAAAAAAAACTTATAATAGACGTTTAGCACTGTGAATGTTGATTACCCTTGTTCTAACCTGTTCCTTGCAATTCCAGAGGCAATCCTTTCGTCTACGTTTAATTGTAATGCATCTGAATCCTTGACGTGAGTCAAGGTCAGCTGGTTCTCATGTGAAGAATATGTACCTTGCAAGTTGGTTTCAAGTGTTTTCCCGAAACAATTACATTCCTACCTTGCAATTGCATAAACTGTTTTGAACGAAAAAAATACTTTTAATGGTGTTTTTTCAAGAAAAACATCCTAAATGCACTAAGCCATGCGAGTCATATTTGCTCCCGGACTTGGATAGTGAACAGAAGAGAAAGTGCGAAATAACCAAATAATAATAATAGTTTCTGTTAACTAAACATACAGTTTCTTAAACAGGCAACTAACAAATTATTAGCATGCAATGTTAATTGGACCTTATCCAGCGTCTAGAGCTTTCAACTATCGAAATCCTGTTTTCTCAGAAATGCTCCAAATAGTGTAAACTTTAATAATAAACCCATAAATCTATTTTGGAGAAATAAAATATAGTAGTATTGTAGGAAAGCTCACTATTTATAACAGTTTATGACAATAACTGCGAGTTGAAAGTCTTAATAATTCTCGAACCAAACAATTTTGTAAGGTTACGAAAAGCTTGTTAGACAAACAGAACCCTTAAAATACTATTTTATTTATAAACTTAACTTAAATAATATTTTTTTAACTCCAGTTTGTTTTTGACCTATTTTATTCAATTTATAAACTAAATTTTTAAGTTTCTGGTATGTTGAGTTTCCTTATTCTATTGGGTTTCCATTTATAATTTGAATGTACACTATTCCACTTAAAGGCTAATCTAAGTAGATAATATCAAGAAATGTACATGGAAGTCATTGTACAGGGTGTATCAGAAGTCCCTTACCACCCCTTGTAAAATCCGCAGTGATATATTTTCATGGAATTTGATATGGGCGATACAAAATAGACCTAGGGGGACACCTTTTGAGGTATGTCACGGGGACGGCCGCCATCTTGGTTCCGCCATCTTGAATTCAACTTTTTTATTTAAAATGATATGTGGGTCATGTGAAACATGACCATAGGCTAGAATTTCGTCAGGATGTCAAATCTGAAATCAGACTTTATGTAACTCCATTTGGTGAAAAGTTATTGGCAACTGAAAGTGATGTTTACCTGTTACAGAATGTGCTCCACATGTTGTCCGTGCTGGGCAATGCACGTGTGCAGACGCTTCTTCCAGTGTCTGTGGACACCGAGCAAGGTATCTGGTGAAATTTGCTCAAATGCATCCGTGATACGCTGTACCAGATGACGAAGATCACGAATTTTTACACCATACACCATAGCCTTAACGTGTCCCCAAAGGTAGAAGTCCATTGGAGTCAGGTCTGGTGATCGGGCAGGCCATTCAAATGGCGCACGTCGACCAATCCATGCCCCAGAGTATTGTTCATCCAGGTACTGACGCACCTGGACGCCATAATGGGGAGGCGCACCATCTTGTTGAAAAACCTGGGAAATGTACCATCTTCCGACATCATAGCTGGCAGTATCTGTTCCTGTAGCATCCCCAGGTATCGTTCAGCATTTAAATTTCCTTCAATGAAAAGAGGACAGATTATCCGTGTTCCCCATATGCCTGCCCACACCATAACGTTGCTTGCACCGGTCATTTTGGAGCGATCTGTCCATGCGGGGTTGTAATGCGACCAATAGCACATGTTTTCCCTATTCACCTCCCCATTTACGTACAATTTCGCTTCATCGGAATGTAGTATCTGCATAGCGACCTTTGGATTTAGCCGTAATTGCGCGATAGCCCACTCGCACGCGGAGATCTGGATCGTCCTCGGAGAGGTGTTGCTGCATTTGCACCTTATGCGGATGCCACTTGTGCTTCTGTAGCACCCTGTACACTGAACTGTGACTCATAGAACAAAGAGTAAATCAGATAAATGACTTAGGAGTTACATTAAATAATAAATTATCTTTTGGAACACACATCGATCAGATTTGTAATGATGCCTACAGAACGTTAGGGTTTCTAATTAGAAGTTCACAAGACATGCATAATGAAAGAGCTCTGACAAGCCTGTTTAATTGCCTTGTTCGAACCAAATTAGAATATGCAAGTGTAGTCTGGTCACCTTACACTCAATGTAATAGCAAAAAGATAGAAATAATTCAGAAGAAATTTGTTCGTTACTTGTATTACAAAAAACACAAGAGATCATCTTTTCAGGATCAGGTATCATATAAACAACTACTCAGAGAATTCAATGTTACACCTCTGTACGAAAGGAGAGTAGTATCACATCAATTATTTTTATATAAGTTAGTCAACGGGCTGGTTGACAGTCCAAGTCTCCTCCAAACATTAAAATTTAATGCTAAGAAGGACATGTTGCGGTTCAGGCAGTCTTTTTATTACAGTAAATCCAACTCAACAGAACACCAGAATTAGCCCATTCTAAGACTATGTATTAAACATAATGAAATAGTCAGAAACGGTGGAGACTTGGATTTCGCTATGCCATTCATGCAATTCCTGTCCGTCCTTCGAAGAATATCATGAATAAATAATAAATAATTATAGATGTTTTCTGTGTACATGTGTATGTTTGTAAATACAATTATGTCTGTATGTGTGTATATTTGTTTATATATGAGTATTTACATGTGTATATAAATGCCTCAGTCTGTATATAGATATGTACCTTGTTCTACCTCAGTGAATATCATTTTTGGATTTATGTTCTCTAGAATACTTGTGCTGGTGTTCTTTATGAAACGATTATTGTAGTTTTGCTCTCCTTTTTCTTCTATTGTTTTTGTATTGTTGGAATTATAATTTTTTAATTGTTTAAAATATATATATATATGTAAGCCTAGTGTAATTGGAGCGAAAGCTCTGTTATAGGTGAAATAAATAAATAAATAAATAAATAGCACATTGCATTGCTATTCGACGTGTGCTTCGCTGCGGTGACGTCGAGAAGGAGGCCAACACTGCCGTAGCTGTTGCTTCATCCGTGACTGTCCGCGGTCGTCCACAACGCGGTCTGTCCAAGACCGTGCCCGTCTCCTCGAATTTGGTTAATAACTGTGCCACTGCAACATGTGACACAGGGTGACGTTCTGGATGACGCAGGATGAAATCGGCAGCTACTGCACGGGCACTTCTCCCACCCCACAGTTTGACGATTTGGATGCGTTCCTCAGTTGTTAACGGCATGGCTCAACACCTGCAACAAACAGGTAAATATCACTTTCAGTTGCCAATAACTTTTCACCAAATGAAGTTACATGAAATCTGATTTCAGATTTGACATCCTGACGAAATTCTAGCCTATGGTCATGTTTCACATGACCCACATATTATTTTAAATAAAAAAGTTGAATTCAAGATGGCGGAACCAAGATGGCGGCCGTCCCCGTGACATACCTCAAAAGGTGTCCCCCTAGGTCTATTTTGTATCGCCCATATCAAATTCCATGAAAATACATCACTGCGGATTTTACAAGGGGTGGTAAGGGACTTCTGATACACCCTAGACAAGAGGTGCTGGCAATTTGGACCCCCTTATTTTGTGCCTTAGAGGACATAGAAGCTTTTATAAAAATTACAAAATAATGATAATTTCATTATGGCATCCCCTCCATAGCAAAAGGCTTAATTCGCACAGTGTGTTTATCGCAAGCAATAGCTGCTTCTTTTAATAAAAACCAAAGTGAAATCCATTTTCGTTTTTTAAATGTATCTGCAAAAAATCACACACACATGGATCCCTTTCAGCATCTTGCCTCTAATTTGTACACCATCAATGGAGGTGTTTGCACTTCTTACGAAAATCTTCGCAATGTCGTTTTCGGAACTTCAAATTTGTTTATGCGCTATCTTTAGCAAATGAAAATTTATATGTAAATTAAATGTAGGCAAATGTCCATAAACAGTATGTTTTTCCAGTGCTCGTAACATCAGAATCGTGTCCACACAAACGGAAGGGTGCAAAGGAAAGTTGTTCACCTCGATGTTTTCTACAAGCTGTGGGTGTTGTTCAGTGGGATCCACTAGTATTGCTCGGCAAATTGTCCATGTCTATTTTCATTAATTTTTCTTTTACATCCTATGTGTTTTTAAGCGATGGACTTTTATGTATGCTGGTGCAGAAGTTGTCAACAGCTTGTTTTGAGTTTTCTTTTAATTCTTGAAGCTCTTATTGAGTTAAATAAAGTGCACGAACATGGTGATGGACAATTTGAACGGTAATACTCATGGATCCCACTGTTCGTCGAGAGGCTAATACATATAAGGTAAACTGTCCATGACAACCTGTTTTCCAAACCTGAGGTTCAAGAATTGATAAAATGCACGAATGAGCAAAGCAGTGATGAATTCCGGGGGGTGGCCTGGAGAAAGGGGGTTGAATCCCCTCCGGAAATTAAAAGGTCCCCACCGAAATTTTCAGTAACCTTGCAGAGCATTCGGACAATAGCTAAGATATTTCGTAACCATGTTAACTTTCTTACATTCATTTTAATTAAATTGAAACTTACTTTTCTAGCTCTGTCGTAGTAATACGCACTGATTCAGTCCTCTTTGTAATTACAAGTCAAAGTAATGAACGAAGTTTCATTGATGACGTCATCCACAAATATGCTGCAGAAAGCATAGGCCCTTTAGTTTTCTGTAAATGTAAATTATTGCATGCTATGTTATTTTATTGAGTCTCACAAATTCATTCTTAAAATGATATCAAATTAATTTAATTTAATTATATATCAGGAGGAGCCAGCCTCCGTGGTAGAGTGGTTAGCACATCACACTACTACGCCAGGGGTCCCGGGTTCGAATCCCGATCTGGGCATAGGGTTTATGAGTGTCCATTCATCAATTTCATCATATCATCACTCATCCCCATATTCTCAATTAGCCAAAAGTGGCAAAAATTGAAGTAAAACAACAAATCAATCAATCATATCAGAAGTAAGGGGTAATTTTGAAATATTAGTATTGTTTTATTAGTATTATAATTTGATGTCTGTGAGATTCCCCGTGAAGTTTGATATATCCTCCACCCCTGGAGAAATGTGGCTGGATTCAACACTGGGGCCAACGAGACAGTCTAATAGCATATTAATCTTCTATATACATCTATGTCCTCCTCCGTAGCCGAGCGGGTTAAGGCGTTCACTCGTCTTGAGATCGTTCGCTGCGGGACGGCGTAGGTTCGAATCCGGCTCTGGTCGGAATTTATTCGTCCTACGTATAGGGCCGGTGGCAACCCACCATCGTGAGGAAATTGGGAAGCTCCGAGTGAGTGAGCGTAACCCGGTCGAGAAGACCTACAACAACGGCTGGGGGTTCGTCGGGCTGATCACCCGTCACCCCACTACTGGTCTAAGACCTCCACGCTATAACAGGTGACGGAGGAACAGTGTGGGAGGGAGACCAGCAGTCGGTAGGTAAGCCAAGGCCCGCCAAGGTGCTGTAGAGCTGTGGGGTTATGTTACATCGATATCTATATACATCCGTATATAAAAATGGATGTATGTGTGTATATGTGTATGTTTGTTCAGCAATAACTCTCGAACGCCTGGAACGATTTCAACCAAATTTGGTACACGTATCACTTGCAATCTCGAAAGAAATACTGTGGGGTAAGACACCCCCGGCACCCCTAGGGGAGGGGGTGGGAAGGGGACATAAAATAGCATTCTGTTGCGTGGAATTCTCGTGCGTATCCTGCAAGTTATGCTTCCTGCAACACAGCACGGCGAAGTTGGTAGCCTACACAGAAGGTGCGATATTGCTATCCTCGAGCAATTTCAACACACATCACTTACAATCTGGAAAGAAATACTGTGGACGTAAGATACCCCTGGCAGCCCTAGAGGTGGGGGTGGGAAAGGGGTGACATGTAGAAATAATCTAAATCGACCGATGGTAGTGTGGAATTCATAGTTTTCGGGGTCACTAAGATGAATAGTGACACTCCCAATGCCGTTCAACTTCAAGTTAATTTTACACTATAGTTAGAATTCATTATTTTCCTGTCTAATAGAAGATTGGGATAAACAAAATACCCGGGCAACGCCGAACAATCAGCCAGTAAAATATAAGGAAAAGCTCAAAGATTAAGTTGGATGGGTCACATTGAAAGAATGTCTGGAAAAAAAATTTAAAGCAATCTACTGGAGACCTGTTGCTACAAGATCACAAGTAAGACCCAAGATCAAATGGATAGACAACGTTATAAGTGAGAAAGTGCATGAAAATTCAAAACTGGAGGAACAGTGTGTTGAAGAGATATGAATGGAAGGATGTAATTAAACAGGTCAAGTCCATAAAGCATCGTTTCTCAACCTATGGAGCGCGAACCACTGCTGGAACCCGAAGGGGCGTTTGGTGGATCGCGAAGTCCGGCTCGAAAATTCGTTTACTGTGTCTTAAAAACCTAGGAGTATAACTAAGATGATAACAGTGTGATATCAGCTGTGATTCTGGCATTAAAACTACATTTTTAGATTCAGATTTAACAACGGTCCAGGAACACAGAATCTGATGGGATCTATTGGGTTCCGCTGCAGGAGCGGAACCTTTTTTCTCGCACAATTTAAATTCGGTCCAAGTTGCGTATTGTTTCATTGATAAAAGGTTTCTGGACCGTATTCTAATTGTTCCTGAAAAAGGTTCCTGAACCGTATTTAAATTGATGCAGGAAAAAAGGTTCCTGGACCGAATTTAAATTCTTCCAGAAAAAAGGTTCCTGGACCGAATTTAAATTTATCCGGGAAAAAGGTTCCTGGACCGAATTGAAATACTTTACAGACAAAAATGTTCTTTACGGTCCAGAACCCATTTACGCTTGCTGATTTTCTCTCCTGGACCGGAATCGAATTTATTTAAAATTCCTGGACCTTTAACAACCCTTCTTAACAAGGTTTTGAACAGATTTAAGACATGAGTATCCTAAACTTTCGGATGTAGCATTAAAGTTGCTCATGGCGTTCTCTACCTTATATTTGTGTGATAAGAGATTTTCATCTCTCATTAAAGTGAAAAGCAAGTACAGAAATATATTTGACGCGCAATCACATTTACGACTTAACCACCATCGTACCCAACATACCCATCAATTTCAGCATGTGTGTTTAGTTAGATGTTAGACTAGTGTAAATTAATCTTTTAAATTACTTTTCTAGAATGAATTACGTGCAATTTGTTTAAGGAAGCGTAAAAAAAGGGATTCTTATAGTACTAGATGTTAGCAAAAATATGATTATAAACTGGGTGCACACAGCTACAAGGAATTCTGCCGGCGCCCATGCTTAAGGGTCCCGTGAAGTGTAATATCCCAGGGGTGCCCATCCCTCCCCCCCCCCAAGGCCAATGGCGCATCCCCCCAAAATCATGTCATGCGTCCCCCCTTAATCATATCATTTGTGCCCTTAAACCATATCATAATCTCCACAAAGTATTTAATTACGACAGCGTGTCTATCGAAAGTAACTTTTTCCCTAGCTTTACTGAGCACTATACTTGATCTGCCCCTCCTCCCTAAACAGGGGTGCCATCACTCAAGACCATCCCTAAAATCCGTTCATCATAATCGAGAATATCGCGTGGAGCTCACTTTAAACTGTAGGTTTAGTCCAGATTAGCGTTAGAGTGCATAAAGTGGACTTAAAACACCAAACCAATCAATCGAGAATATCGCTTGACTTGTAATGCAGCTTAAAATTTAATATTCATCTCATTAAAGCGCCAAACACACATCGTAGGAACAAACTACTGCGAGCGAAGCGAGCAAGAAAATTTTTACATCCATTTCTTTCCAGCCTTTGAAGAATTTAATTTAATGGGGTGTCAATACTTTCTTAAGATCCCGAGATATTTAGTCCTTTCTGTTTCCAGCGTTTCCTTGAGCACATTCGGGGTCGAAAACGTGTGGATGCCTTATCGCTAAATACAGTCTCCAAAATGTAATGTTCGAACTCTCTCTCCACTACAGAAATCCCTTCACAATCTAAGATTTAACACTTTATCAAGAGCTCCTATCTCCCTCTTTAAATTTAATACTCAATCCTACCACCAAAATTACCATGCCAATTTTAGACTTACTGTTGATATTGAAGAGTGGATATTGCCTCCTCCAAAATATTAATTCTCAGTCTCCACACCAGAATTTCCGCAAGAGTCTAAGACAATAGTAATACAGAAGAATTGGATAACACCTCAATTTAATGCTCAATCCCCCTCTAACTAAAGTACTCGCCATAATCTAAGACCTAGAGTTGGATACTGTCCCCCCCAAAGTGTAATTCAGAATCCCCATCAGAATCCACGTGCCAATCAAGGCCTAATATGTACGAGTTCGATATTTCCCAACCCTTTCGACAATGCCCTAAACACTTTGATTTCTTCATCTAATGGATTAAGTATGGTACATTTAAGGTGTAAAATTTTTACATATATTTTGGAAATGATATAAATGTTGAATTTTATATTATTTGAAGGGAAGAACCCCCCCCCCCCCAAATCTGGATGGTAGTTTGTCCCGGACTAAAAAAGGTTGAGAATCACTGCCATAAAGAGCTGAAGAAGGAGAAGGCAGAAAAGTGAAGTCAAATATACTAAATACAGTAAAATGAACGGAGACATGTTCTCGAGACCCTTCTTATGGTATTTTCAACATTTGAATGCGTATAATCGAAGTTTTCCTGTAAGAAGTTACGAAAGCCTGACCCTGGATGGACACTACCGAATAGATGGACCTTCGTGAGAAAGTATTATAAATTATGAAATATGCCTTTGCTAAAACGGAAAAGGTGAATTAAACAATTATGAAACTTTTCCCATTCTCACCATTGAAGTGCATTACATAACGTCATTTTCCAAGCAAGTAGATGTATCACGTATACTTTTTCCAGAGCTATAAACTAGACACGGGCAGTTTTCAATGTTGTTGCCATGTCCTTCGTAGAATTTCAGATATCGAGTCCTTTCTTTTAAGCTGTCATTCGTACCATTTAACCATCGACTACCTCGGTCTCGAGTTATAAATGCACATCGCGCTACGACGCCAGGGGTCCTGGGTTCGAATCCTGGACTAACCATGGGTGTTTGTGAGTGTCCATTCATCAATTTCATCATATCATCACTCATCCCCGTCTTCGCAAATTAACCAAAAGTGCCACAAAGAAACAAGTAAAATAAAGCAAATCAATCAGTCAATCGAGTTATAAATATGCGTCACGTTGTTGGCCTCGTCTCGATGTATAAACATCCATCTCTGTCTCGTCTCGAAAATATATAGAATAGAACAAACCAAAAACGACACATGTAGAGTGTTTAGCACAAAAATATCACACGGAATGGGGGTATTAAGGGGAATCAACTGGTGACGCCTTGTTTTGAGAAATAAGTCTTTATCCTGAACGTATATGCAACCATGCAGCATATGATAGCAACTGGCATTAATGGACTGACTTTGTACTTAATACAGTAAAAACTGCATATCCCGGAACCTCTATAAAAAGGAAATTTGTAAATACGGAAAAAAAAGTCCCCAGAACGGACTGATTTTATACCTGAAAATGACCTGCTTAAGGCGGAAACCTCCTTAACGCGGAAACGGAACACCATTTAAAGACCAACGAGATGTTTTTATTCTTATTAAGACGGAAATTTCTTCCTTTAATTTTTTTCGCTCGCAAGAAAACAATGCAATACTGTAAGTGAAACACGCCTCTGTTGCCACTCGCTTATCGGTAACATTGTCGATATGAAAGAATGCGCTACAATACTTATAGCTGTTAGGATTCCGTTTCTTTGTTGTAGTCAGTTGACCTTGCTCTGACGCACATGGAGTGGAAAGCTGCACCTTGTTAAGAAGCGTATTCTCCAGAGACCATAACAACAGCCAGATAGCTAAAGCGAAAGTGCTCCTATATAATGGACACAATTCTTCTGACCTTGCCCATGAACACGGAAGTATACCAAAGAACTACGCTTGTCTTTTAACACCAATTGTACAGTAGAATGTGTTTATGAGCTGGGAACGGGAAGTACGATACAAAACCTGCAAGTTAACGACCTGTATCAACGCGAACTTTACATAAATACGCAACTGACGATAGTAGGACAACCCCCAACAATGCGTGGAACATGGCATGGCAAAATATTTAGGTAAAACATTTGTCAAATAAAGTTCAATCCTTGTGGTCTATTTTACTACATGATAAACACAATACAAAAAGTAAAATACATGGGCTACAATTAGTAACACGTATTTATGTAGCATATGAAATAAAGGAGATACTATAGACCATAGAATAACATGTCAACAAGCAAGTAGCATGTATCAACAATTAAGAATAATGTTTACTAGAATTTGTCGTACCTACATCAGCTTGTTATACTACACAGATTGTAACAATCCCAAAATTTAGATGGCCCAAATACAATGTGGCAAGCAGTGTAATGCTTCATTATCAATTCTATTGACCGTATATTAAATTAAAGAATATTAAATATGCATGTAATCTTAAGGATTTTTACATCGTGAATTAATGCAAAAATAAATTATTCAAAACAATAAGAATTCTGCAAAATTCCTGAAAGTTGTATTAGAAAGATACATCACAACAAAATCATATTAAATTTTGTAACTTCTATATTATTAGACGAATAAAGAAAGATGGCGCAGTGGCTACATCGTCGCCTTGAAGTCAAGATGTCCCTGGTTCGATACCCGGTGGAAGCACATAGTGGTTTAGATCTTCACTTTAAACTGTAGGCCCAGCCCCGACTAGCCTATTTGTGCATGAAGTGGACTTGAAACTGAATCCACCCAACTCAATGCCTTATCTTTTAGACATGTTATTAGAATTGTCTCTTTTTAAAGATGTTATGTCATATTGATGTAAATTGTGAATATCCGAAACAATCTGTTTCGGAGCGGAAGTAAATAGAAAACAACATGTTTTGGTGTTGACACCTTATTGACTAACTTTATTATTATTAATAATAGCTATGATATTAATAATGGTTATATTTTATTAGTAATATAATAATATCGTAACGAACCTTGAGGTTCGTGGGATCTTAAGAGTACCTAGAAGGTTAACCAGTTAATTGATGGGGTGATGTAAATTGGTCATCATTCATCCTTGATGAGACCACTCGTCATTAGTATGACGAGTTATCGCTTGGCAATGCGAAAGGTACAAATTTACACTAGGGACTAGACTACAGAAAAGACAATGGTCACTCGTTGGGTTTTGTGAACCGTTGAACCTGTATCATGGCTGGGTGTAGGATAATTACCTGTCTATCTGAAGTCTTTAGCTGAATCGAAATAATCGAAGTCCTCTGTAAGCTTCTCTCTTGTGCTGACCAAAGCGTGCTTCCACTACTGACCTCCTGCCTTGCTGACCACCTCTCTCAACCAACTCAAGCCCAATAGTCCCTCATCCCTCAGCTTGTCTCACCTTTATATTCCCAGGCCATCGAGCTCTTCCTCAATGCCGAATCGTGTTTATTATAATTGCTACCATGCAAACCGCCGACTCTGTAACCAGAAGTATTACCTGTTTCCTGAATGCTCAGGAGGTCTGCATGGCACAACACAATGCATTGTAAACATGCCTAAGAGGCTTGAGACAGCTGAGAAAAACAAGTGAATGCCCTGGTCAACATGAAGCGTTCAGAGAGACTTAAATAAAATAAACATACAATCTTAGGGATTGATACGTTCGCCCACGCGGAGAAAAATTTTCCCTTTTGAAAATTTAAAAGTTAAAGTTAAATCGCAAAGCTTGACATGACTCAGGTTCGCCAATTCCATATATTTTCTTAAAAAACCAAATATACAAAAAAAATCCACCAAAACATAACTTTCTCTTGTTTGCCGCATCCCGAAAGAAAGAAAATTTTCATTCCCTAAACATGACAAGTAAAAATAACAAATTCGTATGTTCATATGATATAAAAAACAATAATATGTACTATTGTATGACTAGGAATCACAAGAGTTCGTGTAGTTAAGCGATATAACTCTCAATGTACCACATTTGTGTGTGCGTAATGTTTATTATGTAGAATTGCTCGTTACGCGATCAGCCAGTCAATAGTCTGTGATGCCTAGCCAAGCGATTTCTACTCTGTGTCGCCAAGCGAGGCAAACGGCTGGAGCGTCTTCGCAAGGTGGAACGGAATTCACAATGTTTGTTTATATTGCCACTCGATATAAACCCTTCAAAGAAACTACAAAACCTTAAAAAGGTGCACAAGTAAGTAGAAACGTAAGTAGGCATGTAAAACATTGTCACAATATACACATCTCACTGTTTTTTCTGTGTGAAAGCCTGATTATACCAAAGTTTGCTATCTGCGTAGCCACTTCATTCCTGACATCGTCAAATATATGAACTTGCACTGGCTATGTTACACATTCCGATGTATTATTATACAATATTCGATGCATATAATTGGTTACACTGATAACTGTCGCTGGTAAAAAACATAAATATAGCGTTCAATTTTCTTTTCTACGTTAATCTGTACACTGTATACATATATATAACTTGGTGAATACCTTTGTATGACTGTACACAAAAAAAATAAAATAATCTTGCAGTATCTAACCAACTGTCTACTCTGATTGAAAATATCAGAAAATGTCCAATGTGCAATTGTATTTTTTACTATGTACCATGTTGGTGAAACACAATTAACTGTTTGGGAGAAACATTTGCATAAAACTAAAGCATGCTTTCTGCAATGTTTGAAAGTGCTGTAGTTATGCTTGTTATTGCTTGCATGTTCAATTGGATATCCATTGTAAAAGCTTCTTCTAAAAAAAAATATGTACTAGTTGATGCTAGCACTGGTCAATTGACACCACTGGTGCTTGTCGCTTCCTTGTAGTATAATGTAAACTTGAATGCATATAAAACTGGTTATCATGGATGGCACGAAACTGAAGATGTGTATAAGGGCTATGGAAAAGTATTGTTTCCCATAATGTATGTTAAATGACCAAATAAATACACATGATAGGAGCTCGCCTGTGTATGTGTGAAAAAAACACTGTAGCACAATTCGAACCACAATTCTGTAATTATTGTTTGTGACTGAAACTGCTGCTTGTAGAGTGTATGTTTTCTCTGCTTCTTCTTCTTTTTGGATTGCTTGTCGTCTTGACTGCATTGGGGCAATGTAAAAAATGTGGTAAATTACCCGTAAAACTTGGGAAATGGGAGAAATGTTGTTCCAACTGCAAACAGAGTGGAGGGAAATTATTATCTGCTTCCTTCACTAGGTGTCGTTGAAAGTCTGGAATCCATTGAACTGGAAAATTCCTGGTTGAATATAGCTTTCCGGGAAAAATGTAATCCTTGTATAGTAGAAAATGTCTGCATGTCTCCCTCGTAGAATAGTGATGAATCTTTCTGTGTAGTAATAGACTGTCTGCGAATGTCCGTCATGAAAAATGCCCATGGATGGTGTAGGCATTGCTTGTCCACGTCGTTCCGTATAGACAGGTTAGGTTAAATGGGAAAAGTATAATAAAGAAAGGAAATTGCAAAGGATGGGTAAATATAATTCACGTTTATGCACAAAAAACAAACTTATTCCCATTGCCTTTTCTTAAAATTAAATTAAATTGCCTCATCAGTCGGTAACGCGTCTGACTACCATGCTCAAGGTCCCGGGTTCGATCCCCGGCCGGTTCAAATCCGGGAACTTTTCTAACGGTGAAAGCGGCCCCGGCGCCCACCCAGCGTCGAATAACATGGGTACCTGGGGGAAACCCTGGGGGGTAAAGGCGGTCAGGGGCGTGATGCTGATCACATCACCCCCACTCACGACCGGATCAAGAAAGTGTGGGGCGTTACCCCCACACCTCCTATACGCCTTCATGGCGTGGTGCTATGCACAGGGGAACACTTTACCTTTTTTTTTTTTTTTACCATCAAAATAAAATAAATTAAAAATAAATTGATTAAATAATTGCCATAACTCTTTGAAAATAAATAAGGAAAATTTAAATAAAATATCCAAGTGTAATTAAAATATTAATATCCATGATTGATGTGTTGCCTTAAACTATTAATTATTACTGTCCTGCTCTGAATGAACCTGTTTAGAAAGCTGATGATGTTTATACAAATAATACGCAAGTACTGATGTTAATAAAACATTCCAAATAATAAATACTAATATAGACATGGGCAAAGGGTTTAAAACTAATTCCTGAAATGAGATGCTCTTACTAATCGATTGATTAAGTTGCTTTAAAGCAAGTTCAAGCGGAGTCCATTGGGGAATAGTGAAATCAGATAAATTCTTGGGGATATTAAGTAGTAACTCAATTTCCTTCATTTTCACTTGTTCGAAAGCTAAAATTCTTGTATGTAAAATTTGTTGGTCTACAATAATCTGCGAAAAATCCTGATAATTAAAAAATATAGATTGCCCTTCGTTAATCTGAATTGATCTATGGGTGTTCAAATTATTATTCAAATTCTGAATAACAATAAATTGACCTGAACCTGATATTAAAATACCATTACGTGTCCTAATAAACTGAAATAATTTATTGTCAGTAATAGACTTCACTTCAAAATTACAAAATGTAAAATTAATAAACAAAAGTAAGCGTTGCAAGCATGTTCTAAATTCTGTTGAAATTATAAAATAAATTATTATGTTGTGAACCCTTAAAATAAATATATAAAATTTGAGTTGCGCAAAGCAAGCTATTAGAGTGCTAAAAGGTTGCTTTGGCAAGCCTGTAATGACCTCCTAATAAATGATAGGCCGGTGCAATTTGCCGTGGTTCATAAATATGCAATGTAAGACAAAATTTCAGTAAATGCTACTTCTGAGTTTCGTTGAAACTCCAGGTGGTAACAAAATATAGCATCAGGAAATTAAAAACGTAAAATTCAAATTTTAAACACAATAAAAATAATAAAACTTTCTCAATTCCCAATCTTCTTTAAACAAAAGAAATTTAACCACTCAAAACTTCTTGAGTCCGCCGTATACCTCAAATCACTTGGTCGTGTAAACAGACCCGCCGCGGAAAGATATACTTGACTCATATAAGAATGGTGTGTCAATTCCTTAGGTATGTCCAAAAAAAAAAATATATAGATAGAAAATAGTTATGCAATATATTAAAATATAAATACAAATTACTAATATTACCTACCTACTGTACTAAAATTAACATGAAGTTAATCAGTAAGAAGTAATGAATTTATTGCTGCATTGTCGAATAAGGTGCAAATTGGGTAAATGAGCTAAATTTCCTAATAATAAATATTAATAATCATAATAATTCTCAAATTATAACATTTGTGGTAAACCACACTGTTTAAATTTGGAAAGGCTAACGATGCCGTGGCGACTTTTGCTGCACATGCCTGTGCCAATCACCGAGGCTTAGCCTTGGCATGTTGCTAACAATTTTGATTACTCTATGTGCATAAAGTGCTAAAAATTGCCCTTTCGTAGAAATTTCCCTGATTTTATCAAAATTTCGTTTGACTTTATCCTGATTTAAACCAAATGTACGTCGATTTCCCAAAAAATTTATTTACTATAAATATCTCTATGAAAAACGGGAAAATTTTGCGAGAAAAACGCCAAAAAAAATCGTCTTGTTGTTCCTTTGTAAAATTATTGGTCGTGATTACTCTGAAGTGCATAAATGCGACGTTTTATGGCAAAAGTTATATGTGTAGAACAAAATATATCCCTAACATTGTTTACATGAACTTCTATCGTGAAAATCAAATCCTGATGGCTATATGCTTAGCTAAACTGGTCCCATAAAATTTTAATGAACGAACACCACTGGTTCGTTGTAAGTCCATGTTAAGTGTTTCTGAGCTTCCAACGTGCTCAAAGTACTCGGGAGAGCTTCAGCTCGGAAAAAGGAATCCGCTGACATCAAACATTCTAAGTTGTGCAAAGTTTGCATTTTCGTGGTCGCTTGGAAGGACTGAACTAATTTGTCTACATCGACTGCAAGAAAACTCGGAGGCTTGCTTGCCGGCGTGTTCGGGCGACATCTTCGGGTATGTTCGGGATGCCGTCGGAGAGGTGGAGGGGGAAAAAATCGTTGCTTCGGGTAACAAGCACAGGAGCGGAGGAAGAAAATTCAAGCTCTGATTCGCTGATACACTGAATGACGCGTAAATGTTTACGAAACTTTAAATTACTACAAACAAGGTTTAGTAAGAGCTGCGAGAATCTAAATAAAGTCAAGGACTTTTAACATTACGTCATAAATGGGATGGAAAGAGAGAAAAATCGTCTCGCTTGCGACAGCGTGTTTACTTGAGCACTTCCGTGCTCGTACAATAACAAAACTTGGGAAGCTGCTAGCAAAATAAATGACTAATAAACCTTGCATAAAGTATACTCAAACCTAAAAAATGAATTATACTTAAAATTTGAATCGTAATGAATATAAAATTCTAGGCAAACGTGTAGTCGTAAAAAATATGATCTGTAAAATATACAACAGGTTCGGGAACCTGAGAATTTGGCTTACTTTCTGATTTTAAAGTAACATTTGAAACTTTCTCGACTTTTACTGGTGACTGATTCGCAAATAACTCTTTAACTTTTACAACTGGCTGGACACAGGGTGAAATAGGCAATTCACTTTCCATTTTGCGACTGTTTTGAACAAAATTAGGACCCTTGCTTACGGCAAATTTCTGAACTCTATCTCTAACGGATAAAATATTCTTCGGCAAATCTATACTGTCGTCTTTAGTGACTAAAATATTTCTGGATACATCCTGAACTTCTTGTTGTACCCTAGGTTGAATAATAATGGACTGAGGCAGGGGTAGGGGAATTGGCGGGTGACTCGTTTTTAATGGTACCACTGCAACAATCGGTGCAACATCATCGTAAATCTGATCAATGGACGGTGGATCATTATTAAGTTTACTTAACGGTAATTCGTTGGTACACTCATGGTCATAAATAATAGATTTCTTGCGTTGACATTGAAAATAACAGATTATGAAAATTATAAAAATACTAATAATAAATGTTGTTAATAATAAAATTGTAATTATATTATAAGAATAGTCAAAGGACTTGTTCAACAGATAAATAAAATTAGAAGCTTTTACGTATGGAAGAAATCCGATTAAAATAGCTAAAATCGCAATGATTTCCATGATGCTTAGGCAATCAAAACAAACAGTTCTTCAAAGCTAATACGTACTTTAAGCCTGCCTAGTCTAATTAGTAGATAGTTTAACTCAACTTTTAATTATTTTCTGACTCTAGGCTCAATTTATCTGCGTAATTAATTTATTTAATATAATTTATTTATTCTCTAAATTTATTAGCACTGTTTAACTTATCTTTTTTAAAATTTTACTGCAAACTTATCTTATTTAATTTCAGGTGTTAACTTTATGTTTAAAATACTTAAAATCAATCGAACCGTACTGAGGTACAAGGTAAAGGAAAAAATTGAAACTGATTTACTCCTGACTACCTGAAATAAAATAATTATTATTATTTATGCAAACTTTAAATGCATTAAAATACTAACATCACTAAAACTTGAAGAATCTTTAATTCTCTCTACTCATTCTAAAATATGCTTAGCATATTATTGTGGCAAAGTTAGAAACTAAAACCGTTGTGGTTTAATCATTATCATTCTGCGATGGCAGAATGGATTTCCAGGATTATCGGTTGCAATCCAATATCCGCAGGAAAATACTTGTTATTGGAGCGCAAAAAAAATCTTGACGTCGACGTCTACATATTCATATAATATAAATATTCTCATAACTGGCGCTTAAAATAAACTTTGCTAATATAATCATATACCTTCTTCTGAAGAGTAACTATAAAATTCTAGTGATGTATTCGCTGAGCTAGTATTATTAAATACTGCAAAAAAACTTTTGTGCCTAAAGCACATTATTAAATAATAAGTCTGCTTTTAATTGTTAATATTATTAGTGCTATTTTATTATAAATTATTATTACGTGACGCGAGTGGATTTAATATATTAGACCTGTTTCACTTTAATAAATACCGTAACTTGGAGCAAAATATTAATATTTATATTTTAAAATTTAAAACAAACTACATTTTAAAGTTTTTAACGTTCGAAACTACAACGTGCTAAGGATAAATATTCAACTGTCAAACGAAACATTGTTTCGGACAGGAAAAAAATATATAAATATATACTAACAAAAAAAATCTCATTAATATGTGAGAATTCGTCCACGCCGTGTAATGCTCTCATAATTCTCTTCTAGTTATTCAAAATAAGTTGGCTGTGCCTAACTTCGCTTAAAGCATATAAGTATATGTATATATGTGTACGGATTCATTCTCGTCACAACTGCTTACCTGTGTACGGACATCTCACGTCACTGCAGCCTATTTATACATCTATTACTTCTCAATGACACGCACCTTCTGCCTTTAGGGCTTTAAGTTAGTCCGGTTACAACCCTTTTATCGGACTTCTCAATGGCTTCTAAGGGTTAGTAGGACCAAGCCCTTGCGAGGTCTGTGGTGTAGGATTTATTTTTAATTATCACCTATGCAGGTTTGAAATGAAAGATCATTAAGATCTTTTACTCGAAGATTTATTTATACTTCCGATGGTATACAAACACTTTTTCAAACAGACAATTCACCCGGTATAACTTGTAGGCCTAAACCTATTAGTTATACCGAAGTTTATAACCTTGGTCTTTTGATGATGCAGGAGAACAGCAGCCCTTGCGAGGTCTGTGGTGTAGGATTTATTTTTAATTATCACCTATGCAGGTTTGAAATGAAAGATCATTAAGATCTTTTACTCGAAGATTTATTTATACTTCCGATGGTATACAAACACTTTTTCAAACAGACAATTCACCCGGTATAACTTGTAGGCCTAAACCTTTTAGTTATACCGAAGTTTATAACCCTGGTCTTTTGATGATGCAGGAGAACACCTTATTCAGAGTTGGGTTTGTAGAATATCCGCCAAAATGGAGTACAAGTACACCAGCCAATCCGAAGATTGAAGCAAGATATTCCCCAACGTCCCCTGAACCACCAACCTTTCGGCAACCAGGAGAATGTCCCGTAGACTTACAAAAGTCTAGCTCTTTTATATCATATTGTTGTTTACAATTTACCATGGTTATTACATAGTTGTTTAATATTTCTATAGTTTCAACATTTTTTAAGTTAAACAATTCATTACCCATTGTAACATTAACAATATCACATTTTTAAAAGAAAAGATTCCAACATAGATTAATACAATATGGATTGAATAGTTTTCTTTGCTTGAAGACACATGTGTTGACAGGGGCGACACATAGCGTTCCCCAACAAGAAAAACAAAAAGAAATACAAGTTAACGTTATTTCATTTTGTTTTTTAAACATCTTCTAGTCAAATAATCGTCAAATTAGTCCTTAACTCAGCATATTTAGGTATAATGACCGCTATGGTTTCCATAATTTCAGTAGTTCCGATTTTCTCTCAGGAGTGCAATTTATTTTTTTTAAATTTTGGAAATTTTCCTTTCCTGAATCTTCTTGAGTCCATGGGTTTAGCAATTCCGCGGCATTGTTTCTGATCTCTTTTACTATAAATGGTCCAGTAAAACATTCGAAAACTTTGGAAATGACATTATTTTTAGCGGAACTTAGCTTGTGTGACTTTTTTAGCACCAAGTCCCCTTTAAGTAGCTCGTAGGCCCTAGGATTGCTCTTTTGTAGTCTTTGTTCTTTTCTTCGAAGATTATTAGACTGAGCATGGAAGAGTTTATCCTTCCACGGTAGTTCGTGAAAACCATCGTTTTGTGGCCAATTTATTTGTTTTAAAATGCTAATTGGCACCGGTTTATTGTAGAAAAGCTCTAAGGGAGCATACCCAGTTTCTCCCGACACAGAGCAATTCAATATCCAACAGATTTTCGATATAAATTTGTGCCAATCCTGATGGGAATTATGACAAAAGGTCCTTATTAACCTAACTATCTCCTGATTCGTTCTTTCCACAATGTTGCCCGCAGGGTGATAAGGAGTGGTGTGAACTGCTACAAGTGAGTGTTTTTTTGCAAACTCATACCATTTCTTCGAGGTGAATTGACTTCCTCGATCTGATAGTATATACTCCGGCTTAGGACAATGAAGTAAGTATCCGCTTTCTAATTTACTTATTATCTCCCTGGTGCTAGCTGTACGTAGTGGATATGCCATCATGAACCTACTCCCGACATCTATCATAGTGAGCAGATAGTAATAGTAAGACGATTTTGGTAGTTTTCCGATCAAATCAATGGATAAGACTTCATGAGGCTTTCGATTTGTGGTGGTTAATTTTTGTTTGGATAGGCCTTTCTTATCAGGTTTGTTTTTTGAATAAGTTAAGCATTCTCATATATATTGGGCTATTTCCATTTTCATGTTTTCCCAAAAGAACCTATCTTTTATTTTCTTGTAAGTTTTGTTGAAACCAAAATGTCCAGTTTCGTCATGTTCGGACCTTAGTACTTCTCCTTTTAGTTGTGCAGGCACTACTAATCTTTTAAACTTTCGTTCACTTTTTTCTTGGAAGAACAGTAAGTCGTAATGTAAGTTATACTTGGTTGAGTTTCCATTATTACTTCGGACCTCCTCCAGCTTAAGTTTACAAAATGGATCTTCCTGTTGTTCCCTTTTCCATTTGTCTAGTTCTAGTTCCTCCAAAGGTTTTATAAGATTCCATACATTATAAGTCTGGCTCTCTCAAGTTAGTTCGCTAGGCTGATCTTCAGGAACAGGATATCGGCTAAGAACATCTGCTATCCCATTGTTTTGCCCCTGGATGTAGATTATCTCATATTCATATTGTTGCAATTTTAAAGCCCACCGTGTTAATCGAGCATTCCAGTTTCTACTGTTCTCCAGCCATACCAGATTTTTGTGGTCAGAATAGATCCTAAACTTTGTGCCGTAAAGGTATACTTTAAAATGTTCAATCCCAAATATGATGGCTAGGCATTCTATCTCTTGGGTTGTGTAATTTTTCTCAGCTGGTTTTAACTTTCTGCTGGCATATTGAATTATACTAATATCTTCTAAGTTTCCCTTTTGTTCCGTTTGTTCTTGGAACAATATTGAACCTAGCCCAATGCTAGAAGCATCACACATCAGCTGGAATGGCCGTTGGAAGTCTGGTTGAGCTAATGCAGAAAGTTTTACTAACTCCTGCTTTAGTGACTGAAAAACTCTTTCTTTTAGGTTGTCCCATTCCCATTGTCTACCCTTTTCTAGTAGTTCTTCTAGAACGGCAGTTTTTGATGCTAGGTCTCTCACAAACCTACGTCGCCAGTTAACTAAACCCAGAAATTGTTGCAGGTGTTTCCTCGTTTTTGGACGTGGAAATTTTAAGATGGCTTCATCCCTTTTTGGATCTATTCTGATGCACTTTCCTGACACAAGATGGCCTAAGTATTTTATCTCTGGTTTGATAAATTCACATTTTTTTAACTTTATAGTGAATCCTTCACTCTGCAACTTTTCTAATACGAATTGTATGTGCTGAAAATGTTCTTCTAGAGTTTCGTCAAAAATGAGAAGGTCGTCTATATAGACAGTGAGAAAATCTTCTGTCCAAGGCTCGAAAAAGCTATGCATCGTGTGCATAAAAATGGCTACAGCGTTTGATAGTCCGAATGGCATCCTGGTGAAACACCACGCTCGACCTTTGTAGGAGAAAGCGGTGAACTTCTGGTGCTCTGGTTTAATAGGAACTTGAAGGTAACCTGAAGCCAGGTCAAAGCACGAAAAATATTTTTTACCCTGAAACTTTTGTACAGCTTCTTGAAGTCGCGGCACCGTACTTTTAGGAACTATAATCGTTTTATTTAATTTCCTGAAGTCAATGCAGGGTCTTACTGATCCGTCGGGTTTGTCCACCACTAGCATTGGATTCATGTAAGGAGAGTTACAGTTTCGAATTACTCCCCATTCATTCCATTTATTTAACTCTTCTTCTAATTTTTCACGTTTCGACATCGGAACGGGATAAGGTAATGAAAACACTGGTTGGTTTGTGCTCAACAAAATTTCGTAGGTATGGTTCTTTGCAAGTCCTGGTTTGTCAGAGAATATAGGGCGATACTCAGTTAATACTGTATTCGAAATAGCTTCTCCTTCTCCCTTTGATCTAACAATTCTGGAGCAAATGCTTTCTTCTTCATATCTTCCTCGGATGCGGACCACTTGTCTAACTGAGATTCCTTCTCCGTCACTAATAGTTTTACATACGAAGTCTTATCATTCATTGCTTCAACACTATTTCCATGACTATCTGGAATCAAAGTTTCTTCCACGACTTGTCCCTTTACCGTTAGATATAATTTGTTAGCACCTGTATCTAAATTGACTTTGTATCTTTTGAAGAAAGGATATCCGAATAACAAATCGGCTTCTAAATTCTTTACCACATAGACTTGGTCTTCAAAAGTGTGTCCTGCAATTTCAAAAAGAATGGTTCGGTATCCCACAATTCGGGACCTCTCATGTCCAACAAAATCTTTTAACCTTATTCCTGGACATCTTTGCAATTTCAAGCCTGGTAATCTCTCTCGGAGCTTTACCCAAACATTATAATTCATGACAGTGCATTTACTTCCTGTATCCAAGGTACATCTTATTTCTAATCCTAAAACTTCTATTAGAATTTCTGGCTTCTTGCTGCAATTTCGAGTTACTTCGAAAACATTAAACAAATTATCTTCTTCAGAATTTGGACAAGAATTTAGATCTAGATATAAAACATCTAAATTTTCATTAGTAATTAGTTTGTCTTCTTCGCTCTCACAAACATCAAGATTGATTGTGTCGCGTTGTAGAAGGGAGAGCTTCATCTACAACGGCCTCTGGTTTAAATTTGCTCGACTGGTAGAGGGAATATCCCAAGAATTAGCTTTAATAGCGGAGGGAATTTCCCACACAGGTGCTCTAGGGTTCAAAGCACAGTCTTCTGGAATTTCGTCAGTCTGTATTCCACACTCTTTCTTACGAGACTGGTTCCAATTTCTTTGATTCTGGTTCTTATTCCAGAATGTCCTTCTATAGGAATCCTTCCTTTGGAATCTTAAATTTCCATTAAACCTTTGGTTGATCGGTGTGGGCCTCTTATCTTCTTCTCCTTCATTCCTCCGGGATAGCTCTAGATTCCTTATTCGAGGTTGAGGATTTCTTCGTTCATCAGTTCGTTGGTGATCGGCTTTCCATCCTTCCATTTGTTCAGACGCTTCGAACTTTCCCAGGAAATTCGTGAGTTGGTCTATGTTGCCGGTATCTCGAGTTAGTACCAGTTGTCGCACTCGTGAAGGTAATTGGCCAATGATTAGGTTCAGCACTTCTGATTGGTTGATGGTTTCCGTCAGATTGCAGTATGCTGCATATACCTCCCAGCAATATTCTTCCAATGATAACCCTGCACCTTTGCTATAATGTTTATTCCTCAGGGTATTCATTTCCCTCTGTTTTGCTTCAGGTGATGCGTATTGCTTTCTAAATGCAGAGCGGAAATGTTCAAAAGTTTTCCATCTTTTTTCGTTTGCCATAAACCAAGCCTTGGCTTTACCCACCATTAGCGAAGGGAGAACTTTTAGTCGATACATCATGGGCATTTTCATTAAATCCATATAAGTATTTATCTCTTCCAGGTACCTCTCAGCAGATACTGAATTTATTTCTCCATTAAACTTGGTGAGGGAATTGACGTCAGACATTCGGAGAATCCGATTGGATGAATGGTTTAAGTAGGAATTATTTTCAACCATTTTTTCCGTAGCGTATTCTCTAGTTCGCCTCGTTCCGCCACTCCTTTTTCGTTTCTTTCTTTGGCATGGTTCAGAATATTCGGGGGATTCGGAACTGGAAGAATGAGAGGAGCAAGAGGTTCTTACACATATTTTCTTAGGCAGAGTTTCCATCTCTTCATTCCTATTCTCCCTGCCTAGCTGTAAGGTCTCCAATTTTGAGATTATCGTTTTTATAATTTCCACTTGTTGTGTTTGGACCTCATTCGTTTTTCTTATTTCACTTTCCAAATTTACGGATATTTCCCTCTGACTTTCCTTCAGCTCGGTTAGTAAGCCGCAGTTTTCATTATCCTTGTCCTCTCGATTCTTTATTTCTTGGTTCAGACTTTCTTGTAGCTGTTTAAAACGGTCATCATCTATCTGCCGGTCTTCTCTCCTTCTTTCCACTAGTTCTTCATATTTTTCGTCTCTCTCTTTTCTGATTTTAGCTATCGCTTCGGATATTTCTTTTCCTAGATTTATTTTAAAATCTTCAAACATTTTCTTACTTATTTCTCGTTCCCTTTCTCTTTCTGCTTTCTGTTCAGCATCTCTTTCACCCAAGGTTTCAACCAAACGTGCGAACTTTTGGTCACTCAGTTCTCGTTCTCTTTCTCTTTCAGCTTTCTGTTCAGCATCTCTTTCACCCAAGGTTTCAACCAAACGTGCGAACTTTTGGTCACTCAGTTCTCGTTCTCTTTCTCTTTCTGCTTTCTGTTCAGCATCTCTTTCACCCAAGGTTTCAACCAAACGTGCGAACTTTTGGTCACTCATTTCCCTTTCTGCTTTCTGTTCAGCATCTCTTTCACCCAAGGTTTCAACCAAACGTACGAACTTTTGGTCACTCAGTTCTCGTTCTCTTTCTCTTTCTGCTCTCTGTTCAGCATCTCTTTCACCCAAGGTTTCAACCAAACGTGCGAACTTTTGGTCATTTTCATCCTTGTCCTTTAATCTCTGCTCTCTTTCTTCTTCCTTTTCTTTATATCTTTGCTCTCTTTCTGCTTCTTTCTCTTTCTTAAAATCACTCATAAAGGAGATCATCATTTCCCTCCAACTATCACCTGTTGGGGTTGGCGTAACTTGTTTTTCCACGCACTGTCTACACTTAACGTCTACCTCCGCTGCTACGTCAGATCCTGGGGTTTTATGTGCGCAACTTTCATGAACGTATCTGTTGCAGCCGGAGCATGGTAATAAGGTTTCCTCCTTCTTTTCTTCATTCGTACAGCAAACGAGCCTCTCCTTTTGCTGCCTGGTCAAAGGTCTCTGGGAACCTATCATCTTTGCTTCTTCTGTTTCTGGAATAGGCTTCTTCTTCAGTTTCTGGAACAGGCTTCTTCTTCTGTTTCTGGAACAGGCTTCTTCTTCTTCTGCTGGGCCACGAAGATCCACAGGTGGTTGCTTCGATGGTCCTGGTCACGGTCGCCAAAAATCACTGACACGCACCTTCTGCCTTTAGGGCTTTAAGTTAGTCCGGTTACAACCCTTTTATCGGACTTCTCAATGGCTTCTAAGGGTTAGTAGGACCAAGCCCTTGCGAGGTCTGTGGTGTAGGATTTATTTTTAATTATCACCTATGCAGGTTTGAAATGAAAGATCATTAAGATCTTTTACTCGAAGATTTATTTATACTTCCGATGGTATACAAACACTTTTTCAAACAGACAATTCACCCGGTATAACTTGTAGGCCTAAACCTATTAGTTATACCGAAGTTTATAACCCTGGTCTTTTGATGATGCAGGAGAACACCTTATTCAGAGTTGGGTTTGTAGAATATCCGCCAAAATGGAGTACAAGTACACCAGCCAATCCGAAGATTGAAGCAAGATATTCCCCAACGTCCCCTGAACCATCAACCTTTCGGCAACCAGGAGAATGTCCCCTAGACTTACGAAAGTCTAACTCTTTTATATCATATTGTTGTTTACAATTTACCATGGTTATTACATAGTTGTTTAATATTTCTATAGTTTCAACATTTTTTAAGTTAAACAATTCATTACCCATTGTAACATTAACAATATCACATTTTTAAAAGAAAAGATTCCAACATAGATTAATACAATATGGATTGAATAGTTTTCTTTGCTTGAAGACACATGTGTTGACAGGGGCGACACATCAACTAGAACTTTTAATTAATCGGGCGGTTTATACCCTAAATCACGGTACGCCACTCTAACTATATACGCTTGGCGTAATAGCGGACATAATTGTACAGCGTGTCGAGGAATATAATTAGCGTTTCGTTTCTTTACATATTAAGATGGATTAAAATTTTCAGGCAATGTATGCGTAAGTTAAGGTTAAGTGACTATCTCGTATAAACTTGACTATCTCCTTAATCTAAGCTCCCTTCATGAGGTGCTAGGAGACTTCAGTCATTAAGAATATAAATGAGTGGTCCTCGGGGCCTTATTCGTTCCCAAAACTATATATATATAAAATGTAATATCCTCGTTGCAATAATCTTAGCAATCATAGTTCAAGCATTCTAAATCCTTTACAAGTTACGGTCAGTTTTAAACCAAATTTAAATTAAACTTTTAAGAAATTTCAATTAATAATAATAACAATAACAATATATTGACTCAAACAAGCATACTCTGTGCCATAACTCGTTAAAATGCACCATAGTGCCGATTGACTCTGACTCGGTGGCACTAATTTATTTTCCTCATTCATAAATAACTTTAAAATCCACTTGTAATCCACGTTATTAATTAATTAAAATATTAAGGATAAAAAATCGTTTACTATTTACTGTAGCTTACTGCATCCTCATAACCAACGTTGTAATAATTTTCGTATCCAAGATCATGTAAAAAAATGTTCCTACCTTTTACGTTCTAAAATCACTGTCAATGCAAGAAATCATCAAATCTAAATGCCTTATTCTCCTACCTTATTAAAATTCTGGGAATGGTAAAAATTTCCCAGGTGGGAATTTGTCGTAGCCATGGTACCGGGTTTGTGAGTGAACCACAGAGCTACCAGGAGCAGATTAATAGGGAATCGTCCACGGACGTCCCTGGGCCGGCCACATTTTTGATGAAATGGGCCTCCCTAAAATCCGACATCGAACCTTCCGCCACGCGGAATGCCGGACGCTCCTGATACCAAAGCGCCACCCCGACGTGGGTAACCGCGACGGAGCTAGGGCGCAGGTTCCTCCGCATTCTTACATTTCGCTGATTACCGACCCAGACTCGAGGTCGATAAATTTAATCGAATTCATCCTCATGTTAGACTAAACATCTATCATGGCATATATAAATTCTTCTCCCCCCCATTAATGCAAAAAGCTTTAAGCCCTATGTACCTAGGTATTTTCAAAATTAATTTTGGCAAGGACATACCAAAAAACTAGACAAGTGAACAAAATTTTGGGGTGGGGTTAAATTTAAAACTGATTGTTGAAACCTCTACTAGATAACATTCTATTTTCTCATCGCATTTCCGAGGAAATGGATGAGAAGCCCAAATCTCCACCACGTAACGAACCTTGAGGTTCGTGGGATCTTAAGAGTACCTAGAAGGTTAACCAGTTAATTGATGGGGTGATGTAAATTGGTCATCATTCATCCTTGATGAGACCACTCGTCATTAGCATGACGAGTTATCGCTTGGCAATGCGAAAGGTACAAATTTACACTAGGGACTAGACTACAGAAAAGACAATGGTCACTCGTTGGGTTTTGTGAACCGTTGAACCTGTATCATGGCTGGGTGTAGGATAATTACCTGTCTATCTGAAGTCTTTAGCTGAATCGAAATAATCGAAGTCCTCTGTAAGCTTCTCTCTTGTGCTGACCAAAGCGTGCTTCCACTACTGACCTCCTGCCTTGCTGACCACCTCTCTCAACCAACTCAAGCCCAATAGTCCCTCATCCCTCAGCTTGTCTCACCTTTATATTCCCAGGCCATCGAGCTCTTCCTCAATGCCGAATCGTGTTTATTATAATTGCTACCATGCAAACCGCCGACTCTGTAACCAGAAGTATTACCTGTTTCCTGAATGCTCAGGAGGTTTGCATGGCACAACACAATGCATTGTAAACATGCCTAAGAGGCTTGAGACAGCTGAGAAAAACAAGTGAATGCCCTGGTCAACATGAAGCGTTCAGAGAGACTTAAATAAAATAAACATACAATCTTAGGGATTGATACGATATTCACAAATACCTGTTGAGATATCTTGGTTACTAGGAATTTGTCAGCGTGTCAGACAGTTGATATAATGTTGATAATACAGAGTGTCCACAAAGTCCTGCTACCGTTACAATGAAACTTAACTCCCAAACTATATGAGATAAAGACATGCGGTTTTTTGCAACGTGTTCTACAGCTCGCAAAGTTTTATTTACAATTACCAGACTCAGCATACCACACACATCGTGCCTTCTCCTGTGCTGTCGTCATTGTCGCTCAC
The DNA here is from genome assembly GCF_977018435.1 of Lepisma saccharinum. NCBI lineage: Eukaryota > Metazoa > Arthropoda > Insecta > Zygentoma > Lepismatidae > Lepisma > Lepisma saccharinum. The sequence continues at coordinate 27,655,408 of NC_139238.1, forward strand.
AACATAATCTGCAAAAAAAAAAAAAAAAAAAAAAAAAAAAACAATAAAAAATTAAAATAATAATAATAAAATGCTAGTACTTATGAAAACTTTGAGAGCTGTAGAACACGTTGCAAAAAACCGCATGTCTTTATCTCATATAGTTTAGGAGCTATGTTTCATTGTAATGGTAGCATTTAATAAATGTTATTAAATTTTCACAGGAAGTCCCAGGATGAACCTCCTCTCTTTAATCATGCGTGCATTTCATTTAGTGTGCATGAATAAGAATCATCGTAAGTCTCGTCCACAAGTATTTCTTCCCTATACGGAGCCTTTACAGTAATTGACTGTACAGTCACGAACACTTCTGACTTGTAACGATCCCATTGATAGTCAATGGAGTCGTTGTAACACAGAACTGCCCATAACTACAGTGTGCCCTAAGTGCAGTGACGGTGCCAGCCTCATATAAAGGGGGGGGGGCTACAGATTTCTACTAATATGGGCGTAGTCTGGTGCCTACAGTTTGGAGGGGGGGGGGAGAATCGAAAAGTTTTCCATCTTCCCAAAAAATGCCCAAAACTAGTTTTCTATATAAATGTCACTTCTTCTTTCTTTGATCATCAGCCACCAGAAGATTAATAAAAATACCCTTGTAAATTTAATATTTGAAAAATTTTGAGATTAAATGTCCCCATTACTCGCTCAAGTTACGCCTATGCTAACTAATACCTGCTAGAAGGCTTATGGGTATTATTTGATTTGTTCTCTTGGGAATAACTTCCGATGGAATAGAAAAATATGTCAGCGGGAAGAGGGTAGTTTGAAGATGCAGTTCACCAGCGGAAAAGTCGAAACTTCCATTTTATTAGCCGTAACTTGATGTTGAAGTTGATTCCTCGTAAGGAACACATGGGATTCCGAAAATCCTCATTCATCATATTTTTCAAACATCGTGTCCAGCTTAAAAATCAACATTAAAAACGCTTCCAGTTGCAACATGTGGAGAAATTAATCTTGCATACACCCAGTTTTATTTTTATTTTTTTTAGAAATAGTGCACATTCGTGCGATATTGAACTAAATGCACAACTGGTACTCCTCTCCTTAAATTCACTTTATGCTTAGGGTAATCGGGATTGGTCCTAAAATTTAAAGTGGGATCCGAACCATTGTGCCTTCACCGAGAATAGAACCCGGGATCCTATGACAAAACGATGGCGTTACCACTGCACCGTACAGGAGTTGTTTATTTCAGAAATGTTTTGGGGGAAGCCAGAACAAACTCTGCAAATGAATTCAATGGACCTTGAATCTATGAATAAAAACCCTAATTTAAGAATAGTTGAGGGAAAAGAGGAAGACATTTACGTCAAGAAACAAGTATTTCCAGTTCTCGCATTCACGTCAGAGCCTGAAGTAATTTCGAGTTGGGCAAGGACATGGATGTTGCATAAAGTGAAGAAAAAACACTTATTTTTCTCCGCTTCTTCTCCAAACGTTGGACAAGTCCGCTTACTCTGTCACATAACGATTACAATCAACAAAGAATGTACGTGATTAAATTGTTACTAATTACATTTGCATGTGCACGCAAGCATTTTTTGTTCTAATAATGTAAGCACTGTTGACGGATGCACCATGGAATTTATGTGACCTCTATCGGTCGCGCCTTGTAACCACGTCATTTTTTAACAAATATATCTGCATTTTTCTTTTTTTTCCACTAGTTATGCTGTTATTTCTTAAGAATGGAAGCAGTAGCACTGTCGTTCATAATCTTAAGTTCGTGGATCAAGAATTTTCAAGTTTTGCGAAACGATTTAAAGGCAATAAATTATTCTTAGCAAATGCGTGCAGATTTCGAATAGTTGGCCCCTTGAAATACCATAGAAATGATACCGTGCGTTCATTTCGATCTGCAGCCGAGAGATCGGGGGAAGCGTGGCGGGCGGCGCTGACGGAGATGCCGACATTTGCGGCCTGTAATGCCCGCTTATTTTTATAGACATATGCAGACATTTATATAAATATTGCAAAACGATCACTAACCTGTGTTATAACACGCAAAAGTTCTTCTGTAATTCATCCAAGTTCTGCTCTTATATACACAAAAAAATACGCTTTAGAAACGATGTTAAGAGCCACAGATAATAAAACATTTTAATCATAGTTTTGACCAGTAACGTCCTGCTTAAGTTTATATCCTTGAAAGAGTTTTGTGCCGATGGGGATCGTTTGGAGGTTTTGAATGTGCAACACTGTATCAAGATTACGCTGTAGAAGAAACCGTTAAAAGTCAATAGTGTTCGTGAGCTTCCTTGCAATCCGAAATCTCCGAGCTCGAGTTTTTTGTTCCTTCGCGACTAGATGAAGACAGAATTCTAAATATAGTGGCGAGCAATGTAAACCAAGAGCGTGTTAATTTCGTACTGTGCGCAAGAGTGTTATTCTTGGTTACTTGCAGTTACTTGTTTGTGTTATTGTAGTGTGTATGTGTGACGTGTCAGTGAGACGATTGGAATGCCAGCCGCAAGATTCACGTTAGAACAAAGATTTTTTTATGTATGACACGTACCTACGTGAAAACAAATTCGTGTCGAGACGTGTGTAAGTAATTTGTACAGAAATTCCCATGCGTTTCAACTCCACACAGAGATACGGTTAGACATCTTGTCCTTAAATTACGAGAAACTGTATCGTTAAATTTTAAAACACCTAAGCAAAAACGACGGATTCTAACCGAAGCAAAACTCGATGATATTGGTGCAGCGTTAGAATGTTCTCCAAACAAACCTCTACGCCGTGTTTCACAAGAGGTGGGCGTGTCAAAATAATCGGCACATACAGTCACTAAGCTACTAAAATTAAAACCATACTCTTATAACACAGGTTAGTGCTCGTTTTGCAATATTTATATAAATGTCTGCATATGTCCATAAAAATAAGCGGGCATTTCAGGCCGCAAATGTCGGCATCTCCGTCAATGCCGCCCGCCACGCTTCTCCCGATCTCTCGGCTGCAGATCGAAATGGACGCACTGTATATAGGTTTAAAAAAATTAGCAATATTTTAATCGCAAAGTTTGTGTCTATGACTATGGCGTGTCCGAAGGTGCAAGACAGTACTTGAAACGAATACCCTTTTATTGATTGATAGATTTGGTGTTTTAAGTCCACTTTATGCACAGTAAGGCTAATTGGGACTGGACCTCCACCATGTGCCTCCACCGGGTATCGAACCCGGGACCCCTTGATTACAAGGCGGCGACGAAACACCCTTTGAGAATAGTCTCGCAGTTCAGTCTCGAAGCCTTGGACTGGAAGCGGAAAACTTTCGATTTGCACTTCGACTGCAGCGCCAAATACGATCGATATAGAGTGTCTCAACCTTAAAAGTCAATATGGAAGTAAATGGAGTACTTACTTCTCTCTCTAATACATGAGTTTTGCCAATAGCTCTGTCCTTCTCTACCACCGCTGCGTTGCGAGATGTTACAAAATTTACAAAATGTAAAAGTCAAAAATTTCAAACAGTGAAATCATTATCCTGTAGAGTTTTTTATGCTCTATTTACTGACGGCATTATATAACCTGTCATAAATACATGTGATCTGAATTTTTCATAATTATGCAATTTTGCAAAACTCTTAACTTTTTTCTAGTAAATACTTCAAAAGCCATAAATATCAAACCGCTTGAACAACTTCGCCAGTTTTTTTTTCTACGGGATCTATGATGTTTGTAGATATGATATTCTTCGCCTGAGTGAATTAATTTGCTTATATTTTGTACAAATCATCAGACCGTAACACGAAAAAGTTGGTTAGCGAGAAACTTTTCGGTTTGTTGCGATACATATGCAGACCAAGCGAAAAGTGTTGACCATTGTTTGAAGTTATTTTTAGAATGCATTGTTACTCCGCAGCACCATTATTTATTCCGCAATCGCAGTTTGTTTATGCGGGCTGTCTCGCGTATCAAATTCATTGCACGCCACCAAGGTTACAATTAAGTTGCAGGCAGGTGCCACGGTTCGTAGGAAGTGCAGTGTGCTATATTTTCCGTAAAAAATGTATGTTAATGTTTGTTTTTGCATTTATTTAGTTCTGTTTATGTAAAGTATACAACATTCAACGAAAGAAGTAACAATAGTTGCGTCGTGTATTATATATATAATGCAAATGTAAAATGGTAAATAGTTACGTCGAAATATAAACATTTACATGCAAATCTTCAGGTAACTATCGTTTTTTCTTCTTCAAAATGCATCAAATACATAGATTTTGATGATTTCCTATACGATATTAAGGAAGTAAATTTGTCGCAATCATTAGCGATTAACAGCGACTCCATTTGTTGATCTGGCAACTCCGCGCTCCATTGAACCCATACTGGCTTTTACGGTTGAGACGCTCTATAGATAAAACTAAGAACACATTAATTTTCTCGCGTTTCAAACACTTGTTTTTCACTATAGACATCACATAGCATTTTCAAAGTTCTTATACTTATATTTTCAAACATTAGAAGAACTGCAAGCAACATATGGCTGACTTTCGACTCCCAAGATTTCAAATAAGTGACCAACGGGTGCGGAAGTCCAGTGAACAAGACTGCAATCTCGTGTTCCGTTACGGCCTCATTGCTCGTTCGAACTACACTAGGTGACGTCACTTCCAACAAGATCGTATTTCAAGCCTGCATTTTGGATCTTTCGGACAGAGCGTATAACAACAATAATAATAATTAGGGTACCAGTTTCATAGATCGGAGACACATTAAAATCGCATATTTTGTGCTTCGCATGGTTCGTACTTACCAATTGTTTATTGCGAAACATAGTTCAAGGTGCCATTATGCTTTTCACACGAAAACAAACACAATTTTTCACATTCTGAGTGCTTTTTTTATTTCTTTCTTCGCTTCCGGAACATACAATATGGCGGGAACATCTTGACTCACGTTGTGGGTATGCAGTGTTTCCTACTATCGTGTTCGTCACCGGTCGAAATTATACATTATGCACGGGAAGCTGACGGATAGCCCCACGAACCATACACGGATAGCCCCACAAACCATTCACGGATAGCCCCACGAACCATTCACGATAGCCCCACGAACCATTTCCGATAAGGTTAGGTTAGGTTTGGTTACGTTAGGCAAGCACAGTAAAAAAAGGGGGGGTTGAAACACTGATAGGGGCTTACGTCATCAAACGTATGCAGCACCCGGTTGTTGTAGGGCAAGCAAATGAAAGCAATGGCAACTGAGCGTCGGTGAGATATTTCTCTTGAATTATACATGATTTCCCGGTCAAATATATTCCACGATGAAAGAAAATAGCTCGACGAACGTTGTAAACCTTAAGTAGTTTCCGTAAGTAGTTTCTTGTGTAAAATTGAAGAAATGTGTCTCCGATGTATGAAACAGTTACCATAATTAGTAATAATAATAATTAATAGGGTCCTCCTCCGTAGTCGAGCGGGTTAAGGCGTTCACTCGTCTTGAGATCGTTCGCTGCGGGACGGCGTAGGTTCGAATCCGGCTCTGGTCGGAATTTATTCGGCCTACGTATAGGGCCGGTGGCAACCCACCATCGTGAGGAAATTGGGGAGCTCCGAGTGAGTGAGCGTAATCCGGTCGAGACGACCTACTATAACGGCTGGGGATACGTCGGGCCGACCCCCCGACTATTCCAATACTGGTTGCAGATCTCCACACTTAGAGGTGACGAAGGAAAGTGTGGGAGGGAGACCGGCAGTCGGTAGGTAAGCCAAGGCCCTTCATGGGCTGTCGTGCTAAGGATTATTATTATTATAATAATTAATAGAAATAATAATTCCTTTATTTAGCGGGCGAGGTTCAGCCGTAGGCTGCTCTACAACCTAACCCTTGGCATGAGCTACACAAGAAAGGACAAGTATATAAGATATAATAACACATGAATACAGATAGAAAGAATGAAAAAACTAAAGAATCATTTAAATAAAACAACATTTTAAAAAAATAAAAAGATAATGTTATGGATCTAAAATAACAATATATCTGATAGAAACGTGAGGCTGTTTGGGGGGGGGGACTAAGCACACACGTGTATAGCATAAAAATCCACGGATGCAGTAATAACCGCTCCCCTGAAAAATTGGATGGCTCTATACCATCGTTTCTCAACCTATGGGGCGCGACCGACTGCTGGATCACGAGGGGACATTTTGTGGGTTCTCGAAGTCAAGCTCGAAATTTTATTTACTGTACTGTGGCTTGAGGCCTCCCCGATGGTGCAGTGGTAGCGTCGTCGCCTTGTAATCAAGGGGCCCCGGGTTCGATACCAGTTGGAGGCACATAGTGGTTCGGATCCCACTTTAAACTGTAGGTCCAGTCCCGATTAGGGTTACTGTGCATAAAGTGTACTTGAAACACCAAATCAACCAACCAACCTTATCTAGTGACTATTGGGATTTTGTAGTACAGGGTGTCCGAAAAGTCCCGCACCATAGGCAAAATGGTAAAAATTAATTTTGTCGTTCTTTTGTTGTATAGAATGATGCTATTTAATGCCATTGACCCAGATTATGTCCCTCGTGTGCTCAACAATTTGAGATTCCGCCTGCAAACATGTGGGGAACTGAACGGAGAGCACATGAACAAATACTGTGATTGCCTATGGTGCGGGACTTTTGGGGCACTCTGTATTATCTCATCTCTGTGCTCTCGGTAACGAGATTGAAAATTACTTTCCGGAAAGTTACAGTGAATTCAATCGTATTCGAAACCCATTCTGTATTTTGGAAGTTCAAACATGTTGTCAGTGAAACTAAGAGACCGACTATGTGATATTAGCTGTGATATCAATAAGTTTTGGATGAAGTGTTTAAAATGTGATTATCCTGAACTTGAGGATGAGGCATTAAAGTTGCTCATGTCGTTCTCAACCTCATATTTGTGTGAAAAGGGATTTTCATATCTCATTCAAGTGAGAAGCAAGTACGGAAATATACTTCACGCCCACTCAGATTTACGACGTAAGTTAACCACCATTGAACCCGACGTACCCCAGCTTATGCGGAAAGGCAGTCACATTAGTTGGGTGAGTAAAAAAGAAAAAAAATGTTTTAAATTTCAGCATGGGTGTTTAGTTAGATGTTAGACTAGAATAAATTAGTCTTTTAAAATACATATTTACTTTTCTGGAATGAAGTATGTGTAGTTTGTTTAAGTAAGCGTACAGTCACGGACAGTTCTGGCTTGTAACGACCCTATTGACGAAGCACTGAAGCAAGCCATCCATGTCTGACCACCAAGCGCCTTGTGACTAGACAACCCAACCAGCATTGCAATTCTGCGGCTTGTATACCAGTCACGGGTATACATCTCTGTAAATTGAGTAGTGATGCCAAAGAGAAATACGAGATGAAGATTGTCGATCGTAATGTCTCTTGTTCTCGACATGGAATAATACTCGGTCCACGTTACGCTCCATTATTTAATGTTGTTTGGGAACGAACCTGACGGACTGGGTTTATATTTTCACTCCTTGCATTACAGTAAATTCCATATTTTACAATTATATTAATGATTTGAACATAAATAATGCCCAGAAAAACATCGAACACACGTTCACACCATTGTTCTCACACACATGCACGTGAAAACAAACACACAAAGCTAAGTTTTAACTTCCAAGTGAATGTCCAAATAACAGTAAATGGAGAAGCACGATGTGCGAAACATGGGATTTTTCACAGAAAGAATGCGTCTATTTGTGGTTTCTATTAATAGACAATGAAACAATTATGAGAGAAATTAACATGCATTTTCGTCTTCAGGTGCTGAGGAAGGAAACAGACTGACTGGAAAAAAAACATGGTGTCATTGATAGAGTGTTGGTTAGCGTACAGAGCTTTCATCAGTGAGGTCTAGGTTCGATTCCCACCAAGGACAATTTTTTTATTCTTTTCTATTAGTGAAGAAGTATGTAATCTTGTTTTCTAGGCATTTTGACGAAAGGATACGCATCAAATTTGTTCGTTTAATCTGTATTTTCATTCTTCTAATAAGTTCTCTATCGCAATGGGTGGGATATAGAGATTCTCTATCTAGGCGATGGATATCTTCTCAATGGTTACGTAGCTACGATTCTCCGGTCCCTTCCACCCACTTGTCTTATTTATTTACTTCATTTCATATCTAACGAAAACACACAGATATAGTTAGAACAAGAAACACACCTCGCGTCGAGGGTTCCAGACTCGAGTTCTGGCTTTTTCTTGCAAGGGTGATTATTCTTGTGTGTCTGTTTATCATCTTTGTCAAGAAAATATTCGGGCCTCCCCCATGGCGCAGTGGTAGCGTCATTGCCTTGTAATCAAGGGGTCCCGGGTTCGATACCCACTTTAAACTGTAGGTCCAGTCCCGATTAGCCTTACTGTGCATAAAGTGGACTTAAAACAGTAACTCAAACTCAAACTCAAAAAAATATTCCTCATTATTGCCGTGATTAACCTAGGGAGAGACCAAAGCGACTGAAATAACAAGAGTACAGAAAATGCAAGACACATCTGCCTAGGCATGTTATACCTTGGGAATTAGCAATCTGAAAATTAACTTGCGTTTCAGTCGACTACTTGCGAAAGAATTTCGTGTTGTCTCGTTTGGAGTGTTGGTTATCGTGTCGGACTAGCATGCGGGTAACCCGAGTTCGAGCCCAGCGAAAGGAAAGTTTTTTTTTGTCTAATTTCATCCACTCTTATTTATAAAACTGAGGTTTCTGCAAAAACCTTTTGAATTGCATGCCACTTCGTATGTTGGTAATCTGAAAGCAGCAAAGATTAAAATTTGATGTTCCGAAGCGACGATGTATTTGTGTATGTGTTGAAAAAACGCAGTTATTTATTAGCGAAAAACATGCAGCCACGTGATCATTGAGAACGCTTCCTAGTTGTCAGTGCTAATATGGCAGTAGCTACAGTCTGTCAACACACACCAACTTTCACGTTTCCCGTAAAATGATTACCTTTCCACGTTTCAAAATCATGAGTGCTGTCTAAAGCAATACTTTGATACTTGCGTTTGCATGTTCGAATCTAAAGTAATACGAAACTTTTTTCCCCACAAATGACATTGAAACCATTAATAACTGTTTGCAATGTGATACTGATATCGTATATGGAAAGAATAAAAATGGAGAATTTCGCTTAATACAACTTATAAATAGGGAGCGGAAGTTGATGAAATGTCATCTTTTTTCTGACATCTCGGACACGATGCCCATTAAATATACACAATATTACACTTCATCTAGAACCCAAAAAAGGTAATTTTAAAGTGCATTATTTTGCATTTGTTGCCATTTGTCAGGTTTTAGGTCATTTTCCCGGATTTTCGGCATTTACCCGTCATTTTTTGCAATATTCGGTATATTGTTTCATCATATTTTGTCACTTCTTTAATTTTGGTAATATTCTTGAATCTTTTCACCAAGGTATATATATATCTCGCAGGATTGCAATTTACGAGCAAAAGAAATGCTGAACTGGTGACAGTCTTTGTTGTGTCGGGGGAAACCACCAGATGCCCGTCTGGGGCAAACTCAGATTTAAGATCAGATAAGGAGAGGCTTGGAATACCATAGCTAGACCCCGTTTGCACTGAAAATCCTCGTTTCATATTTTAATTGAATGTGCATGTGCTATCATTTGGTGCCCTTTTTTTTAAAGCAAGATTGCATTTTGTTTAATTTCATTTTCATTTCAATTTTTAAACTGAAACTAACAAATTTGATGGTCATTTTTTGCATTTTACGTCATTTTTTCCCCATTTTTTAGGATATTCTATAGGTCATATACCTATATTTTTTAGGTCATCAACTTCCGCTCCCTACTCATAAATATATTAAATTAGGTGGATACCTGATGTGAAACGTACGATGCACGATCAGAGAGCCTGAATGTTGCATTTGAAACTGCAGAGAACAATGACTGACTTATGAACAGTGAAAGGTTTTTCCATGCTCCAATGGGATTTTATTTATAACTATAAATAAACAAGGGAGAAGGACACAGGTGGGTATGATGAACTAAATTGTAATCTAAAAGTTTTAATTGAAGAAACAAAACACGTTCGCGGTTAAAAATAGGGCATTCAATTTCAGGCACTTTACACTAACTGAAAGACTATTTTCAAAATTAATAATATTTGGATAACCGGCAAATCCAAACTTGATGTTAACCACGTAATGCACTTGATAATCAAAGAAACATAATTTTTCTTGAGCATGCCCTTTATTTTGTGTCTTGATTGTTGAAATAATACGTTGAAACGAACAGTAGTATGTTTTAGAGTGTGTTTAGAATCTCTTGTGTACTGCATGTAAATACTGAAGTCATTTTAGTATCCTAATCAAATAACAATTATTCAGTGTAATCCTTTAAAAGGAAAGCCTTTGTTTCTTTGCAGCTGTTCATGACAGAAATTCAATTGCAAGACAAGTTACCAAATTAGCAATAGTTCTCTTACATACTTGAAGACCCAGGGGGAAAAACGATGAATGTCGATTTTTCGCCCATTTTGAGATCGCAGCGCCATCTGATAGCTCAAAAGCTGTACTCTAAGAATGAGAACGGCCTTGGTTGGGAAACGGTGAGAAGTGCCTGAAAAACGCATTATTATTTTGGCATATATTGACGTATTTATGAAAGAGAAATACTTGTTTTTGATTTCCTGGCAAATCGTTTCGAATGAACATTCATCGTTTTTCCCCCTGGCCCTTCATTTGTGGTATGTGCTTGTCTGCCTTATACCGGATGATGAAGGAAGCAGATATAAAATATAGACAATTACTGTTCTTGGGTAGCTCGTCCTGCTTTTGTCAGAAAACCTGATCAGCATACTGAACCAAGCCATCACACGAGATACGACTTCAATAATATAATCCCGTTTCTGTGGTCAAATACCTCCAAAAAAAGGCAATAAAATTTTCAGTGTGAGGAGACGGAGAAATAAGTTCCTTTTATCTTACATTATACTCTGTCTGTATGCCTAGTGTGGTTTGTCTGTCCCAAAGCTGAAGACAAACCTCTGTCTGTTGTAACGCGTAGCATGTTTTCTTCCAGTTTACAAATCACGTAAAATACCTTCGTTCACCTCAGTGTGCTGGTTCTGCAGGCTCAAGGTCATGTCGACTGATAAACGAGATAGACCACGTGACTCCGGGGCCAACTGTCAGCACGGAAGACAAGCTTTAGTAACTTTTGCCAGGTTCTTCTAGGCCTTGACAGAGCGCATGCTCCGTAATTATGTGCAGAAAACCCATGGGTGTATAAAATTTACGTATGTTTGGATTGTGTGCTCAAATGTTGCAGTAAACATAACTCCGTGACACACAACAACAATTAGAGCGCTTCAAAGATTAGAAACTTAGCAAGCGTTACTCATAAGACGATTATATTGTCCGACTGACAGAAGACCAGGTGGTGGGTTGGTAGCGTGTAAGTTTGACACGCAGGAGATACTGGGTTCGATTCCCCTTTGATTGCCTCCAATTTTTTTTCTTAACTCAAGCGACTATATATTTGAATTTATTTATTGCGAACATTCTTATTTTATTTGCTGTGCGAATTGTTGAATTTTGTTTTCCAAACGATTACGATAATTTCTTGTGAATAGTATTATATGTATTTCTGGATCATTTTCTCGAAATAAATGTATACTTTTCGCCAGGCATAACATTTTGTTGAGTATGTTTGTAAAATGATGAGATATGTGGAAAAAACTATCGCAAAAAATAATTTTTACAAATAAAATTTAAAACGGTAAAGTAAAGATTTCCACCAAAAAATAAAGTAAAAATGTATTTAACTTTTACTCAAATAAATTATTAAATAAAATGCAATAATTAGTTGCTCGAGTTATATAAAAAAACATTGGGCAATAGAAGGGGAATCGAACTCAAAACCTTCTGTACGTGAAACTTATCCTCTAGCACGGGGCCACTTGACCACTTGAAAATCATGTAATAGCTTCGCCTCATCAATGCACTTGGAACTCATCGAAACCTTCAAGCGCTTTTCCTCGATTTTTTCCTTCTTTTTAAGTCCACTTTATGCACAGTAAGAAAACTGGATATATAGTTTAAAGTGCGATTTTAACCACTTGGAACCACTAAACCGCGTATCAAACTTTTCCTCTGGAATTGTTGGCTAGCGTGCGATATTACCAATACTCGGTTCGGGCATGGATGTGGGTGTTTGTTCCAATGAGAATACAGATAATATAGAGGAAATTGACATGTGTCACAACTGAGAAAAAGGTGAAGAACGAGGATACTATTAATTTTGAAAATACTCTTTCAGTTAGTGTAATGTGTCTGAAATTGAATGCCCTATTTTTAACCGCGAACGTGTTTTGTTTCTTCAATTAAAACTTTTAGATTACAATTTAGTTCATCATACCCACCTGTGTCCTTCTCCCTTGTTTATTTATAGTTATAAATAAAATCCCATTGGAGCATGGAAAAACCATTCACTGTTCATAAGTCAGTCATTGTTCTCTGCAGTTTCAAATGCAACATTCAGGCTCTCTGATCGTGCATCGTACGTTTCACATCAGGTATCCACCTAATTTAATATATTTATGAGTAGGGAGCGGAAGTTGATGACCTAAAAAATATAGGTATATGACCTATAGAATATCCTAAAAAATGGGGAAAAAATGACGTAAAATGCAAAAAATGACCATCAAATTTGTTAGTTTCAGTTTAAAAATTGAAATGAAAATGAAATTAAACAAAATGCAATCTTTCTTTTAAAAAAAAGGCACCAAATGATAGCACATGCACATTCAATTAAAATATGCAACGAGGATTTTCAGTGCAAACGGGGTCTAGCTATGGTATTTCAAGCCCCTCCTTATCTGATCTTAAATCTGAGTTTGCCCCAGACGGGTACCTGGTGGTTTCCCCCGACACAACAAAGGCTGTCACCAGTTCAGCATTTCTTTTGCTCGTAAATTGCAATCCTGCGAGATATATATACCTTGATGAAAAGATTCAAGAATATTACCAAAATTAAAGAAGTGACAAAATATGATGAAACAATATACCGAATATTGTAAAAAATGACGGGTAAATGCCGAAAATCCGGGAAAATGACCTAAAACCTGACAAATGGCAACAAATGCAAAACAAATGCACTTTAAAATTACCTTTTTTGGGTTCTAGATGAAGTGTAATATTGTGTATATTTAATGGGCATCGTGTCCGAGATGTCAGAAAAAAGATGACATTTCATCAACTTCCGCTCCCTATTTATAAGCTGTATTAAGCGAAATTCTCCATTTTTATTCTTTCCATGTATGATATCAGTATCACATTTCAAACAGTTTTTAATGGTTTGAATGTCATTTGTTGGGAACAAAGTTTCGTATTACTTTAGATTCGAACATGCAAACGCAAGTATCAAAGTATTACTTTAGACAGCGCTCATGATTTTGAAACGTGGAAACGTAATCATTTTACGGGAAACGTGAAAGTTGGTGTGTGTTGACAGACTGCAGTTACTGCCATATTAGCACCGACAACTAGGAAGCGTTCTCAATGATCACGTGGCTGCATGTTTTTCGTTAATAAATAACTGCGTTTTTTCAACACATACACAAATACATCGTCGCTTCGAAACATCAAATTTTCATCTTTGATGCTTTCAGATTACCAACATACGAAGTGGCATGCAATTCAAAAGGTTTTGCAGATACTTTAGTTTTATAAATAAGGTTGGATGAAATTAGACAAAAAAAAAACTTGCCTTTCGCTGGGCTCGAACTCGGGTTGCCCGGATGCTAGTCCGACACGATAACCAACACTCCAAACGAGACAACACGAAACTCTTTCGCATGTAGTTGATTGAAACGCAAGTTAATTTTCAGATTGCTAATTCCCAAGGTATAACATGCCTAGGCAGATGTGTCTTGCATTTTCTGTACTTTTGTTATTTCAGTCGCTTTGGTCTCTCCCTAGGTTAATCACGGCAATAATGAGGAATATTTTTTTGACAAAGATGATAAACAGACACACAAGAATAATCACCCTCGCAAAAAAAAAAAAAGCCAGAACTCGAGTCTGGAACCTTCGACGCGAGGTGTGTTTCTTGTTCTAACTATATCTGTGCGTTTTCGTTAGATATGAAATGAAGTAAATAAATAAGACAAGTGGGTGTAAGGGACTGGAGAATCGCAGCTACGTAACCATTGAGAAGATATCCATCGCCTAGATAGAGAATCTCTATATCCCATTGCGATAGAGAACTTATTAGAATAATGAAAATACAGATTAAACGAACAAATTTGATGCGTATCCTTTCGTCAAAATGCCTAGAAAACAAGATTACATACTTCTTCACTAATAGAAAAGAATAAAAATAGATGTCCTTGGTGGGGATCGAACCTAGACCTCACTGATGAAAGCTCTGTACGCTAACCAACAGCCTATCAATAGCACCATGCTTTCTTTTTTCCAGTCAGTCTGTTTCCTTCCTCAGCACCTGAAGACGAAAATGCATGTTAATTTCTCTCATAATTGTTTCATTGCCTATTAATAGAAACCACAAATAGACGCATTCTTTCTGTGAAAAATCCCATGTTTCGCACATCGTGCTTCTCCATTTACTGTTATTTGGACATTCACTTGGAAGTTAAAACTTAGCTTTGTGTGTTTGTTTTCACGTGCATGTGTGTGAGAACAATGGTGTGAACGTGTGTTCGATTATTTTCGTTCAAAGCATTAATATAATTGTAAAATATGAAGATATGCAAGGATTGAAAATATAAACCTAGTCCGTCAGGTTCATTCCCAAACAACATTAAATAATGGAACGTAACGTGGACCGAGTATTATTCCATGTCGAGAACACGAGACATTACGATCGACAATCTTCATCTCGTATTTCTCTTTGGCATCACTACTCAATTTACAGAGATGTATACCCGTGACTGGTATACAAGCCGCAAAATTGCAATGCTGTTTGGGTTGTCTAGTCACAAGGCGCTTGGTGGTCAGACACCGAGGGCTTGCTTCACTGCTTCTTCAATAGGGTCGTTACAAGCCAGCTGTGTCCAAGACTGTACAAGAGGGCTCCACAAAGTACTTGATGTTGGCAAAAATATGATTATAAACTGAGTGCACACCCAAGGGTGCCCGCAGGATTTTTTCTCTGGAGGGCAGAGTCATAGAAACGTTAATTATTATTATTATTAGTTACTACTACTACTACTACTTTACAAATCATAAATTTCAAATTGAATTGATAATTCTTTGGCGTTGTACCTAGTCTGGTCATAAATACTGTTACAAACTTTCGGCTTGGACTGTACATCCAGTAGTCAGGCTCATGAACCATGCTTGTGCTGAAGTTCACTCCTGACTATTGTGTGTTCAGCTGTGAAAGAGCAAGCGTGTATCTTCTTGTGCTTAGCATGGAGTGGGGCGAATATGAAAACAGAGTAGCCGTAATTGCTCTGCATATGGTTGGGAAGTCACTCATTGAGATTTTCCAGCCCCTAAAAATCCCAAAGATCAGGAAAAAGTTTGTATATCAGACAATGCAGAGATTTATTGATACTGGTAGCATGAAAGATCGCCCAAGAGTTGGTCTACTTCACACCGTATGAACACTGTTAAAGCAGTGATGGATCGCATCTGCCGAAATCCCATCCGGAAGCAAGTGATAATGGCACAGGAGCTGAACATTTCACAACAATCAATGTTCATGGTACTTAATGAAGACCTTGGAATTGGAGCTTACCGGTGGAGTACTGCAAATTCCCTCACGACACAAGTGAAGAAGCAGAGGGAACTGAAATCTAGACGGCTCCTGCAGCGGTACGTTGCCAATGGGCATTGCAGGATTCTCTTCACTGATAAGAAATTGTTCACCACTGAATAAAGTTTTAACCGCCAAAATGAAAGGGTGTATGCTTCAAACTCTCAAGAAGTTTGTGAGAGAGTTCCCAAAAATCAGAGATGTCATAAGACAAGGATGACGTGACGGTGACGGTGTACTCGATTTCATCTCCACTTTTGATTGGCCATCTGATAGCCATGATCTCAGTACCTTGGACTACAAACTGTGCCAAGAGCTAGAGGAGACTGTCTGCAAGAAGAGACACGCTATGATTGAAAGTTAAAAGCGCTCCTTGATAGCAGCAGGGGCGGACTTTCCCATGAAGACCATCCGTGCTGCAATAGATGCCTGGCCAGGGAGTCTTCGAGCCTGTGTGAGTGCGAAAAGTGAACATTTTGAAAACTGATTGGTGCTATTTGTGTGCAATATATGTAAGTGTAACATACTAAAATATATAAAAAAAGGTGAAGTGCTCCCCTGTGCATAGCACCACGCCATGAAGGCGTATAGGGGGTGTGGGGGTAACGCCCCACACTTTCTTGATCCGGTCGTTGTTGGGGGTAATGTGATCGAACCCGGGACCTTGAGCATGGTAGTCAGAATCGTTACCGACTGAGCCACCGCGGCCAATACTAAAAGAACATTTAAAAATCTGAAACCAAAATCAATTCATTCACAAAATAATGTGTAACAGTATTTATGGCCAGACTAGGTTTACTATTTAGATAGAAACTGGATTCGCCTCGCTTCCTTTCCATAAACATCTCTCGCTTTGCTGATGAGCAGTTCTTTGTCTTTTTGTACATTTCACAATGAACGGATATCAATCAGTCAAAGACCACTTAATCTACTGCCCTTCATGGTACACCCAACGGCAATAGGAACAGTAGGCGAATTGTCCACCACCATTTTCATTCGGCCTGAATTACACAGTGTGCTGACAATGAATTGAAATAATGACGTCAAAGCAGAGAACAATGCCTGCTTCGAACCAACATACTTTCATTCCTCAAAACAAGAAAGGATATAGAATTTAAAGAGTAATGAAAATAGCGGTGGACAATTTGCTTACAATTATCTTTGCCGCTGACTGTACTGCTGCTCAATTTTTTTACGTCCCAAAGGGTACTTACGGTACCACAGAAAACAATAGCTTTTTGTTATAAAATATCGCTACAATTTCAGCATTCGAGTTACATTAACTCTGTGTAGATATCTCACGCGGGTCAAGTGCCCCCTTGCGAGCGTCCTTGTGCACACCCCTGCAAGTAATTCTGCCGGTGCCCCTGCTTATGGTCCCATGAAGTGTAATATCCTTAGGGGCCTCCCCCATGGCGCAGTGGTAGCGTCATTGCCTTGTAATCGAGGGGTCCCGGGTTCGATACCCGGTGGAGGCACAAGTGGTTCGGATCCCACTTTAAACTGTAGGTCCAGTCCCGATTAGACTTACTGTCCATAGAGTGGACTTAAAACAACAACTCTGTATTGATATGCATTCGTAGCGTTCCTCTGGACGCGGGGATCTTAAATAGGGATGTACTATTAGTACTAGTTGATGGTAGAGACAGCCCTGAACGGGCAGGTACAAATATCTAACTATTCATTAAAATAGACTCATGATTCGTTTCTAGACTGAAGTGAGCAATGCAAATGGCAGAATGGGTGTAGACTAGCTTACCCTGTTCGGTTTAGAAATAAGACCAGTAGTTCCTGCTTCTCCGATGATTCCAGATTAAAAGACCTCGTGTCGCTCTCATGCGCACGTATTTAAACCCTCGCTTGGCCTCTCGTCACCTCTTGCCAAAGGCCAGTGTTCTTACCATTTCCTGTAGAAAGCTTATCCATCACATTTCTGAACAGGAGCTGACAAGGTCTGCCAGGGTCAATATTTCTTAATCGAACAGGGTATGGTACGACACTCCCTCTTGCGAGACAATTTCCCAAAATTGAAATTGTAATCATTAAAAGTTTAAATTGAACCTTCTGCCATTCACCAAAATTTAAAAGGTTTTTGTTTATTACATGAGAAAAAGGTTACATAAAATAAAATAATAAAAAAAATGTCGGAGACCCTTCACCGAAAATTAAATGGAACAGAATTAAGCTCAAGCTTGAATGCTGAAAGAAAGTCTTTTGTTTTCATTAGCCACACGCTGGAAGAGTCTTTCGTAATCAACAATGCTGACGGTTGGTCAACATGCGATATAAAGTGTTGTTCGCAGGTCCGTGGAGTCAGCGGAAAGTTCAACACACTGCATCGTAACGCGATACATGCGAATGGCTTCTGAACAAGTGCTATCTAAGCACCGAACGTAATCCGTGAGAAAAATTAAGGCCGCATGCTCGCAATCTTCCGCCTCATCAGGATGACAGTTCGAGGCGAGAGCAAAAAGACCGTGGTAAACACCAAACTCCACTGGACTGCGCACAACCACACGAAGATTTAAAAAATAGTTGAAGATTATGTTTTCACTTGCCAGTGACGTTCGTAGCACACTATGTGTGCACACTATGACCTGAGAAATCAGAAGGCAGGGCAATCCAAATACACTCAAACCCCGGAGTCCTGGGGTACGAAGCACTGTTCCGGGACATACACGGACCTTGACCGATCACAATTGCACTGAGGGACCGGATTCGAATCCCGGTGTGGAAAGTTCCGGAATATTGTTCAGCAAAGGTCAGATGAAAAGACGTTGACCGTGGAGCGGGCGAACACAGGGTAGTCCATGGGAAGCCACTCCAAGTAGCGTTTCCAAGCCCCAAAATATGCGTTGTCCAATGGCGAACACACGGGGGGGTATTTATGATAGGCCCCCGAAAGTTCACAGCAGACGCCATTGCATATTTGCGGCACACATCGAATGCCGACACATTTCGTACGCTGGTTGCATGTGAAAACGGAAGGTGTACCGTGCTGCGAACACTCCAAGAAGGGGAACAGTAAATATGGCCACTGGTAGGATGAAACTGTTCACAGGTGGCCTGGCAGGTTGCTGATCCACAGGGGTCGGTCTCAACACATTTGGGTCGTTGACTGTACCCGGAAAGTTCCAATATGTGGTGAAGTACACTGCCTGGCCTTACAGAGCAAAAGGGTACGATGTACATGAAACATGTTCATGCTTCTTCTTAAGGGGGGTTAGAGTCGTGGGGGGGGGGGTTTGCTCTGTAAGATGACATTTCTTCTGATGTTTCTGACGCTGTTCCGATCCTGGGATGTCACTTGGAATAGGATTTTCGGTGCTGCTACGTGACATACACCGCTGAAAACCAAAGGAGGCTGGTGAGCTCCAAAGCCTTCAGGAATGCGTTCTTCTTCCGGCCTCAAAAAATCGCTGGACTACTTTCGAAATTCCTTGAACTCGTGGAATTCCCGAACAGGGGAGGAAACAGGTTGGACATGGGAAAAACTACATTGCTCTCAGTCATTCAATATTGAAAATATATAAAAAAAATTGTAAAGTAATCGTCTTCTATAGGCAAGTGAAAATCATGAGTAAAAATAAGTAAACTAAAATAAAATAAACTGCCCAATAAGTGATATAAAGTATAAAACAAAGTTTGAATGAAGGCTAAAGAAAATAAAAGGCGGAAAATGTCATTTGACGCCTTAACACTGGAACACCATTAAAATGAAAATCTGACTTCATCAAAAGTAATATATGTATATTTTGACTAAATTATATATATATATATAGGCCCTGGCTTCTCCCAAAATATAAAATAATGTGCAATATAAAACTAAAGTTATGACATGGCACTATAAAATAAACGAAAATATGTAGGATTAAATATTGATAAATATATAAAAGTAATATGTAGATGGTATCAAATATATCCCCTGGTATCAGAAAGTTAACCCGACGAAGTCCATTAATATCATGTCAGAAGTGTAAAAAATGAGGAACTGACGAAAAAAAATAATTAACCCAAAATTTGGTAACGTCACAGCTGTTAAAACGGACCTAGCCACAAGTAAATTCGGGATCACTAAGATATAATAAAAGAGTAAATGACATGGCTCCAATGACGTTAAGATCATTAATTACGAAAATACATAAAAATGGAGGAATAAATCAAGGCGACATAGTGACGCACTGTTAACGCTCACTAGTCAAGGTTGGTTTGCGCTTGCATACGCCTGACGTATAGCATAAATAAACAGTTAAAATGAAGTTCCAAATTAGTAATAGGATAATAGGAACGGGAAAATAGGACAAAAATATTTCATGAAATAAATTGATCTAAATAAACGGAGAAAAATGGAAAAAACGGTTTAGAATACTAACCAACTAAAAAAAAATCAAATTAAAATTGCTCAAAGCAAACCATAAACATCCCGGGTGTGACCCTAGGAGGTTGCCTTGACCTGTCTGAAACCGTCGGCAAAATAGGGGGAGGGGGCGCATTTGTCTCTCTTAGGTAAAAATGTAAATTCAAAACTGAAACTAATCTGGGTTATTGATTTAGAAAACATTTCGTGGCTATCACGTTCCTTTCGTATGATATTACTTCAACTAAAGTCTATGACATGTGGGAAATTAAGATATAAGCACAATTACTCGCTATTACCTACTTTACGAAGATTAACATGAAATTAATCTGTAAGAAGTAATTAAATTTCATTCGGGAAACTTTTGAAAATTCTGAAGAAACGAGAAAAAAAATCGCATAAATAAGCGCCCTTGAAGAGACTCTTATTCTCACCTCGTTGGGAGGCTAGGAATTTCAGTGTTAACGCCACCTGAGTGTAAAGGTCATTTACAACAAAGAAAGGTGTCATCAAATTCTCTCTCTCCGAGACTGAAATAAGATATGTTTCTTCCCCTAACTCGAATGTGAAAATTTCCGCACGGAAATCTGGCGACTTACATGGTAGGAAAATCCTGGACTTGAGTCTTGCGACTGCACATATCCTGAGTTCGAAGGAACAAAAGGAAAACAACGAATGAATCGTGCTTTCGGTGCAGAGATTAAACTTGCGTGTTTAAACCTATCGTAAGCTGACGGAATGTAAACGTGATTATACCTAAGGGGAGGGCTTGATTGATTATACTATTCGCAATACTTGATCGTTATTTAATGAAAAAAAAGACAACCAGTTTTGCCTTAATTTAAACAACCTTTTTAACTTTTATCGCTATTTAGTGATTTAGTGATTTGCGATGCGATTAAATAACCACACGAAATCTGTTGAATAATGCTGAAGAGTGTTTATTTAAACATTAAGGAATGCCGTAACTTGAAATATAAATATCATAATATAAATACACATGAAATTTAAGGTATTTAAAATTCAAAGCTAGAAAACGCAAAAGGAAGAATATTAAGCTATCCTTTAATAAATAGCTGAAGGAGACAATAAATATATGGATAATAACAAAAAAATCTCGTTAATATGTGAAATACTCCACGCCTTGAATACCGCTTACGTCTCGTTCTACTTTTCATTACAAGTTGGCTTACGCCTAACTATGGTGTTTTAACAAACTAACAGTCATGCAGACTAAGTCATTCTTATGTCATTGCGCTACAATGACAGTGTCATTCCTCTTGCAACGGGTACCTCTGTGTACACAATTAATTCGTAGGGGAAGACATAACCTTAAAACTAATGGAAGAGAGCGTCACACTTACTACCTTTAGTAGCGGACATCATTGCTCCTCTATTCCTTAAAACATATATATAAACACTTGCGCACTCTTTTATATTTCACTACCGGTATTTCTGCGCGTACAACTAAAAACACCTATTATTAATCCTTAGCTAGAACATTGAATCAACGAGCGGGTTATACTCTAACCGAATGGTAGCGTCACTCTTACTACTTACGCCAGCGTATAGTAGCGGACATATAATTGCTCCTCTATTCCTAGAAATATAATTAGCGTTTCGTTTTTTCACATATTAACTTT
Source organism: Lepisma saccharinum (assembly GCF_977018435.1). Classification (NCBI taxonomy): domain Eukaryota; kingdom Metazoa; phylum Arthropoda; class Insecta; order Zygentoma; family Lepismatidae; genus Lepisma; species Lepisma saccharinum. Next base: position 27,677,204 of record NC_139238.1, read on the forward strand.
ACTTTAGTAAAAAAAAAAATATTCCTTAAACAAGGTAAAAATAAAAATGCTCTGCGACTGACTCGTGTATTCTCTCGACTATCTCCTTATCAATTTGCACTACAATTATTAGTACCAAGGCTCCCATCTTCGGGGCGAGGAGATTTCAGTCATTTTAAATTACGAGTGAGTCGACCACTGATCCTTGTGCATTTCAAAACTATACGTGATAAAATTAAATATCCTCCTTGCGATAATCTTTAACGTAAAACACATAAACACAAACGGCGTTACTTTTCGGATCATTAACAAGTTACGGTCTGTTTTAAAAATATATATGAAATTGAAACTTTAAATGACTTTAATTAATTAAAAACACAATTAACTTCAGCAATACTCTCTGCTGTAACCCACTAAGTACACACACCATGGTGTGATTAAGTCGTATCGTTTATAGCCGAAATATCATAAGTTACGCACCAAATTTACGTTAAAAAAAATACCAAATTGTTCAAGAGACTACTGCAAAAACAAGGGTCATCAAAATCAAGTGCCACTTTCAAAATTTAGATAAAATCCTGGGAATTGATGAAAATTTCCCAGGTGGTAGTTTTGTCATAGCCATCAGGGCCTGACCGAAGGTACCGGGTTCGAGCGAACCACGGCGTTACTAGGAGCGGAATGACAAGGGCTCGTCGGTAGACGTGCCCGGGCTGGCCAAATTCTGGGCGGAATATGACACTCGAATGTCCGACATCGAACCTTCCGGCGCGCGGAATGACGGACGTACCTTATGCCACATCGCATCGACGCGGAAAACCGCGACGAAGCAAGGGCGCAGAGCTGTTGCCTCATTGCTCGTGGCTACCAAAGGAAACATTCTATTTTCGTTTTCTCCGCATTGTAATGTGCTTTAATGCAGCGGGTGATTAGCCTATTGGGTGGGTGTGGTGGGTAAGGACTGAATTAAAGCTGATTATCGACATTAACCATCATTAACATTAAAACTGCGTGCTACGCAGCTTGCCCCAAAAATAAAGATTCGCGGAGAAAAACAATTCTGACATGTCACTATTTAACAAATTTCAATTTTCATTTATTTCGAATGATATAAATGAAAAATTCCGCAACTCGAACACGTAGCTCTAAATTTCATCACATTTCCGTAAAATGGATGAAAAGCCCAAGCATCTCACCACGTAGCGATGCCTATCCTTTCAATTTTCATGTCTGTTTAGGAAAACAAGGCATGACGCTTTTCATTTCCAAAAGAAAATTAAAATGACCGCATCAATCCACCACGTAGCGTTCCTCTGGACGCGGGGATCTTAAATAGGGATGTACTATTAGTACTAGTTGATGGTAGAGACAGCCCTGAACGGGCAGGTACAAATATCTAACTATTCATTAAAATAGACTCATGATTCGTTTCTAGACTGAAGTGAGCAATGCAAATGGCAGAATGGGTGTAGACTAGCTTACCCTGTTCGGTTTAGAAATAAGACCAGTAGTTCCTGCTTCTCCGATGATTCCAGATTAAAAGACCTCGTGTCGCTCTCATGCGCACGTATTTAAACCCTCGCTTGGCCTCTCGTCACCTCTTGCCAAAGGCCAGTGTTCTTACCATTTCCTGTAGAAAGCTTATCCATCACATTTCTGAACAGGAGCTGACAAGGTCTGCAAGGGTCAATATTTCTTAATCGAACAGGGTATGGTACGCATTAAGCAAAAGCCTATCTAGGTTGAGTCTGCAACTTTCGAAACTTTAGTGTAATGTGAGACGTATACATACATACATCATACATACCACTAATGCAGAAATGGAAAATTTACTCCAAGCAGAGTAAATATTCTAGGGAGGGGCAACTCGGGCACTGGCCCAAGGCCCGCACTTCAGGGGGCCCCGCACCAGATACAATAATTGTTTGTGTACGACTTCTTACAAGTTGATTGGACACTGGTGCTTACAATTAAGCAACTAATTTGATTTTTACTGACTTTATGGATTATTTTCACATACTTATAAATATCCAAAATTAGTTAAATCATATACTACATATTTCAATCATAAATAGTTCATATGCACTATTCGTTTAATTGCAGAATGAAATCATGTAGGTTAGTGAAAATATCATATTATATGGAACAATGTAAATTCACTACAGTGTCAAAATTTAATTAAAGGAAAGAAGAGAGGAATTATGATAGAGAACGTTATAAATATACAAATTAATTATAATCTTGTTCAAATTGTGATGCTACAGAGAGCCTGTACTTCGTATTAAGGAAGAGAAATCTCTCTAATAATTTTTCTGACATCTGAAAAGGTTTGGTTACAGGCCCCGCATATATTATTTGCCTAACGAATCTAAACAAAATGCACGACTCTTCTTAAAATTTCACTACACAAACGTTTTGCGAATTAAATGCACATATATTTACAAGTACAGAATACAGTATGAGACACTGTCGATCGAATATTAAAATGAACTTCTGCAGTACAATGGTTTTAAACACCTTAACTTTTTCTTTGACATAAACCTCAAAACAACCCAAATATTAGGGTAGGACAACTGTTTCCCTTGCTCCCCGTATGTACGCCAATGATTTAAATACTAGTATGATCGCCTGATCGCCTGATCGCCTGCGCGAATTATTATTATCATTGTCCTCCTCTGTGGCCGTGCTGTTTAAGGCGCTGTGCTTGGGACTCCGACTGCAGGAAGGCATGGGTTCGAGTCCGCCTAGTTTCAGTCTCTGGGTTTTCGGCCCGTGTATAGGACCGGTGGCAACCCACCATCGTGAGGAAATTGGGAAGCTACGAGTGAGTAGCGTAACTCGGTCATAAAAATCTCCTATAATGGCTGGGGGTTCGACGTGCTGACCCCCACGTCACCCCATTACCAGTTGAAGAACTCCACACCTCTAGGTAGGATTGTGGGAGGGAGACTGGCAGTCGAGAGATAGGCCAAGGCCCTTTCTAGCTGTAGAGCCACGGGTTATTATTATTATTAATATTACTGCTATTATTATTGTTTTCTTTTTGTTGTTGCTATTATTATATTACTACTACTAATGTTTTTCTTAAAAAATTACATACATTTGTAATTCCCATACTCTGTATATCTATATACAATTTGCATAACTTTATACTTAGCATTAATTCATGTAGGACAAAAAAGCTGTCTTTTATAGTTAGATAATCAGTGTATAATAGACTGTAAGCTTAAATGTAACCCTACTTCAAATAATTATAATAATAGTTGCTGTAACTTACGGCCTATAAGTCAAAGAAAACAATACTTTTTGTTATAAAATATCTCTACAATTCACCATTCGAATTAAATTAACTCCTTCCAGAAATCTCATGGGGGCAAGAGCCCCCCTGGCCCATCCCTGCGGGTGCGCATGGCTACAGTCTCCTCTCAAATTGTAAGATAATCAAAATTTTGAAATGAAAGCAGTCTAGAATTCTTAACGTGGTGAAGCAAACTCCTTCCTTAAAAGGACCCCCATTTGCCAATTTTGTCTTTATACGAAGGTTAAAAAATTGAATTACGAAATTTTTAATTGTGCATCCACCTCTGGGATGAAGCTATGCAATATCCACCTTTACATTTACAGCCTCCTGCAAAAAAAATCTGCGCACGCTAGTGACTTCCATCTATTCCCAATTCAGAAACTAGGGAAATTCCAATGAAAACAGGGCCATTTCAGAAACTGTTCGATATCTGTGAAATGTCTTCCCAACTCAGGACGTCCTACTAATTGCCTGCGGGAGGATGAATTAGCGTTTGAAAGAGTTGACATTACGTACACCTGTGTAACTGCTAACCTAACATACAAGCAAAAGATCTGCAATATACTCAAAATATATTAGAGGAAAGAAGAGACTCTCCGTAAAGCACAACCCTTTTTTTTTACAAATGGATATATAGGTACGTGCTAGTTCCTGAATTGGGAACTTTCGTCATAGTTCCTGATTTGGAAACGTTCGTCATAGCTCCTGATTTGGGAACTTTCGTCATAGTTCCTGATTTGGGAACTTTCGTCATAGATCCTGAATTGGGAACTTTCGTCATAGTTCCTGATTTGGGAACTTTCGTCATAGATCCTGAATTGGGAACTTTCGTCATAGTTCCTGAATTGGGAACTTTCGTCATACTACCTGAATTGAGAACTTTCCTCGTAGTTTCTGAGTAGGGAACTTTCATCATTGTGCCTGAATTGAAAACTTCCGTCATAGTTCCTGAATTTGAAATTTTCGTCGTAGTTCCTGAATTTGAAACTTTCGTCATAGTTCCTTATTTGGGAACTTCCGTCATAGTTCCTGATTTGGGAACTTTCGTCATAGATCATGAATTGGGAACTTCCGTCACAGTTGAGACATCACCGTGCCTGCACGATGGCGCAATCTCAGAATATTTCCTAAGGGGGAGAGGGGCTCAAATTCGACATGTAAATATGTAAACAGGTGAGATAGTAAAGAAATTGTAAATAAAAAAGAACAAGAGAAGAGTTTTAATGGTGGAACATTACAGAACATTTACAATAACATGAAAATTAGTATGAGATTCCAATCGGAGGGTATCACCTCTAGTTACTTCCTCAGACCTAGCTTCAGTTCTTATCTTTGTAATACTTTCCTTAGATGGCAGAATGAATTTTAATCACTACACATGGGAACATGAAATGAGACGTCTGGCAGAATTTGCGATGTTGCCACATCGTTGCTTATGACTGGTTTTATTCAGAGTTCTTCGAGTGTATGTACGCTTTCTGCAGCCTATCTTTATGATAGACGACATAGGATACAAAAATAGCGCCAGAATTAGTGATGGGAAGAACTGTGATTGTTCCATCAGAGGTTATACTGTCATTGCTATTGTGATTTCTGTGATTTTGTTTTTTGTAACTGTCACGTCGTTTCTCGCACCTTGAATTGTTCGGAGGTTTACTACAATACATGTGCCCGTTCTCTTGTCCGTCTTTCTAATAGGCGTGGTATAAAAAATGGGATCAATATTGTTATTGGCATACGCCGAGAGGAGCTGATGGGGCTACAGCCCGCTCCAAAATTTTGAGAAAATCAAAATTTTCAAATGAAAACACTAACTCTTCTCAAGATGACACGTGATTACTATTTGTGTTTTTGAACCACTGTTAAAACGAATGTTAAAAATGGTAATTAATTAATATTTTATTGCGTATGCTGACCCCTTCCCTAAACATGTAATACCCATCTTTACAATTCAACCCCCTCCCAAAATATCCTGCGTACGCTAGTGAATAATAGTAATGGAATAAACTGTGATTTTTCTATCACAGGTTACTCTGTGATTGCATATCACAGTTGGATATCTGTGACTGGCATATCGTTGGTCACAACTGAATTTTTTTGGATGTTTTCGAGATCAGGTATGTTCAAGTCCTGCGTTAGGGGTTTGCAATATAATAAGTAATACAAAAATACCATTTCCTGGAAATATGAGGAACAACAACAGTTTCTTCCATAGAGATATCGCTAGGCAACACTGCGTTCTGAATCCTGTACGTAACGGAAGCGTATTTACAAGACCTATGTGGATATTGTGGCGTGTCTTATGGTAACAGCCAATAAGAGCATGTTCCTTACATGACGCAACGGTCCTCCAGCTACTGGTCTCACTTCTCGCACACCGTATTGAGCACATTCGTCTACTGACGTCACTATATATGACGATTATATAAATACACGATAAATACACTGTATATTTTTTTCGGGAATTGACCAAAAAGGCATTATTTATGCTATTGGCTCTAAAGCACCTAACCTAACAACGAGAACATTGATCGTGACGTCAGAAGACGAAGGTGCTCAATATCGTGTGCGATAAGCGAGACCCTCCAATTACTCGCCTGCTGCATGAAGGAAGTCAAATGAGAGAATAGGGGTCCCATGTTCAAATCCCGGCCTGGGCATGGATGCTTGTGAGTGTCCATTCATCAATTTCATCATGTCATTACTCATTGCCATCTTAGCAAAGTAGCCAAAAGTGACACAAGACCCGAAGTAAAATAAAGCAAATCAATCAATCAATCAAACAAACCAGGAAATAAATTACTCTCGCGACTGTAACATCTTTCTATCTTTCTATTTCCTTTATTTTACGTCGTTTTGTATCTCTTAGGTTCATCGCGACGAACAATAACAAACTCCCTAACCCACGAACACTTTTATGCAAGTGTTCTGTCCCGCTACAAGAATCAATCAGTTGATTACACGTTGCGTCGTGAAAGAAACGCGTTACCATTGGTTGTCGCCTGCAGCCACGCCTACGGTTGCTATTTCCACATACATTTTGTAAATATGCTGCCAGAAACCAGCGATTTCTGGTGTCAGCTCGCTTGGAACTTGACTGATGTGGCAACACCGCACTAGTGTGGGGTGATGTATGGCTATGAAAGGGAATCACAGTCCGGAAAACAACTTCTTGTAAGGAATTTGCTCAAACAGTCTCTTGGTGAGTCCTAAATGAAGCTGACTGAAGGTTTCCTCAATTGTTGGCCTCAGCTCACCAATCACGTCTTTGTTGTTCTCGTTTAAGAAGTTGTTCATTGTTGCCCCTGAAACAAAACGAACAAAAAGTAACAATGGGTAGAGAAATACCAAACTAAGCCAACAGAAATATTAAATAGTAACGAGCATTCAATATTCATAAATTCACAAAAATATCAATAGATGGCAGAGCATATAAGTAATAATCTAATTGTTTATCAACCCACAATGTAAGAAAGTTACAGCAATTGTAACATCTTCGTTTATGTGTCTGCAGTTTGCTAAATGAAATACCTATTACAATTCGGTTTTCCATGTTTTCCATGGACATGAATGTAAGTTGTTTGCTCTTACAATATTTTAAATTAATAGCTATTTTTTTCATTATATTGTGCACAGGTGCAATTAGAGCACGTTTAGTTCCTACCAAAGTATAATAAAGCAAAACCTTTTGAGATGTACCCTGAAAGTTCCCAAGATTTCTAGCTTAGGAAATATCCGGTAGAGATACATTGCACAGTGGTTAGGTTCCCACTTTAATCAGTAGGTCCTGTCCCGATTAACCTATCTGTGCATAATGTGGACTTAAGAAACATATTCAAATTCAAACGATCTCAGGTAATTTTTAATTTTCCGTAGTATATTCTGACATTGCTGTCTTTAAAAGAAAGCTTTGAATGGCGCCAAAGGCTTCAGCCAGTGATGTGCCGTAGACTATAAGTTTACGTCTACATGAGTTGTCTACACGTAATTTACGCGTAGGTTACATTGGGTTGTAGTTTACATAGACTACGTAGACAATCTAAAGTGTACTAAAATCAATTGTCAAGGGTTTCATGAAAGGAAAGTGGCATATTCAACAGGGACGGCGACAGGGGTGGGCACGGCTGGGCAATTGCCCACCCAAAAATTGCTGTGCCCACCCGATTGCCCACCCAATCAAATTCAATAAATATATACACTTGGGAAAATGTGAATGGTTCAATAAATAAATAAGTTTATTATGGTGTTCACTCCATGTATATTTTACTTGTGAATATTATCTATATTTCAGACAAGTTTACATATTATCATTCAATAGAAAGCTTTGTTGTCCTTTGCCGAAACACTGATTTAGTGAATAGGTTTACGAAAGTCAGAGTAAATAATAAGTTGAATGGAATTAATTTAAGCTTTTTCTTTCAACTTCCTTAACTTTAGCATTGGAAAGCGAAAGGGATTTTCCTAAGCTTTTGAAACAGAAACTGTCATCTAATGCCTTGTATGCTTAAGCAGCCAGTAAGTTTAGGAGGCTTTATGAGAGGCGCAAAATTGTGCAGAATATCACCAAGATTAGAACAGGATTATGGGCCAGGGGCTGCAGCTCCTGGCTTCACAGGAACGATGCATCAAATTGTTTTGAAAATGTGCTACGCAATGAAAATAAATAGATATTGAAATGTGGCAAAAATATAGAAATATAATACATAAAATGTTATTTATTTATTTATTACTTTTCGGTGATATTTTGCCAAAATGTCCTTCTTTAGCCTAGGTAAATATTATGCAGAATGAACTAAGAATTTGATTTATAACCAGGTTCTTGCTTTTTTAAAATTTTGCTAATAAGACATTATCCATACTTACGTCAAACGCTGAGCTGTATTGGGCGCTCGGAATGCACACGTGATGTAGTGACACTTTTACCTAGGTCTGATTGATTTTAGTTATTATGTATTAGTTTTAATGTGTGAATTAATTAATGTTTAAACAATGTTTTTCATTTTATTGCAAGAGCTTTTACTATTCATTCTTTTCAGTAAGGGGTTTACCCCCGTATTATGTGAGGGACTCGATTAGCCATTTAGAAATAAATAAATAACTGTCTGCGTGTGAAACAAGGTGGCGAACACACTATGTTTGCATTTCTCAGTTCGTCGATTTCATCAACATGTCGTACGTGAATCTCACGATTCACGATTATTGGTACTGCAAAACACGAAATACGATGGGGACATTTTAGAATGAAGAGTCTTGAATTTCAGTCCGCATTTGTTGGATTTGTTTGTCTTGGCCAGTTTGTAAATGCTTTAAATACTTCTTACAGCCATAGGTGTGCGCACGGGTGTGGCAAAGGTATCTGACTACCCCAAATGCCTTCTCAAAAAATAAAAAAATATGTTGAACTACCATTAAAATAATGAAAATAATATCCGTGGTAAAAATGTAAGGAATTTCATTTCATTTGAGATGCCACGCTCTCTTTCTCCCTCTCTACAAAACAATGTGATATTCCTTTACTATAGTAATCAGTAATCACGTAGTAAAGAAATTATTTTTACCTTTATAAATCGCAGAGCCTCTTCACATATCGGCCCGTACTTATTATTTTCCCGAGGACCGACTTGTTTGTTAATGCAGCCTTCCAACATTTCCAATAAGACTTTCATGTTCAGACTTTCATGAATGCTCTCTTTCCCTTCTCTTTCAATGACAAGCGTATCAAATTTCAGATTTTTGCTTGCATCTGAATTCTACGGTTTAAAATGATATAGGAACACATGGCATTAACTATCGAGTGACCAGGTACAGCAATATGAAGTAATGTGCATTATAAAACATGGTAGAACTGAACCTACAGATGTATTTCATGATAGTGATTCAGCTGATAGTACCTGTAGAAATATAGCCTTGTATTTATCATTTCAATTGTTTACTTTCATTACTATAAATATCGACACAGTGATAGTAAAACCTGTGCTAAAGTGATAACAAATGCTCATTCTATAATGTTAAAATTTCAAGTTCATATACCTAATAGTTTCTGTGAAAAGGAACGTGAAGTTACGACAATTAGGTTCGCCTTGTCCAGATAGGTAACTGAAACGTCCCTTAAGGCACCCCAAAATAAATTAGTCTGCGCACACCTATGCTTACAACATCGCAAGTATAAATATTATTTTGTATTTTGCCAGATAAGACTCAAAAGTTGTTTTCAATTCAAGTCCTTGCTACGCGTCCCTGGAAGTTTCGTCAGAGCGATCGTTTGGTGAGTTTATGTATATACAGGTTTGATTTTCAGTGCTCATAGATCAGAAACTAAGCACTTTCGAGGTTATGTGTATGAAAAAAGTGCCTTGTTATTTTTATATATCTATCAGCATCGAACCATTTTTGAAGTTGTTTTAGGACACCCTGTATATGTTGGAGGGGGATAGTTATGTGCATGTAAAACTCATATAAGATCTTACATGCCCACCGTAATTTATGAATATACTGCTTCTGCCCACCCGGTGGAAAATTTCTGGGGCCGCCCCTGATATTCAACAATATTGGTTCCTAACGAACTGAAAATAATCCTATTTAAAACAAAATTTCTCTTCTCTTCTATCATGAACTATGGAAGAAGATAAGTAGTATGCCAAAAACAACAACAGATGCCAGTCGTGAGGCAAAAGTGGTCTTTTCCCCATAAAACACTAGAATATTTCCTATATTAGGTTTCTTCCTAGGTGAGAAATTGTTCAAATTTAGAAGAAAGAGTATGAAAAGTTCCCTTCACACATCAGTAACTGATACGCAGTATAATTTTCTTTTAATTCCACGGCGCCCTTTGCAAAGTTATCACCTTTCGCCATGTTGTTTACATAGATTACGTCATCTACGTGTATAAAATAGTGTACGTGTAGAATGTAGACTATCGTTGTTTACGCGTAGACGCACATCACTGTGTTCAGCCCACCTAACCTACTCCTCGCTACTGGCTTAGGGTAGAGAGAAGTAAGTAAAAGGCAGAAAGAGTAAAGATAGATTCAAGGAAGCGACAGAGAGAGACAGAGAGCCTTGAAAAGAGAAGATAGATACAGAAAACTGAGTAACGGAGTGCGAGAAGAAGGCGAGCAGAGATAGAGAAAAAAGAGAAAAGTCAATGAAGAACACAGAGTGAAATAGAAATAGATTAAACTTATCAAGAGACAGAGAAATAGGGTAGTCAGAGGCGGCTTAGGAATGCACCAAAGCGATATGTGCTCCTTAAGTAACGCCAAAATCTTTAATTTGAATTTATTTCTAATAGTATTGTTACAAACCATATATTTATGTCAACATGAGATGGAAAGATAGAAGTCTCAAAAAAGGAACATAGATGGCAGCACGAGGTAAATGAATTTAAAGACATTGTTAAAGTATAAGTCCGGATTTAGTGAAATTGAAAATGTGACATAAATATGTAGAAAAAATGGAAGGATGTACAGAAAATAGATAATAGGTAGAAAGCAAAATGGAAGTGGTTTTCATTACTCAATAAGTTAAAGGGTAGAGTCAATTGTTAGGTATGCGCAAAGAAGTATTGAACGAATGAAAAATTCAGGAACTCCAGAAATATAATACAAAATTTTTGCTTTCATTGTTACTATCCTTCCAAAGGAAGAAGTTCTGCTGCATAACGTTATACATATATTGCAAAATTATGTAGCAATTCCAGCAAAGAGATTACTATATCATTAAGTAGGTATTAAATAAATGCATACATATAATAAAGGTATTCATATTCTTTAACAGCAGCAAATTTATGGTACCGAAACTACATTCTTTACTCTATTTTTCCACATATTCGCGTTTGCCCATTCAAGCAATTATTATAGAATCATACCATCATAATGATGATAACACATCACTGTCGTTTTTGTTTTATACCATGACGTTCCTTTTTTTCAGGATGGCCATCGTATTTAAAAACAAGCATATTATTTTTCTCATTTAATAAAGTAAATATGTAACATGGAAGGTTTTATTGGGAATGGAAAGTAGGAGAACCAGGGTGAAAAAGTTAAGGACGGCAGGTGGGAATGTAAGGGGGGGCGAAATATCCACCTCGCCCGGGTGAAAATTTTATATTGAGCTGCCACTATACATGGAGGAGAATAAATATCAGGAATGGAAAGAGAAAGAAGATAGAGAGAGAAAGGGGAGAGAGAGAGAAAGGAGAGAGAGAGAGAGAGAAAGGAGAGAGAGAGAGAGAGAGAGAGAGAGAAATAGAACTAACTTAGCAATAATTCTACCCTATTTCCACGACCAGGGAATTAGCAAACTTTAATATATTAAAATAGTAAGCAGCATAGTGAATCTCATCCAGAAATAAAGTCTATTGAATTCAATCTAATTGAATGTATGCCAGGTTGCGAAATCATTGAAGATTGATGGGGAAAGATGATCTTAATCTACACTCACACACATATATACAGGGTGATTCAGAACTCATGTTACACACTTCTAGGGGTTGTAGAGGGGACTTAGTGGATCAAGTTTTGGTAAGGTGCACATGTCCGGAAACGTACAGTTTTGGTACAACGCAGATAACAAGATCACATATTTTCACATCTCCCGCTACACGGTAGGCAACCAGCATTGACGGAGGGCGACGTCTTCAGTCACCTGATGTCATGTGTGCTGCTTCCAACGTCCTCTGTTTACAATCTGGTGTGTTTCGATCCTAACGTCAGTTGCTATTCAGTCGTTGCGGAAGACAGTACAGTATGGTTGAATACACGGTTGCCAAGAACACAGACATGTTAATTTACGGCTAAGCTGGACGTAACGGTAGAGCTGCGCAACGTCTGCATACAGAGCGCTTTCCGCATCGTGTTACTCCATCACATACCATTTTTGCCCAACTAGATGATGATGGAGATGTGAAATTATGTGATCTTGTCATCTGTGTAGTACCAAAAGGGTAAGTTTCCGGACATGGGTTCCTTATCAAAACTTGATATACTAAGTCCCTTCTACAACCCCTTGAAGTGTGTAAGAGGAATTCTGAATCACCCTGTATATGTATACATGTGTGTGTAAATTATTATATAATACACATATTTATAATGTTATGAAACACAACTAAGTTATTAAATATTCACAAATATATTATTATTACATACGCATAAAGGAATAAATTTGTTACTTGTATATGTATTAGATATTTATAAAGTATGAAACTAAGATTTTAATAGCTGGTTGAAGATGTCAATAAATTTAAAAAAACTGAAATTGTTTCATTATGCATAAGTTAATGCTTTCTGTTAATATAAATACATTAGATTTCATACTTACATTTCCTTGCATTCTTGTTTTACTTTCATTGTGAGTATATTGTTACTGGTGTAGATCTGTTCATGATCTCTTGAACGATAGATAGAGAGAGAGAGAGAGAGAGAGAGAGAGAGAGAGAGAGAGAGAGAGAGAGAAAGCATGCAACACAGGAACACACTACTTTGGAATTAAAAGAAAATTATACTGCGTATCAGTTGCTGATGTATGAGGATAACTTTTCATGCTCTATCTAAATTCGAACAATTTCTCACCTAGGAAGAAACCTAATATAGGAAATATTCTAGTGTTTTATTTGGAAAAGACCAATCTTGCCACACGACTGCCATCTGTTGTTGTTTTTTGCATACTATTTATCTTCTTCCATAGTTGATAATAGAAGAGAAGATAAACATTGTTGTAAATAGGATTCTTTTCATTTCGTTAGGAACCAATACAATTGAAAATGTCACTTTCCTTTCATGAAACCCTTGAAAATTAATTTTAATGCACTTTAGATTCTCTACCTTGTCTATGTAAACTACAACCCAATGTATCCTACGCGTAGATTACGTGTAGACAACGCATGTAGACGTAAACGTATAGTCTACGGCACTAATCGCTCATCTTTTATTGTTGGTTGAGGGGGAATTCCCCGTTTCCCCCCAGGATTTCGCGCTCTGATGTCTGCATGTGTGCGTGTATATGTATATGTAATTTCATGCTCACCCAGCAGTTGGTTTCCGTTGAACAAATTTTCAAACTTGAAGTAGGCTCTCTCGGCGTTTATGATGACCTTGAACTCGGTGAGGTCCATGTATAACTCCCCTTGCTTCGTCATGGGCTTCCCATCCAAAATCCACCTGGACTTGAGGTTATCTGTGGAGAGATTCCGAGCAATACAAGTTAGGAATACTTACTCGTTCAGTTGGACACTGCAAATGCATAATGTGAAAAAGTATTTATTTATTTTGCCTCGCAAAATAGGCGTCTGTCCTTTTACAGTGCACAGAAAATTTGCTACATTTTGAGATTTATGCATAAAAAAAATATAAATAAAAGTTACATATACGTTGTATAATCCTTGACACGTCCTTTCCTCTTGTACAAATGTTTATTGTTCTTTCATAATTACCTTTCTCGTTGTACAAATATTTATTGTTATCAATCTCAATCTCTGTTATTTATTTTGTGGTTCTTGTCGTATTTAATATTTAGACATATCACTGATAATGTTAGGATAGTGACTGACCTTTATGTACAGTGTCTCTCAAAAGTTTTAGGACAATGACATTTTAAACTAGGCAACCCAATTTACACAAGCCGTTGGTGGGTTGCGTGTAGAGTTAGGCTCAATTTCAGGGTTGCCACATGCACAATAGATATTTATAAAATACGCGAAAGAAATATAAACAAGTATTATTGTATAAAATTATTAAAAATATCACTATTATATCGCAAATGACAAAATTCTTTCTGAAAGAAAAAAATAGGTTTTCTAGTATTTCATCGCTGATGAGTCTACAGTAAGGAAAAGAGGTGAGAGGAAACGAAAGGTTACAAAAGAGAGGAGAAAGAGAAAGCGAAAGGAGAAGAGAAAAAGTAGAGGAGAGAAGAAAGATAGGATAGACTAGGAGAGGAGATGTAGTGAGGAGAATGGAAAAAGATTCGAGGAGAGATGAGGAAAAAAGAACAAAGAACAGAAAAGAGGAGGAAAACGAGAGGAGAGGAGAGGAGGAGACGAGAAGACGGAAGTGGAGAGTAGAGTAAAGGAGAGAAAAAGAGAAGAACGAAACAAGAGATAATAGTGCAGTGGAGTCGGAAATCTAAGACAGGAAAGGAGATAAGAGGAGTGGAGAAGAGTGGGATGGAGATAAGATGCGAGAAAAGTCGGGAAGGCGATATGAGATAAAAGCAGAACGGAAAGAGGGGAGAGAAGAAGGAGAAGGAACTGGAGAGAAGAGGTAGTTGCAGAAAATATCGTCTGAGCGTCAAGAATGGATGCATTGGTCAAATTATCGACATGAAACATTCAATAACATTTTGAAATGTACTGGAGAATATATTAGATCGGTGCGAAATGCCTTTTGGCTGAGTTCTGAGCAAATTAAAATCTTCCATGTAAGATCTTTGATTTTACCTGCGATTACACCACTAAAAAAATGAATGTAATTTTTAATATTTATAAGAATTATTCAATTTTTCTCCACTTCTCGGTCCGTTGAAATGGAGATTTTGTAATTCAATATTTCCCCTCCCCCCATCGTTAATTCCAAACTGAATCATTCCGTTTCACACGGCGTGGACAATGAACACAATGGGATATGTCTAAAACTTACGAAAATTTTCTGCCACCGGAAGGGTTTGAACCTACGACCATCAGATTGACAATCCTGAACGGTAGCCACTACCCTACAAGCTTTAGCTCCTTAACCAGGTAGAAGAACCACTACACCACGCCTTTACCTTCGAATGAAACAACAATTTTTTTAAAGTATTCTGTCCCTCCAATATTGTAAATGTCATTTGGTATACGTGTAGTTGAACTTTTACTTTAATTTTGATTTGCTTTCTTGTAGTATAACCGATATCTTCGAGAAATAATTTTCGAAGTGATTAAAAACGAGAATATTGGTAGTTGTGAAAATGCGAGTAATTTCTTCTAACTTATTATTGTGATTAGACATCATTACTAATGGAAAACAACTAGAGGCTTGAACATTACAGGACGATGTTCTTTTCCTGTGATACTGTAACAGACAAAATGCTTGTTTACTGATGCAAGTCTTGTGTCCAGAACAGTCTTATGAAATGTATTTGCTGTTGCGTAAGATAACACGAAATAATTACACCGTGTGCGAACTACCAAATCTGTGCAACGTTATACGTAAACAGGCGGAAAATTTTATTCATAAAATCACTTCACATTTGACAGTGTTAGTCAAGAGAGACTCGTGGGACACTGTGCTAAGGTGCTGGACTAAATCCTTCTAATTTTTCTTCCTGGAAGAACAACAATTTCTAAGGAAGAGCAACAGTGATGATCTTTCTTATTTCTTTTAAATGCTTACACTTTCCTTTAATTGGGTTAAAAATAAATAACAATATTGCTTGCATTTCTGTCATTGACGTAGATCAGAGAGAGAGAGAGAGACAGACAGACAGATATTACAAAATAGTTCATATAGTGCGAGCGCCATTAAAAAGTCATGATAATTCTATGTTGCGTACTTAGAATTATTCATACAATAAAGAACATGTCTAATTGTGAGTTAACAAAGAAAAACAATAATAAAGAGACATTTTCGCATCACTATTGCAGTTCGAAAAAGTCCGGACAGGAATTGAAAATAACGTACTGTCCTGACTAAATCGGTGAATCGGACGTCTGGTAGCCTTGCATCAATGGTTATAAAACTAAAACCACCCAATATTGCAGCTTGAAGACTTTTGGCCAAGAAACAGATTCATTTATACAAGAGCAAAATTGAAATTTTTACTCATTTTAAAAATCCACGATGTTATTTTCGTATTTATTTATTTATAGGTTCACATATAAATATTTTAGGGTTCGAGGGGGAAGCATGGCCCACATGTCCCCTCCCCTGGGTACTGACCTTACGTAGACAGTGGAAGAGAAATTTTGGAGAACCTTTCTATTAAATTTAGTATTTACATTCACCTTATGCTCAGATAGGTTAAACCGTTTTTTGACAATCGTGAACTTTTCGTTTAATAGATAATATTTGGTTTTAAACGACGGGAGGACATTGGTCGAATTTCCTTTCTTGCTCTTTTGAGAGAATACGAATACTCGTATATACTTCTACAATAGTAATCGCGTTCGGAAACCGTGAAAAAAATTACTTGGTTTTCAAAGGCAGACAAGCTTGGTAGTCTAGCTTGCTCGCGATCAAAGTGACTCACTCACGCTATTCAAGGCCGCTTCTTATCGCAAAACAATGTGCTTTCGATGCACAGTGTCTGCACCCAGAACGTTACAAGTGACCAGAGTCGAATTTTAAAGAGAATCTGAAGAATGGTAGATTTCATCAGAGGCGGCTAGGTAGGCACCAGCTCAACATGCAATATTTTAAGTGATAATTCCCGACAAACAAAAAACCGTATTGAATAATTATTGGGATAGTAATACGTGTATCCGCTCCTTTTTGACAATGTAACCTCGAAGACAATCTGTATTCCATTTATTTATATTGGCAACTTGGTCAACCGGAGGTTATTTTATCGCCTTCGATAATCGAATTGTCTGATCGATTATTTTTTGTTTACCCAGGAACATGCCCCATAGGAGATTTCCGAGACCGGGTTACGCTACTCACTCGTAGCTCCCCAATTTTTTCACGATGGTGGGTTGCCACCGGTCCCATACACAGGTCGAGAACCTAGAGAGTGAGCATAGGCGGACTCGAATCCATGCCGTCCTGCAGTCGGAGGCCACGGAGGAGGACTTTTCTTATTTTACCTTTGGATAATCGCGACGATGAGGATGAATAATGAATATAAAAATAAAGAAGGTCACGCACAAAGTAGAGGACGATCTTCAACCTCTTAAGTGACGAGTTCAAGCCCTAAATATGAGGATTTCAACCTTAGACGACCTCAATTTCAAAATTATAAACAAAATGCCTGCTTACACTAAACTTCTCATCAAGGTCAAAATAGTTTGTAACTGTGAAACTACCCCTGGATACAAATTGACATTTTTTTTCCATGTGAGTAAGAATTAAATGTGTGGTATACAGAGATAGATGATACCTTTTGTGAAACAATTAACTGTATCCTGTCCCAGCATCTCTGGAGCAAAGCCGCGCATAGCGGAAGAGAAGTGGAGAGAGGGGAGAGGGGATCGAGTGGACAGAGCGAATCAGTGCACGCTGCTGGGAAGGCTGGTAACTGCAGTGGCTTTCCTCCCTCCACGCAATCCCATTCCTCTCACGTGTTCATCGCTGCTCAGATACTTGTTTTCGTTCACCTGCTCCAGAGATAAGTGGGACAGAGTGTAGTTCGCATACGTGTAGCAAGTAAAGAAACTTATCCCAGAATGAAAATTCCACATAGTTTTAAAACGTTTGTTAAAGCAATGAATAACTGGAAACGGATCACACATAATTCCCTTGCCAAAATCTAGTGGTCGAAAATTAATTTCAAGACATTTCATATCTCTTCACCATATTCCAAGTTATAAGGAACTATTTCGTAGATGTTCATGAAACCGTTATAAAATTACAAATAAAATATATTCACAACCTTAGATATACTAATACGAAGAAAGAAATTCAGAGTTAAATTTCAAATGCATGTGTATAAAGTAATTCTAGAAGTACAGAGCTATATCTGAGTATTTAACTTCTTTTTTGCAGATAACGTTTACAATATTGAGGCGAAAGAATAATTAGGAACAGTAGCTCCAAGAAAACAAAGGGCGTAGTGTATTGGTTAGAGTTCTTGAAAGCATTGCGGTCCCACGTTCGATCCTCCATACTAGATCCCTTCTATTAAACAAGAGCATGGTAACATTATTTGTAATAGCAGTATATAGTGGCTACATTGTTCTGCATATGGAATTTATAAAAAAAACAAAAACAAATATGGTAGACCAGGGCATTACGGATCAATTTTTCTTTACAACAGTTTTTATTGGCCAAGGAATTATGCTAGAAACACAAAACTCTACCAAAAAATGAATTATAGTTTCTACTACATGTGCATATCATTGAAAGAACCAGAAGTTGAAAATACAATTCAGAAAAAAATATTTTGTGGGACACTGCAATTGATCCGTATTGCCCTGATAGCAGGGGTAAAACGGATCACTAACGGGGCAATATGGATCAGTTTAATTTTAAGTATATAACATAAGATTAAAAACATAAAAAACATAAAGACAAGTACCGTATACTGTATTACAGTTTTGGGATCTGACATATACCGCACACAAATTGTTTTCTTCCGACAGCATTTACGCAACGCTCATGATACCATTTACGACAGGACTGACATTGAATCCAATCTCCCATCTGTGCACATCTTGGATCATCATATGAAATCTTACAAAAACTACAAGAATTGCTAGCAATCATGTCTACATTCGACATGACATTTGTTCGTACGCCCTGACTAGTCCTTTTTCTTTATTAAAGGGATGCGGTATGTTCTCTTTCTCTGCAAACTTGAAAACGTATCTTCGCACAGCTTTGGGTGTTGGCCCGAATCCTCTTCGAGCTAAATCACACAATCTCGAAGAAAGAGCCTGCTCAAACTCATCACTAAACACTTGCTTTACACCAGGACGACCAACGTCATCTGATCCACCAGATGTTCTTCGTTGCAATGAAGTATATGGCACACCACAAAGTTCCGCAGCTTGTCAAATAGTCTTTTCTCCGGATGTCACCAAACGCACAGCTTCACCCATTCCTACTAAAAAAGGTAAAGTGCTCCCCTGTGCATAGCACCACGCCATGAAGGCGTATAGGGGGTGTGGGGGTAACGCCCCACACTTTCTTGATCCGGTCGTGAGTGGGGGTGATGTGATTAGCATCACGCCCCTGACCGCCTTTACCCCCCCCCCCAGGGTTTCCCCCAGGTACGCATGTTATTCGACGCTGGGTGGGCGCCGGGGCCGCTTCCATCGTTAGAAAAGTTCCCGGATTTGAACCGGCCGGGGATCGAACCCGGGACATTACCACAGACCACGAATTTCTGGTGGATTTCTTTTGATAATCGCGAACTAATTGGAAATTGAAAGCGTCGTGTTAGAAGAGATACTGTTAAGTAAAAGTACGTAAAACGTACTGAAAGTGGGAGATCCGTTTTGCCCCGTTTTGGCCGATCCGTAATGCCCTGATTTGCATATTCTCGACATATGTCCATTTAATTAATAACAAATAGGGTTAGTCATATCAAATACTGGCACATCGCAAAAACACACCCTACCTTATCACATGTTAAATTGTAGAGCACTTAAACCCCTACATTCTACAACGCAACCTTACCAAACGTCGAACAAAACTTACAATGGGTACTTTTTCTGCACCGTCTCCACCAACTTGCTTACAACAATCACTTGTCACAGACGCGCGCCAACTGCCACAGCGAACAAAGACAGGCAGCTAGTAAGCGGACAGATGGCAGCATGATCAGCTATATTTTTCAAGTTCGTGCCTGCAACAGTTTTCTTTGCAGGTCACGTGAACCTTACATTGATCCATAATGCCCTGTGATCCGTAATACCCTGGTCTACTCTAAATGAATTGACACGCGTTCAACGGGATATTTTTATATATAAGATCATGGATTATGATACTCTAACGATAATTGTGTACTGCTTCAAAGACATTGACAAATATTAATGAAATAACTACTTATATGTGTGGCAATTCAGGACATGCTAATTTTATCCCTTTTCCCACTTGAGTTCAATGCAAGGATGTGTAAAAATTTCAATTTTGCTCTTGTATAAATGAATCTGTTTCTTGGCCAAAAGTCTTCAAGCTGCAATATTGGGTGGTTTTAGTTTTATAACCATTGATGCAAGGCTACCAGACGTCCGATTCACCGATTTAGTCAGGACAGTACGTTATTTTCAATTCCTGTCCGGACTTTTTCGAACTGCAATAGTGATGCGAAAATGTCTCTTTATTATTGTTTTTCTTTGTTAACTCACAATTAGACATGTTCTTTATTGTATGAATAATTCTAAGTACGCAACATAGAATTATCATGACTTTTTAATGGCGCTCGCACTATATGAACTATTTTGTAATATCTGTCTGTCTGTCTCTCTCTCTCTCTCTGATCTACGTCAATGACAGAAATGCAAGCAATATTGTTATTTATTTTTAACCCAATTAAAGGAAAGTGTAAGCATTTAAAAGAAATAAGAAAGATCATCACTGTTGCTCTTCCTTAGAAATTGTTGTTCTTCCAGGAAGAAAAATTAGAAGGATTTAGTCCAGCACCTTAGCACAGTGTCCCACGAGTCTCTCTTGACTAACACTGTCAAATGTGAAGTGATTTTATGAATAAAATTTTCCGCCTGTTTACGTATAACGTTGCACAGATTTGGTAGTTCGCACACGGTGTAATTATTTCGTGTTATCTTACGCAACAGCAAATACATTTCATAAGACTGTTCTGGACACAAGACTTGCATCAGTAAACAAGCATTTTGTCTGTTACAGTATCACAGGAAAAGAACATCGTCCTGTAATGTTCAAGCCTCTAGTTGTTTTCCATTAGTAATGATGTCTAATCACAATAATAAGTTAGAAGAAATTACTCGCATTTTCACAACTACCAATATTCTCGTTTTTAATCACTTCGAAAATTATTTCTCGAAGATATCGGTTATACTACAAGAAAGCAAATCAAAATTAAAGTAAAAGTTCAACTACACGTATACCAAATGACATTTACAATATTGGAGGGACAGAATACTTTAAAAAAATTGTTGTTTCATTCGAAGGTAAAGGCGTGGTGTAGTGGTTCTTCTACCTGGTTTAAGGAGCTAAAGCTTGTAGGGTAGTGGCTACCGTTCAGGATTGTCAATCTGATGGTCGTAGGTTCAAACCCTTCCGGTGGCAGAAAATTTTCGTAAGTTTTAGACATATCCCATTGTGTTCATTGTCCACGCCGTGTGAAACGGAATGATTCAGTTTGGAATTAACGATGGGGGGAGGGGAAATATTGAATTACAAAATCTCCATTTCAACGGACCGAGAAGTGGAGAAAAATTGAATAATTCTTATAAATATTAAAAATTACATTCATTTTTTTAGTGGTGTAATCGCAGGTAAAATCAAAGATCTTACATGGAAGATTTTAATTTGCTCAGAACTCAGCCAAAAGGCATTTCGCACCGATCTAATATATTCTCCAGTACATTTCAAAATGTTATTGAATGTTTCATGTCGATAATTTGACCAATGCATCCATTCTTGACGCTCAGACGATATTTTCTGCAACTACCTCTTCTCTCCAGTTCCTTCTCCTTCTTCTCTCCCCTCTTTCCGTTCTGCTTTTATCTCATATCGCCTTCCCGACTTTTCTCGCATCTTATCTCCATCCCACTCTTCTCCACTCCTCTTATCTCCTTTCCTGTCTTAGATTTCCGACTCCACTGCACTATTATCTCTTGTTTCGTTCTTCTCTTTTTCTCTCCTTTACTCTACTCTCCACTTCCGTCTTCTCGTCTCCTCCTCTCCTCTCCTCTCGTTTTCCTCCTCTTTTCTGTTCTTTGTTCTTTTTTCCTCATCTCTCCTCGAATCTTTTTCCATTCTCCTCACTACATCTCCTCTCCTAGTCTATCCTATCTTTCTTCTCTCCTCTACTTTTCCTCTTCTCCTTTCGCTTTCTCTTTCTCCTCTCTTTTGTAACCTTTCGTTTCCTCTCACCTCTTTTCCTTACTGTAGACTCATCAGCGATGAAATACTAGAAAACCTATTTTTTTCTTTCAGAAAGAATTTTGTCATTTGCGATATAATAGTGATATTTTTAATAATTTTATACAATAATACTTGTTTATATTTCTTTCGCGTATTTTATAAATATCTATTGTGCATGTGGCAACCCTGAAATTGAGCCTAACTCTACACGCAACCCACCAACGGCTTGTGTAAATTGGGTTGCCTAGTTTAAAATGTCATTGTCCTAAAACTTTTGAGAGACACTGTACATATCTTGTATGAGCTGTTGCCATGGGAATTACGACTGTGTTTTGTCTCTACTTGGAGTACGGGCTTTGAGCCTAAAAGAGTGGTCAAGCTGAATTGTAAGAAGCTGCTATTTCTTTGACTGAAATGGATTTATGCACATAAGTATTTATTTTGCTAAGAAGTAAAATACATACTGCTTTTCTCGAAAACTTGACTTTGATTTCTTTTGACCAAAGAACGAACAGATATATTACCCATACCCTGAGAGGTGTCACGTGAATGCTGCGAGTATTCATGTGAACTTATTACTTGGTGATCCTCCTCCGTTGTCGCGCGGTCTAAGGCACCTTGCTTTGGACGGCGGCTACGGAACGGCATGGGTTCGATCCCGGGTTCAGTCTCCGGGAATTTTCGGCCTGTGTATAGGGCCGGTGGCAACCCACCATCGTGAGGAAATTGGGCTATTCCAATGCTGGTTGACGATCTCCACGCTTAGAGAAGATAACGAAGGAAAGTTCCAGTATAAACGTATTTCCATATTACAGTGGCGGCGATTAGGGGGCAGTCCCCCTCCCCCGCAATTTTGCCCATGCAATATGCCAAAGTTTACCAAAGAAAAGTAAACTGTCCTTGCCCCACTTCCTTTGGAACCCAATAGCCGTTATTATACGCTTACAACTTGTTTTCCCCTTCCAGAAAAAAAAATCCTATACACGCCTATGGCGATGACCCTTACTCAATACATAATACATCTTGAAAATGAGTGGTTTAGGAAAAGTGCACTAGATGGCAGTGGAAACTCTTTCTTCTTTCAAGTAGATTCTTTGCATACTAGTAACCTCCAGTTGGTCTCTACGTATTTTAAAGTTATTTTAAATAATTTTCAGTATTTCTACTTATATATTTAAAAATATAACTTTTCTTTGCGAACATATGAAATGAAAAAACGTCTCTCGTCAATAAAGCTGTCTGAAATTAAGTTATATGAGTTGAAGAATAATTTACGTACATATTCCTTTTTAACATTGGATACTACGTACATTCCTGATTAAAAATCGTCCCAGACTCCCAAGCCTTTAATTCCCATTCATCTGTAATGACGTCATCAAAATTTTGGTCACGCCAAAAGTTCTTTTCCTGAAACTGAAATCTCTTATTTCATTACAGTTATTTATATTTCGTGGTATTTGATTTTCACAAAATTTGCAGTTCAGGACTCCAAAATAAAAAAATTAGAAGATACAATTTATGATATATCATTAAATATGGCTGCCAATGTGGCCGCCAAAAGCTATAAATGAGCCTTGCAATTATATAATCATGTTTGGAATCAAACCCTGGCTTTCGAGTTTCCACAATTCAACTCTGACACCCAAAATAGTGTCAGACTAAGTGCATGAAATAATAACAATGGTCTTTTTGGCAATCTATATACATATAGGGTGATTCAAAAGACTGATACCATAGGATAACTCTATTACGTATTAGTGCAGATAACGGAAAATGGAAAGAGGGGAATGTTGAATTTTCAACATAGAATGCACCCATGACTCTATACACTGGTACAAGCCTAATTGAGAACAGATATTGCCTTGTTTGATTTGATTTGTGTTTTGTTATTTAGCGCCGCTTTTCTGACACCTTTGGCTAATCGCGACGATGACTATGAGTGAGGATATGATGAAATAGATGAAGGGACACCCACAAAGAATACCCATGCCGGGATTCGAACCCGGGAACCAGATGCTAATCAGGCAGGAAATTGCTTTGTTGCCATATGGTTTGTCTTAAAAGGAGCCACAAGGCCGATCTCAGTGGCGAAGTGATTACCGCAGCCCAATACGACGCCAGGGGTCCAGGGTTCGAATCCCGGCATGGGTGTTCTTTGTGAGTGTCTAGTAGTTTATCCATTAGTATTATAATTTGATACGTATGGCATTCCCCTTATGAAGTTCGATATCCCCCTCGGGAGGAATGAGGGTGGATTCAACACAGTACAGACATACACATACCCTCAAATACCAGGGTTGTTAAAAGTCCAGGAACCCATACATTCTAATAGATACTATTGGGTTCCATAACAGGACAGTTGATATTCCATCCAAGTTGCGTATTCTTTAATTTCAATACGGAACTTACACCCTATTAAAACTGATCCGGAAAGAAATGGGTTCGCGGGCAGTATTAAAATTAATCCGAAAAACAAAAAAAAGGTTCCAGGAACGAATTTGAAATCATGCGGAGAAAAGATTTTTGGACCGTGTTCAAAGGTTCCGAGATCATATTTAAATTGATTCGGAAAACAGTTTCTGGAATATATTTAAATTGATCCTGAAAGAAGGTTCCTGGACCACATTTAAACTGATCCGGGAAAAAGCTCCTAGACCATATTTAAATTCATCCGGAAAAAAGTTTCTGGACCATATTTAAATTCATCCGGAGAAAATGTTCCTAGACCATATTTAAATTCATCCGGAAAAAAGTTTCTGGACCATATTTAAATTCATCCGGAGAAAATGTTCCTAGACCATATTTAAATTCATCCGGAAAAAGTTTCTGGACCATATTTAAATTCATCCGGAGAAAATGTTCCTAGACCATATTTAAATTCATCCGGAAAAAGTTTCTGGACCATATTTAAATTCATCCGGAGAAAATGTTCCTAGACCATATTTAAATTCATCCGGAAAAAGTTTCTGGACCATATTTAAATTCATCCGGAGAAAATGTTCCTAGACCATATTTAAATTCATCCGGAAAAAAGTTTCTGGACCATATTTAAATTCATCCGGATAAATGTTTCTGGACCATATTTAAATTGATCCGGAAAAAATGTTCCTAGACCATATTTAAATTCATCCGGAAAAAGTTTCTGGACCATATTTAAATTCATCCGGAGAAATTGTTCCTAGACCATATTTAAATTCATCCGGAAAAAGTTTCTGGACCATATTTAAATTCATCCGGAGAAAATGTTCCTAGACCATATTTAAATTCATCCGGAAAAAGTTTCTGGACCATATTTAAATTCATCCGGATAAAAGTTTCTGGACCATATTTAAATTGATCCGGAAAAAATGTTCCTAGACCATATTTAAATTCATCCGGAAAAAGTTTCTGGACCATATTTAAATTCATCCGGAGAAAATGTTCCTAGACCATATTTAAATTCATCCGGAAAAAAGTTTCTGGACCATATTTAAATTCATCCGGAGAAATTGTTCCTAGACCATATTTTAATTCATCCGGGAAAAAGTTCCTGGATCATATATAAATTGTTCCGGAGAAAATGTTCCTAGACCATATTTAAATTGATCCGGAAAAAAGGTTCCTAGACCATATTTAAATTCATCCGGAAAAAGTTTCTGGACCATATTTAAATTCATCCGGAGAAAATGTTCCTAGACCATATTTAAATTCATCCGGAAAAAAGTTTCTGGACCATATTTAAATTCATCCGGAGAAATTGTTCCTAGACCATATTTTAATTCATCCGGGAAAAAGTTCCTGGATCACATATAAATTGTTCCGGAGAAAATGTTCCTAGACCATATTTAAATTCATCCGGAAAAAAGTTTCTGGACCATATTTAAATTCATCCGGTGAAAATGTTCCTAGACCATTTTTTAATTCATCCGGAAAAAAGTTTCTGGACCATATTTAAATTGATCCGGACCGAATTGAAATACTTTACAGATGAAAGGGCTTTCTACGGTGCAGAATACATTTACGCTTTGCTGATTTTCTCTCCTGAACCGAAATTGAATTTATTTAAAATTCCTGTACCTTTAACAAACAGTGATATAAATATACTCCCGTGAATTGTCTAATTAAAATTATTGATTGATTGATTTGCTTTACTTCGCTTTTTGTGCCACTTTTGGCTAATTTGCGAAGATGGGGATGAGTGATGACATGATGAAATTGATGAATAGACACTCACAAATATCCATGCCCAGGCCAGGATTCGAACCCGGACCCCTGGCGTCGTAGGGCGTTGTGCTAACCACTCCGCCACGGGAGCCGGCTCTTATTAAAATGAGTTGTACCGACTGTGTACTGATTTTAGAGTTTTAAATAACTACTCACACATTGTGAGGTTGCTGTACCCTGAGCCTGCTATGGGGAGAAGGAGTATCCTCCCTGTGATGTCGTAGTCCCCAACGATGCCATAGGCGTCGAATGTCAGGTCCAGCTCCAGGTGGTAGTTCTTGGGATCTGCCCTGCAAAAGTAAGAACATGCTGATACAAAGGGATCTAGGTTAACTTCAGTGAATCTTAGTTGATATTAGCTGAACACTTAGCTTTTGACTCAGGGTTTCGTTTGCTCTATGCTCAGATTGTTGCCAAATAGACTTCCTGTGGCTGAGTGGCAGTCTGGCTCGAGCAGTGGTCTGGGACGGTTGTGTTTGCGCATCTCTCTAATAGCTCGAAGTTACGTAGCGCGGTGGCGCAGTGGTAGCGTCTTTGCCTTGTAATCAAGGGGTCCCGGGTTCGATACCCGGTGGAGGCACAAGTGGTTCGGATCCGACTTTAAACTGTAGGTCCAGTCCCGATTAGCCTTACTGTGCATAAAGTGGACTTAAAACAGCAACTCAAACGTAGCGCGTATTAATCGCGAGTCCGGTTGAAGTGAAACACGGCGACGTTGACAATATAGTAATCAAGAGATTGAATAAACTCAAACTGAACTTCAGTCAAGTGCGAAGAAAACCGACTTAGACGGAAATACACAATTGGATTATCAAGACGATGAAATTGAAACCGGAACAAGTAGTAAGTATTGAAGTAGACAATTATAGACGTTGCATCTTTCTGAAACTACTATCGAAAGTAGTGTGTGAACAGTTGTTGCTGCAGTCAAACGGAGAGTATAAATATAGTGACGAAGACGGGGATTGTCCAGTGCTTGTTACGTGGGCGGATGAAAATTACGTGATAGAGTGCACGTTGTAACGAGTGAACTGTCCGATGACGATATTCGATCGGTGCTGAGTACGTACGGTCAGATAATATCCCTGGACGATTAACGGTATTCCAGTGATCATATTTATCCGGTAAGAACTGGCCGTAAAATCGCCAAAATGAATCTAACTCGTGCGATTCCATCGTACGTCACAATCAGTGGCGGATGATACTGGGTGACATATAGCGGGCAAGACCGTACTTGCAGTTACTGTGACCTTAGTGACCATTTTTACGTTACCTGTCCGTCCCGACGTCGTCAAATGGAGAAACCCGAAGATACGTCCTATGCCGGGGCGGCGCGTCCTGTCCCGAGGAATGTGCCGGCTGCTGAGAGAATGATAACCCCGACACCCACTATACTACCTGTGCAACTGAAACGCTTCGGAGACCAGGACAATGAGGGCAACGTACAAGCTTCACTACAGGATGTACCTAAAAATACCGTACCAGATTCCACTTTACCACCCAGTGTAGAAAACGAGACAACAGCAGACGTTCCTATCCACGTCAGTGTGGACCAAGTGAATGTCAACCAAGCAGCCCACGTAGCAGAGAAGAATGGGGAAGAAACAATGGACGTTACCCTAGAGGTGCCCCATATTCCGATGCAGCAGGCAGATGATGATCGTGCAGTTGAAGGTGGGAACTCCGAGACGGCGTCCCCCGCATCAGGCGCTCTGCCGAAAACAACGAAGGAACCAAAAAAGAAGAAGAAACGCAGTCTCCCTACGAACAATACGGCGTCGACACGGCGGCAAGATGGCCCTCATCGTTCGGTGTCTCCAGTGTCTCGGCGACTGCGTAGAACGATGAGTGCGACAAGAGAACAAAGTGAGAAATCTGGCGGCGGCTCTGATTGGTCGCTTCAAGTCAATGTGTGATATATATGTCTACCATATCATAGTTATTAAGTGTGTTGTCCTCGTGATAATGTCATTAGGGTTATGTTTGTCGCATGTCGTAGTGAAATTGAAAAATGTAAATAGTTTAACGTCAGTAACTGCACATAACATTCCCACCGGGTACAATAGCACAGAATCCCACATGACGACCCCCATATATCATTTTGCAACAAAAAACATTAACAAGATGAAATCTAGTATCAAGCATCATGCATTCTTAGATTATACTAAGCAAAGTCACCTGGATGTAATTTTCCTGCAAGAAGTCGGGACCGATATACCGTGTATAACAATTTAACTCGCAATTCTCTAGAAACCGCCATAGTTGTGAAAAAAGGGCTACATATATCGGAAGTTTACCATCACCCGTCTGGTCGTATTACATGTATCCAAATAGGAAACATATGGTTTTGTAATGTTTATGCACCATCAGGTACCAACGCTAGAAATACTCGGAACATATTTTGCGCTACAGAAGTGGCGAAGGCATTAGGTGGCTCCCGTCAAAACATTGTGCTGGTGGGTGATTTTAATTGTACTCTAAGAAGACAGAACCAACATCCAGGATTCCATACATCACCTAGCTTGCAGACGCTGGTTGAAGGGTTTAAACTGCACGATGTTTGAGTGGCTAAAGATCCGAATATAGACGGCTACACATACATACTTGCCGACACAGCGAGTCGGCTTGATCGTTTTTACGTTAGTGCACACATGATTGGCAAAATATCTGCGATTAGAATTTTCCCAACGTGCTTTAGTGATCATTTAAGTGTCCAACTCGACATGAGTTTGGATGTACCTTCAGTTGGACGAGGGCGGGGATTTTGGAAGTTCAATGTACGGCTATTGGAAGATGAACAAACTGACATTATTATGTGGTGGGACACTTTTCTAAAACCTTCCATTAAATATTTCTGTTTAGCATATAGTCGTGAAAAATACTCAGATTTCACTAAGAAATATAACTTTTACTACAGAGTGCTTCACGAACTAACAACACAGCTAATACAAGGAAAGCCAGTGCGTCAAGAATGAAACGAGTGCAAGCAGTGCTGCTGAACATGCACAGAGAGCGTATGCAAGGTTACAATGTTAGGAGTCGTCTTCCTATGTTTGACGCACAAGAAGAAGCCTCACTGGTGCAGGTGTTAGCAGAGAGACGCAGTGCACAGCGAAAGAGGATAATGTGTCTCGATACAGCCACGGGAAGACGAACAGAACCTAAGTTAATACGAAATTACTTACGGGACTTTTATGCAGATCAGTTTAAAGAGAAGGAAGATCAACGCTCCCATCGCACTCCACTGCAAGGGATGATGGACCTCCCCATGTTAACGGAAGATGAACGTCGCTATTTAGAACAGCCATTCTCAAAGAAAGAAGTGTACGAGTCTGTTCACAGTGGAAAAAGAGGTAAAGCTCCGGGAATCGATGGTGTCCCGATAGAATTGTTCCAAACCTTTTGGACAACGGTGGCTCCACTGTTCACACTCTGGCTCAATGCTGTGTTTACGAAGAAAAGCTTTGGAAGAACGAGTCTCACGGATGTTATGGTTTTGATTCCCAAAATATCTCAGCCCAGAAAGCCAGAAGACTTCAGACCAATGACATTACTATGTGCTGATTATAAAATCCTTGCACGTTTGATCACCCGAAGGTTGCAACATTTTGCGGATACTTTATTAGGGCCGTATCAATATGTATATGGTACAAGTGGTAAAATATTTCACATTCTAACTAGTGTACGTGACATCATCACTCCTATGCAAGATATTGAAGGTTCTCAAGCTGCTTTAGTGGCGTTAGATTTCAAAAGTGCCTTTGACTCCCTCAGACATGACTATCTTTTCCAATACTTTGGAAAAGTGGGATGTGGAGATTTCTTTGTACAATATATACAGAGCTTATACAGAGAAGCTTGAGTTCAGTTATTTATCGATGGTTTTCTGTTGCAAGTCTTTACTATTCAGCGTTCTATCCGTCAAGGATGTCCATGTTCCTTATTTGCATTCTGCGCAGCTCTGGCTCCATTTTTACGACTGATGCATGAAAAACTTCAGGGACTCAAGCTTCTTGGGAGAGATCACAAGTATGTGCGTACGCAGATGATGTGACCGTAATCGTGAAAGATCGGCTAGACTTGACTCGTATGGAGGCAGTACTTGAAACGTTACGAAAGCAGACGGAACCAGAAGAAATCTAAAATCTTACCCCTAGGGTGTAACCCCACTCTGTGGATTGAACCTTTAACTATACCCATTGTAGATAAAGTGACAATTTTGGAAATAAACTTCACTACGACCATCACAGAGACTGTCTCCAGAACCTTTACAACTATTCTCCCAAAAATTCAGGCAGTGTTGAACATGAATCGTTATAGACAATTATCCTTACGCTCTAGAATACAGTATGTGAACATGTTTGCATTATCGAAGTTGTGGTATGCTGCGCAAGTTTTGCCTGTCCCTGCGAAAGTCGCGGCGCAAGTACGAAAGACGATAACGCGCTTCATATGTCATGCACATTTGTTTCATGTCGCACATGAAACGTTATGCCTCCCAGCAAGTAAAGGAGGGCTGGACTTGCGCCAAGTGGAGAGACAAGCCTCAGCCTTGCTTCTACAACGGAACATTGAGTTGCTTCTGCACTACCCTGATAGTTTAACAGCAAGATTACTACGTACTCTGATAGATGAAGTGGAACTGCGAACACCCATTTATCCAGGGAAGATCCCTTCCCACTACAACTATATGAGGACAACTCTTGTCGAGTTTTGCTATCTCCTAATCGGTTCACCTCACAACCTCACATGGATGTCGATGGCATGACGGTGAAATTTTCCTATAACCAATTGACTTGCAGGTTACACCTCCAGCCACGAATTGTGCTTCTCCGAACTAATGTAGTGGTCAAACGTATAGAGAAATATATCTGCATCTCATCTTTCTAACAGCGTTCTATCTTTGTGGTACCTAGTAGTTCATGATGCCATTGCGACCGGTGCTCGAAAGTGGCGATACCAAATGACTGACAGTTCTGTATGTTCCAATTGTCATCAAGCTGAAGACACTTTAGGACATCGCCTCGTAACATGTCCCGCAACGGTAGATCAACGGAAGTATTTGTGTAAATGCCTTGGTACTATATGTAGAACATCGCCCGATACATTTACTGTAGATCATTTATTGTTACCAGATTTTGTGTTCTTCCCTCTTACTAAAGTAAGAGCAGTCCAGTTTTTAGTAGCTCAATATATTTATTATATTTTAGGACATAATTCAGTGTCAATGCAAATTTCGCTGCAATATCACTACAGTGAGAATTATTACCAGATGGACCAAGCTAACCGCAAAACACTCTATGCAAATTTCCTGCAGGCCGTTTTCTTGTAAGTACACCTAATTATGTAATCTAGATCTGATATATGTGTAATGTTATCATAGGATCATGTAAGTAGTCACTACTGCATAAAATAAAGAATATTAAAAAAAGAAAAGAAAGTGGTTAGCACATCGCGCTGCGACGCCAAGGGTCCCGGGTTCGAATCCCGCTCGGGTGGTTGCTTGTGAATGTCCATTAATCAATTTCATAATTTCATCACTCATCCCCATCTTCGCAAATTAGCAAAGGGGCGCAAAACGCGTAGTAAAATAAAATAAATAAAATCAAACGAAAGAGACTTCCGGTTTTACGTGTGAAATAAGCAGTGACGTCAATAGAGAATTTTGGCCGGTTGGGTTCCTGAACGGGCAGAATATTTTCAGGTACTTCTGTGACCATGCATGCTAAGAATCCTTCTTACTATCTTGCTACTTCTTTGCTTCTTCCTCTTTCTCACTCTTTCTTTTTCTACCCTCTTCTATACTTCTCTTTATCTTTCTCAATTTCTCTCTCCCTATCTCTTCGTTTCTTCCTCCCTTATCTCTTTTTGTTTCTACATTTCTTCTCTCTTTCTCTATATCTATCTTAATTTATCTCTTCATATCTCTTTCTTGTTTCTCTCTCTCTCTCTCTCTCTCTCTCTGTCTTTTCTTCAGTCTATCTTTAATCATTCTTTCTCTTTATCTTTCAATATTTCTCTCCTATCTTCCCCTGTAACTCAGTTTATTTTAAATGTAACTTTCCTAACAGTAATATTCATAAAATAAAGATACTCCTCCTTCGTGGGTATATTTGCAGGGATTTGAACACGATGCATTTCCTAATTATACCACTGACTTTGAGTAAAATATTTCTAAAAAAACATAAAAGATAAACAGTTCATATCTGATAAAGGATCGAGTGGGTTAAGTTTTGTTTCAATTAATTAAGATACATCGGGGCTTTTTTACAGGTAGATTAACATGTAGTTCAGGCTGGGTGGCTGGCCTCTCCAAGTAGTTCTCAAATATCGCGTGAGAGGCCGCCAGCTGAATCAGCGCACAGAGACATCTTACGTCGAAAGTAAGAACTAAGTGTGAAATGAACAGTATATGGTGTTTCCATGTTATCCTTACACGGGAACCATTTACTCAGAAGGGTTTGAGTGGTAAACTGCTTATATACTTAGAGTGTATCAGATTATGATCGAGCCTACAAAGAGTTCCCAAGTTCGAGTCCTGGTTTGAACATGAGTGATCATTTGTAAACAAAGAAATACAAATATGATATACCAACTCCTCGATAGCGTATAGGCGTCGTCACCTTATAATCAATGAGTCCTGGGTTCGATACCCTCTGAATATGTATATGTATTTTAAATATATCACTTAAAATAAGGCAATAATAATGATAAATACCGAAACTCGGTACATAAACTGATCTCTAGCGGTAAACAAAATTTATAAGAGTGTAATGCAACTAATATACTAACTAACTTTGCACTCCTGAATTTCGCAATCCCCAGCCCATAATGCTTGGATTTGAGGAGCGTCAAAACTAGTCCCACGGGCCCTATTCCATGGTCCATCACCATCTTTGGAACCTCCAGCGGCTCCAGGCGGGGAATCCCATACTCTGGAATACCTGGAAAAACAAAAGGTAAATATACCAACAGAGTCAAGATTTCAATTCTATTTGTGTTAAGAGTTTGTTTTAAAATTCACTTTGTACACTGAAAGGCTAATTGGGACTGAATCTACAGTATAAAGTGGGATCAGAGTGGGTGAAAATCATGATTTTTATTTTTCACAACCATTTTTGATGTTTTTTTTAAATTTTTTGACTGTTAAAAAGAACAAGCTTAAAATTGCTTGTATGGTTCTTGACACCATACATACGTATTATATAAAGCGTCAATACTTTTGGAACTGGTAGTATGGGTGATTCTAAGCAAAAAAGTTCATATGGACATGAGTCCGATTTTGAACTATAACGGAGATATGAACAGAAATAAAAATGATGTAGGAAAACGTAAAAAAAAATAGTAACAAGTAAACCATGGCAATGCAATGGTAATTGTGTAAGGAAATACCAGAAGGAACATGCTGATACTAATTTTTATTGCATGAATTTGTGGTGTAGCAGTAATTAGTACACGATAATTAAGTAATGAAGCAAGCAATAAATGTAGAACTGCTCATTCCAGTCGGTTGATCATTCAACATCTGAATTCCACCTACCCTAATCGATCGATTGGTCGTTGTCGTCGTCGTGGTAGTGGTCTGGTTCCGTGGCCACCTCGTTCTCCCGACCTAATGCCTCTTGATTTCTGTTTATGGGGGTGGATGAAGCAGGAGGTTTACCGGGAAAGGGTGAATACAAGGGATGAACTGCACATTGGCATTATGGATGCTGCTGCGTTAATCAGGGAACATCACCGGGATCTTTGTAGTGTAACACAAGATGTCGTCCTGCGCGCTCAGAAGTGCATTGATGTTGGTGGTGGTATTCTTGAGAATCTGCTGTGACTGCTATCATTTCTGTGGCCTTTTCCCTCCTTACATTCGTTCATGTGAGTGCTGACCAGCAGGTGTTAACATTTCATTTTTCTACATTTATTGCTTGCTTCATTACTTAATTATCGTGTACTAATTACTGCTACACCACAAATTCATGCAATATAGATCAGTATCAGCATGTCCCTTCTCGTATTTACTTACACAATTACCATTACATTGCAATGTTTTATTTGTTACTGTTTTTGTTTACGTTTTCCTACATCATTTTTATTTCTGTTCATATATCCGTAATCGTTCGGACCCATGTTCACATGAACTTTTTTGCTTAGAATCACCCATTCTACCAGTTCCCAAAGTATTTCCGCTTTCTCCCGGAACACCCTGTATGTGTTTGTGCGTGTTTTATGGAAAGGCTTATTCTGGTAAGTGCCCCTGTAAAATATTTGAATAGTTTGATTAAAGCTAATTTAAAAAAATATAAGAAATATACATTTTTCAGCTTCTGATACTGCATATCTTTTCTTCCAGTTAAAATAAAACATTCTGGGTGTACTATAAAATAGTAACTTAAAATATTTTTTATTGTATTTGTAGCTGAATTTTGGAATTGTTTTTAATGATGGTTTGCAAAATATCAGCTGCCATGTTTATTTACAGTTTAATGATATTGACACTATTTACAGTTTTACATGATTAGTATTTTGTATATTATTCTACACAATATGTTTGCTATTTTTGCCTTAAAAAATATTGAATTTTAAATCAAGATAAATTCAAATGTGTTTACACTTTACTTAGAGCCTAATAAACGCCATTACGAGATTAATGTACTTTCACCAAAGTGATTCTGATATCTACAAAATCCTTATGTACATTGTTCTATAAATTATTTCTTCAAAGCGTTTTAAATCAATGGCTTTTTAAAAAAAAAGATCACCTGATTTAAATCTTGATCCAAATGAAAATGATTTGAATGAATCAACCTTAGATTCGAACCACTGTGTGCCTCCACTGGGTAATGAACCGGGGAACCTCTTGATTACAAGGCGACAACGTTACCGCTACGCCGGGAGGCATTCAATTAATTTAAATTCTTATTTGAAGGACGCGGTTCAGCCTGAGCTATTCTGCTCCCTAAGCCAACTGGAGAGATACGAATAATGCATAAAGGAAATTAAAAAACAACATAAAGACTACAAGAAATTTGAGAACAATGACTTACCCAACAAGCTTACATAAATAGGATATACCCAGGAATAGACGCGATTGCTGTTTCCATCACAACTGGATTAAGTTCTAAAATGCATTATCCCACTTCAAAAACTATAGGCCCAGTCCAGATTAGCTTTTTTGTGCTTAAACTGTACTAAAAAACGAACTCAAAGAAACTATTCACTACTTAATAAGCAATGTTTCCACATTCGAGGGGAAGGGGGCAAGTGATCCTCCTTCACCCCCCTCCTTGACGCCCAAGAACGTCAATCGAGAGCTGAAATAAGCAAGTCACCATAGTTAGTGAAACGGATATTGGTAAACTACATATATATCGAGACTTATCGATAAGAGTTAAAATTTAATCTCAGCGTATCTGTAGGACATTCGCGGTACAGGAATCAGTAGAAGCATTAAATACTACATTGTGTACCTCAAAAAACTACCAGTCCAATGCAGATTATGGCTACGATTTATATATTAAGAATCTAGCAGTTTTAAATTGTGTTCAAAGTTTTTACTAATTCATGGTTCGAAGTTTAAGAAACTTGTATGAAGTTCCTCATAAATTGAATGAAATTTTACTTCGTATAAGCATACAACCTTACCTTTATTCTCCAGTACGTTATCGAAAATATCCTGCGTGGCTTTCCTGACACATTCGTTGAGTCCTGGATCGTTGACGTCACAAAGGGAGACATAATCCGCTGAAATAGACCAATATACATATATTATATATATATATATATATATATATATATATATATATATATATATATAATGGTTTAATTGTATACGGTTTAACACTTACCACAAATTATGATTACATATATAATCTTGATAACGTTCAATTCCATGGGCGATTCTAAGATCAGATTTTTCCGGCCTTGTCCACGCATAAATCGGCTCACCCAGCCTCAAGTCAATGGGTAATGGGATCACCTCACCTCCAAAATGACCGTGATCGAGAACATGTTTGGCCCTAACCCCACATCCCCCAAATATGCCTTCATGTCACGGTGCTATATGCACGGGGAACTCTTTTTCTTTACATTCCGCTAGTAACGTCTATTTGGGATACTGGAATAATAAAAATATTGGAATGGGAGTCATATCGGGGTCATTCTGTATGAAATCAACCAAATACTCTGAACCTTGACGTCTCAGAGATTGATATATTTTTTTTAAAAAAAAATGGCTATACAGTAAAACCTGTCTATTCCGGAACATTTTGGTTCCGACCAAATTTTCCGTCTAAACAGTTTTCCTTCTTATACAGGGTTCACTTTAGATACAGTATAGAGCGCTGCAGGGAATAATGGAAAGACAGATTTACATTTCGAATTACTTATAATGTAGAGTACTAATGCATGTACGTACATGAATAAAAATGCGATACATTCATCAATTTCATCATATCATCACTCATCCCCATCTTCGCAAATTAGCCAAAAGTGGCACAAAAAGCGAAGTAAAATGGACACACGAAACATCCATGCCCATGCCAGGATTCGAACCCGGGACCCCTGGCGTCGTAGCGCAATGTGCATAGAGGGAAAGAGAAAGATTGAAAGAAGAGAGGTGAAGAAAGATTGAGATAAAAGTGAAGAAAAAAGAAAGAAACAAAGAGAGATGACAAGAAAAATATAAAGATGACGAAAGAACAGAAGAGAAATAGACAAAGAAAGGTGGAGAAAGAGGGTAAGAGATGAAAGAAAGAAACGGAATCGTAACAGCTATGAGTATTGTAGCGCATTCTTTCATATCGACAATGTTACCGATATCGAGTGGCAACAGAGGCGTGATCCACTTACAGTATTGCATTGTTTTCTTGCGTGGGAAAAAATAAAGGAAGAAATTTCCGTCTTACCGAGAATAAAAACATCTCGTTGGTCTTTAAATGGTATTCCGTTTCCGCGTTAAGGAGGTTTCCGCCTTAAGCAGGTCATTTTCAGGTATAAAATCGGTCCGTTCTGGGAACTTTTTTTTCCGTATTTACAGGTTTCCTTCTTATAGAGGTTCCGGGATATGCAGTTTTTACTGTATCCTTAAACTTTACGTCATTTGTAAAATTTCAGATTCTTGTATATTTTACATGTTTGTAACGATTGAAAAATTTTTGGCAAATCTTTTTAATATTTAATAGCCCTCGTATAAATTCATTTGAAGTTTTAATCTTTTGAATGTACATTTTTATCTTTTATCTTTGTTAACATTGTAACGCAGTTTCGGCCCAACGAGAAAGAACGCAAAGCAAGTAGAAGCTTGCGTTGTTTTTCTTCCTTAACAACAATGAGTTCTTTTCGTTCGGCGCTGCGTGGGTTTGTAAATAAGTTTAGCTTGCATTGTGTTTCTGGATATGTCTTTTGGAAAGGGTAATTGTTAGATGCTAAAAATAACTTTTCAGTTTGTCGAAATCTTTTGTTGAGAAATAGGATTGCGCAATCTCGCAAGTATAAATATCAGCGTTCTCGCTGTCAGAGGAAATCAGTATAGCAGTAGATTCCGGAATCGTTAGGTGATTAAATCGCTTGTCGAGGTCCAGGGCTGGGAGAACACAGGCGTTGTGAGGGGAGTGGCTGGTCAGCTCTCCCTTCTACAATGTCCTGCGTTTTCCGTAAGCCACCTTTCTGGATTTGTGCTGGTCAGCATGATCCTTAAAGGGGATTTTGGCGGGCTTATAAATAATTTGATTCATACATATTTAATCTTAATAATTTAAAATTTTGATTCTTAAATTCTATCGAAGTTGGCACTGGTCAGTGTGACTCCGGTATAAATTCAAGTTATACTTCCTTCTCGTCGAGTTCATTGTTTTAATTCTTAAATCATTTTGAATTCTCCTGGTCAGGAGGTTCATTTAAATAAATTTGTTTCTTTGATACTTAAATCCGAGAGCATACCTCTGGTCAGAGGATGTCTCTTAAATCTAATAACTTATATAGTTTCACGTCCGTTTCTAAAGTCTGAATATCCGGAACGTTTATTGGTTTTTCTTATTTTGGTTTTATGTTAGATATAATTTTGAAGCAGTTATAATAGGTGACCGGTCGAGTAAATGTTTTTATAGAAATTCGTTTTATGTAAAAGTCTATTGTTTTGCTTTTGCAATGTAAGTAGCCAAAGAGGGTAGACAGTGTCCCCTGTTATGTTATGGAATTCCAAGCGAACATTTGTAGTTTGTGGCCGAGAGATGGCTTTGGTAATTGGGTAGAGACAGGCTCCCCTTATCTTTAGTTATGAATGTTATTGGAGGTTGGCCCCGAAGAGGGTAGTATACCTCGAGAGTTCTAAAGAACATAATACTGAAGTGAAAATATGACAGAAGCACAAATAGATATTTACGGATAAGAAGTTTATGTAATTTTCTTTTGGTTTTGGTTAATGGAAATTGTCGATCATTGCTGTTAATTTGTCACCTGTTTATTGAAACCAAGCTAAGCTGGGATATGGACGATATATATATATATATATATATATATATATATATATATATATATATATATATATAAGAGAGAGCTCTCTGGATTGTATTTTATGAGAAAGCAAGTTTCAGTCTATGTTTTTCGGAAGTTATTTGAACAAAAATTAAATTTTGGCATTGTAATTTTTCTCGATCTGAAGATTGTATACTTTCTTTTATCCTAACATATATATGGATTAGTAAATAAATTTATAATCGTTATTTGGTATTTCCTTGTAGTAAATTTGTCTAATAAGTATAAATTAACTGGCTTCCTTTTGGTTGGTGAGGTGTCCCGCCGTCACTGGTCAGTGAGGCGGAGGCTTTATCAATCTAAAGGACGTCAGATTCGATTATGCTGATTTCGCTCGCGACTCGCATGCGTGTCCTCACTGGTCAGTGGGATGCGGGTGCGATCACGATGGAGTTCAAGCATGAGAAAGGTTACCTTATTTTGAAGTCTTAGTTAAGTAAGCATAAATTTAATTTTAATTATATTATTATTCAAAAGCAGACCTTTACCCGAACTTTGGGATGCGGGGTCTCCTGCCCCGCAGGAACTGAGCGTAGTCGTGGCATTTATATATTTATAACAGAAAGATATTTGGTAGGCAGCGACGCCCGGTCTTGGTCTTTCGAGGGGACCGAGCCGGTGTGTCGTGTGTCTTGGCAACGGGCTATCCGCCCACTTGTTGCATGTTGTTACAGGTTTAACTAAAAATATGGAATATTTTGCACCTTTACATCTTTACAGCGTTCATACTGTATGACGTCAAATGGTCATCACGCAAGTTGCAGTTGCCATTTAGGTCGTAATTCGATTGTTGATTCCTTGGTAACCCCTTTCTCAGGCATCTTATATGTTATTTATAACAGTGGGTTAAATAAAATTGTTTATTATGTTTATCTGTTATCGTGTTTAATAAGTAGAATCTATTCGGCACGGTACAATGTATGTTCTGTACAGCTTAAGTAAAAATGATGTTCCCGATTTCGTTCATTTCTTATACGAAAGGTAAGGAGCTTTTCTTGCATATGTAATTTTTTTCATGGAATATAATCTCAATAAGTTTTTTTGCTTTCTATTGCTGACTCGTAGTTGCGCTGTCGGCCACCAGGAGGCAGTTCAGTCGCAGTGAGGTAAAGGGCAGCAGAAAGCGCTCTGTTCTCGGTTTCCATACCAATAAGTCTATCGTGCTTGTTCAGCGGCATTTCAGAACAAGATTTGGGGTTGAACTACCTTCTGGCAAGTCAATTAGAAGATGGTATGCGACATTTGAAGAAACTGGTTGCACCTATAAGGGAAAATCCACCGCCGGCCTTCAGTTTTCTGACTGTGATTAAACTGCCTCCTGGTGGCCGACAGCGCAACTACGAGTCTGCAATAGAAAGCAAAAAAAAAATCACTTTTTGAGATTATATTCCATAAAAAATTACATATGCAGGAATAGCTCTTTACCTTTCGTATAATAAATGAACGAAATCGGGAACATCGTTTTGACTCCGAGACATATGTTAACTTTTTTTAAGAGGAAGAAAGAATTATGTGTGTTTCTTGCTCCTTCATTCACTCTCTCCTTCACTTTCCTCATTTCTTTCCCTCTCTCTCTTACTATCTCTCCTTCTCTCTCTTTCTTTATCATTTTCTTTGACTTTCTCTATCATCTGTTTCTTTCTTCTTTTTCCTTCCCTCTCTCTATTACTTTCCTATTTTCTTTCTCCCTCTTTCTCTCTTTCTCGATCTTTATCATTTTTCTCTGGCTTCTCTATCTTATTTCCTCCGTTTCATTCTTCTTCTTGTCTGTTTTTCCCTCTCTTCCCCTCTCTTTCTCATTTTCCTCTTTCCTTTTGTTCATCTTCTCTATTTATTTTTCTCTCTCCTCCTCTTACTTTCTCCAATCTCTGTCTATCTCTTTTATATTTTCCTTCTCCCATTCTTACTATTTCTCCATCTTTTTTCTCCTTTTTTCTATCTTCCTTCCTCCGTTTCTTTCTTCTTTTCTCTTTTTCTTTCTCTCCCCTCTCATTCTGACTTTCCTATTTCCTTTTGTTCATCTCTCTCTGTTTTCTCTCTCTCCTTTTACTATCTCTCTCTTTTCTATTTTCTTTCTCCCTCTCTTACTATCTCTCCTCCTCTTTTTCACCCTATCCCCTTTATCTCTCTCTCTTTCTTTCAGATGAGATTGATTCTTTACATTCCATACCAAAACGAGAACAGAAAATTTATTTGCAACTCCAGACGAGAACGACAACAGCTTCTTTCTTCATTCACAGACTGAGAAGCAAGCTGACTTCTTTTTAATACACTCATTAATACCTGGCAGCGAGAGTTGACCTACAGTATTATGATTTCCTTGAGAAACACAATTTAATAAAAACGCCCTAAAGGATTTAAAAGAACTAGATCCACGAACAAAAGAAATCAGAGCCTGCATTTAAAATCTCCCGTTCCACTTTTGATATTAATAATCGAACAGCAATGTTTTTCTTGTCTTTATGATCCTGTCATTCAACAATATGACCTAGTTCTCCTATGATACAAATTCAGACAACTCGTTGCGACTTGTAGGCAGCCTCATAATTATTATTGCAAAATAAATGTAGAATAAGGGCAATGATATATGGGTGTCGCCAGAATTCTTTTAGGGGGTCAGGCCATTTATAATACTTGAATAGTAGAAATACTAATAGTTATAATTATCATGCTTAGATTTTTATTATGAAATAATAACTATTAAAATCTAATACAAATGAACGAATTTTGTTTCAAATTGTTATAACTATTATTATATCCTTGAGGGAGACTTCTCATAGATTCAGCAGATGAGTGAAAATCCAGCACATCTGTTCTTCATCTTTCTTGACGAGCACAGTTACACTATTTTGTTATTAACGTTTACACACATCGTTCAAGTAGAAGCTTTGGTGGGTAATTTTAGTTGATCCCTCACTTAAAACTCTAATTTTTAAAATCTTGAAGACTGTGGAATCATTAAATGATAAAAAATGAAAATATGGCCTAGAGAAGATTAAGTTTGAGTTCATGTTTTACGTCTACTTTATGCTGCCCAAATGGGCTAATCGGGACTGCACGTACAGTTTAAATTGGGATCCGAATCCTATGTGTCTCCACCGTGTATCGAACCCTGGACCTCTGGATTTGAAGGCCACGGCGTTATCTCTACTCCATCAGGATGTAGAGAGAAGGACTTTCATTAAATACATAAATACAGGTACGTACATATATTAAAAAATAAAATTGAAGTTTACTGAGGTGACAACAAACATAAGAATGTTGTTAAGATTACGCACTCACAAGGAGAGTTTACGAACATAGTTTATTGTCTATTTTAGAGGAAAGTTTAACAAAATAAATATTGATAGAAGCAGCACACGTGAAAAAAGTGACATCGATTTTGGGTGATAATAATACCGTAAGATTCAAGGTCCCTACTTGCAACAATTTGGCAAGACTTTCATTTTTGATAAATCTTGAAGACCAAGACTTTCTCTAAAGATATCCCGAAGGAATTTCGTCTGCTATATAATCAAGAAGGACTAGTAAGACAGGTTTCGACTCGAGCGCCCCAGTGGCGTACCCAGGCACTATTTTAAGTGTATAAATCAGTTGACACTTGCAGTGAATCAGTGACTACAATGAAATCTCAGAGGGTTGATAACAGTTTCTATTTCGGATGGCGGATTACTTAGTACTTGAGCAGAAGTACATTCTGAAGGTAATAATTGGTTCCAACTAGGATCGATGTGTATAAAGTCTAAGTAAATACCAAGAGGCAGGTAGAATGTGCGGGCCCGCTTAAAAGTGAGGAAAATTTAGTACAGCACTCGCAGATTTCAATTTCGACGGCTACCTGTGTTCAATTCCCAATTTTTGACCAAAGGTAAGTTCTTGATTTTTACAGAAAAAAAGTATATAGATTTTCCTAAATATTTCGCTTCTGTATTGTTCTCTATTTAGTATCTCATGTGGTTAGGAGAGTTGTTTTTAATTGTGTGGGAAAAATTGTTCTTCCGCAACCGAGATTTGCATATCAACTGAGATGTGATATACCAAATAGGGATTATATTTACATTTACAAAAATGATGATGATTTTTTAATGAATTGTCAGCGAAGGATCTTTTTTTTCTGTCTGTCTCTGTACTTGAGTCTTTCTATCTTTCTCTCTATCTCTCAATTACTGTATCTTACTTTCTCTCCCTTCC
The DNA here is from genome assembly GCF_977018435.1 of Lepisma saccharinum. Lineage (NCBI taxonomy): Eukaryota > Metazoa > Arthropoda > Insecta > Zygentoma > Lepismatidae > Lepisma > Lepisma saccharinum. The sequence goes on from NC_139238.1 coordinate 27,720,110, forward strand.
CCTGTTTCTCTACACTTCTTCTCTTTCTGTTTCTTTTCTTCTCTGTCTCTCTTTCTCTTCCTAGCTCTCTCTTTCTTACTATATATTTCTTTCAATTTCTTTATCACCCTTTCCTCTTTATTTCCCTATTTTTCTTCTTTATCACTTTATTTATCTTTCTTTTCTCTCCCTTTCTCAGTGTCTCTCGCTTTTCCTATTTTTATTTCTCTCTCCCTTTCTCACCTTATCTACCTTCCAATTTCTGAGTTTCTTCTCATCCTTTCCTCTTTGTTTCCCTATTTTCTTTTTCTCCCATTATCACTTTCTCTATCTTTCCTTTCTGTCCCTATATCATCTTCTCTTTCTCTTTCCGTTTCCCTATTTTTCTTTCTCTCTCTCTCTTCCTTACATTGTGTTTCTTTCTTCCCATCCCATTCTTTCTCTACACTCTCCATCTTGCGCCCACTGCTTGTGCCTTAGAGCTCCCCATAGCGTAATGGCTAAAGCTGTCGCCTTGTATTCAAGATATCCTCGGCGGAGGTATATTTAACAGTGGTTCCCTTTAAACCATAAGTACCAAGGACGTCCGCAGGGGGTGTCAGGGGGTTGCACTTGCCTCCCTGAGATTTCTGGAAAGAGTAAATGTAATTCGAATGTTGAAATTGTAGCTATATTTTATTACGAAAAATATTATTTTCTGTGAGGCCGTAACTTACAGCAACTATTATTATTATTATTATTTTACAGTACCCTTCGGCATGTAAAAACAGTGGTATCTGACACTGATTGATATCTGTGCATTGTGAAAAAGTACAAAAAGAAAATTTGTTCGTTCATCAACAAAGTGATAGGCTAGATGCTTATTGAAAGGAAGAGAAGTGAAGTGGATCCTGTTTCTATCTAAATAGTAGACTTGAGTCTGAACTTGTATACAACGCCACAGTATTCTCAATCCAATTTGAAATTTATGATTTCTAAAGTAGTAGTAGTAACTAATAATAATAACAATGATTGTTATTATTATTATAAGTATAATAATAGCAATAATAATAATGAACTTTTCTATGACTGCCCCCCCGAGAAAATATCCTGCTGGCGCCCTCGAATAGCCAATCCGAGCACGTACAATCATATAACAAAACGAGAAAACACCAACACAAAGATGTTCTTACCCGAACAAAGCCTTAGAGGTACAGGATATCGTGTCCACAAAGTTCTGGCAACAAACAAAGGCGTACGCCTTGCAAAAACTTGGCAACAATCAAGCAACAATGAGAAACATGGCGATGACAGCCGGTACTTACTTAGATTGACGCCTTCAGCCACTGAGATCACGAACAGGATGATCGACCTTAGCAGGAGAGATTCCATGGTAGGCTTCGCGTGAGGATGTCTTGGTCCGAACTATCTCCAGCTTCTGCAAGAAGCAATCTTTTTTTTCAAGACGTCCTACTTTCGATTTTTCCTTTTCCCACCGGGGCGTTACAAAATAGTTGGGTAACAGAGCATATGCCCCGGGTGATATGTTCCTGTGCCCTCTTTTAACGTGGGTGATCTATGATTTGCTAATTTTCCACAAGCATATATCCGGAGCTATACTCGGCAGAACTAAGAGGCGGTTGTGTTTTTATGGCATAAATGTGGCTATAAGGAACTCACGTGCTGGTCTGGGCTCTCTATTGTGATTGGCCTTCAATTCTCTGAGGTAATAGGGTTCAGAATCTAGGTCAGCCTTGTTTGAACAGTCTTCCTAGACATAAATTCTAATATGCTTTTGCCTTAGGTAATATAAAGTATATTACACATACTACTCCCTGTTCCCTCACTTGTATCTTCTTTGTATGAGGCGTTCTTGCTTCTCCTTTTTTTGCTCTCTTTATCCATTTCATTTGCTTTCATTTGTTTTATCTGTTTTCAGCTCTTTCTCATGTACACTTTTCTTGAACATCCTATCCACTTTTGTCCATTTCGATTCTTCCTGTCCTTATGTGCTTAGTTCTTTCATTTTCTTCTTCCTGTCCTTATGTGCTTAGGTCTTTCATTTTCTATCTATTGTGTGTCCTATCTCTGTTTTATTCACTTACATGTTTGTATATCCTCTCTTATCTCTGTGTTATTTATCAAGGGGTCCCGGGTTCGATACCCGATGGAAGCACATATTGGTTCGGATCCCACATTAAACTGTAGGTTCAGTCCCGATTAGCCTTACTGTACATAAAGTGCACTTAAAACACCATATCAATCAATCAATCAATCAATCAATCTGTGTTATTTTTGTTTCTACTTGTTTATATATATCCTCTCTTCTCTCTGTGTTATATTTTATTCTACTTGTTTATACGTATATCCTCTCTTATCTCTGTGTAATTTTTGATTCTACTTGTTTATACGTATATCTTCTCTTAACTATGTGTTATTTTTGATTCTACTTTTTTCGTATGCTCTTTCAATTATAATCATTTTCACTTTCCTGGGTAGCTGAGGCATGGGTGTTCTTCGTGTGTCCTTTCGTCTAGTCATCAAATTCTCAATGTCGCGATTAGCCAAAAGGGGAAGATAAGCGACGTTAAAAAACAAAAATGAAATCAAATGGAATTTTCAATAGTCTTTGAACTAAGGCTATACATATTTTCCTTCTACATTTTTACACTTGTTCAAGGATGAGTGTACCTAGAACAATAAAACTTGGTATACGTCTTGGTAGAAGTCATAAATTAGTAACTTCAAATTATTCTGGTTTATTTTGATATTTATTTTTATACTGTTGGAAGCAAGCACATGCATTGAAGTACAGAAATGTCAGCAGCACTAGCTCCTAGCACTGCAGCTAAAAATATTATCTTTTTAAAATGATTTCTTTCATAATTAGTTTCCATCACCCTACACGAGTGAACTTGTAGTTCTCGCAGTATGTTCGTTTTCAAAATTGGAATCCTTAGCGCCATCTTGTACCGACTTGGCAAATCATCTGTGTATTTCGCCCAACACACTGTGTCTAGTGCATGCGGGACAAAAATGGGATCAGGTGACTTTGAACAGCTACCCCTTTAAACTTTCCGCGTTCGAATCCCTGCCAAGGACACGGATGGTCTAGACATCCAACGTGTATTCAGTCCCATCGTCGCTGTTATTCGAATATGGTAGTTAAATGGCCAAATTTAAACAACTAAAGAAAAGTAAAAAAGTGGGTAAAACTGTAGCCTAAGAGAAGCGTATAAATGCATCAGTTATTTATTGTAAACGAAAATTCATTCGTTTTTTAAAAAATATTATTAATCAAATTACACGACCCGCTACAATGGATAGAATATTTTATAATCATATTTTCGAACTATTGTATTTTGAATTCTGAAAATAGAATTAGTTCATTAAGATTCTAATGCGGTGAATGATGTTACACCTTTTGCATATCGTAATGAATGATTTGTCATTTCAAACTTGCTTTGCTAAGAACACCCATGGGAAGGTCGGTATCCGAACCTGCGATCACTAGTGTCGTGATTACTAAGCCACTTAGGTCCGCATTTCTCACAGCTTTATGAACAAATTAGTAAGAATAATATTTATGCGAATAACAGAAGAATGCATTGAAAGTATCAGAAGTTTCAATCAACGACAAACCACGAAGGCAACATTTACAAGCACGATTGTATTATCTGATGCACAGGAATACATTAAATTATGCATTTTCTTCTCTCGAATTTAGTTACTCTAATCTTTCCGATTAATTGATTGATGAATATAGTTCATTTTAGTTCGCTTTTCTGTCACTTATGGCTAATCGCGAAGGTGATGATGAGTGATGGTATGATGAAAATTATCAAATAATGCCCAGGACTGGATTTGAAACCGGGACCCCTGGTGTCGTACTGCCTAATCTTATCGAACAACGGTGCATTGTTGTGAGATGGTCTAATCGGGACTGGACCTACAGTTTAAACGGGAATGTGAAGCACCGTGTAACGAAGCTCTAGGAATCAAACCGGCGATCGATTGGTTACAAGTAAATATTGTTATTCGTACGTCATTGGCCGATCTCCCTGGTGGAGTAGTTATCACAGCACGATACGACGCCAGGGGGTCCTGGGTTCGAATCCCGACCTGGGCATTGGTGTTCTTAGTCGGCGTCCTTTCATCAATTTCATCATATCATCACCAATTCCCATCTTCTCGTTTAGCCAATCGTGGCAGAAAAGCGAGGTAATTTAATCAAATCGATATGTAGGAAAGCCTCCTTAAGTATATTCATTGTGTCTGCTTCGGCAATTCGAGGGAATTCACTTTCAAGAGGGGCGGATCCAGAAAGCGCGCGAGTGGTAAAAGTGCTGAGAAGTCCCTGAAGGCACAGACAACGAGAGGAAAGACTGGATTTGCAGGTGAAAAGAGGAGAAAGTTTTTTTCCTTCAAGGCCAAAAAAAAAAAAGGAAGTAGAAATTCTTGTTCTGAGAGACTCGTTTCTTTTAAATCAATGTAGTCTGTAATGTACTCGAAAGAGGGAGCTAGAATTTCATAATAGCTACTTCTTTGTTTATTCATTCCTGTATTATATCTGCAGCACAGTACAGTAATTTTATCGTGATAAAAATACAAGATATTTGTTTACTTCCCGGTTAGGGGCTAGTTTTGAAATGTGAATCGCACACACGCTGAAACAAATCTCCCTTCTGGTAACGTTTCTTTGTTATAGCAAGGTAAGTTATTAGTTTTGACCAAACTGTATACCACCAGTGTTGCCAACCATTTTTTGGCAATGTCCCCTACAACTGACCAAATGACCTCATGAGCATGCAAAACAGAAGATAAAATATACTCATTTATTTACCAAACCTTTCTGCTCGATTTTTCCACAATTTATGAATAACGCTGAGTCGTTTACTGTCATACATGCTGCTGCTGTGAAGAGATAGATGTTCGTTGGTGATGCTGTATTTCCTGCAGTCTTCTTCACGTGCCTTAAGGGAAGAATTTATCACTAGCAAAGAATTTAACAATTCTGGTTCCATTTTTTTGTATCACAGTTTCAGCGTTAAAATGTGGTACCACATAACCGATAACATGTTCCAAAATTCTCATGGAGATTTCTTAGTTCTTTTTTTCTCCTCGCTAAAGGATAAATGAATTCATTCATTTTCTAATAATACGACGTTGGGCAGCAAGTGAGAATATTTACAAACGAATGTTCAGCAAAAGCAGTGTCTAAACTTATTTCCGCTGTTTTTGTATCCTTCTCAAGTTGTGCACTTGTGTTGCTTCGAAGGTTCCTTAGTCCATAACGTGAGCAATGACTGCCTCTGAAGTTGAGATACACGTTTCTTGTGAATATCACGACTTGAATGTCTTGTTAATTCACTACGGCCAGTCAATAATTTCATATCACATGCTTTACACGAAGCGTTAAAAGGATTACCAGGTGCAAGGTGAACGAAGTTAGTACACTTGTTGATACACTTGTATTTTGAATTGTTTTTTCTGCAAATATGCTGACGGTTCTGGGAACAGTTTCTTTCTTGATTACTATTTTTCTGTTTTATCGAGTTCACCACGAACTTGTGTATTCTTTTTAGTTGTAGAAGCAACTTACAGCTATGAACTTTAGATGCTAGAAACACGCCCAGAAACACCAATCACCCGCTGCTTACAAGGGAGGTTATTTAAGTGTCCCCCTCCGATTTCCATGTGTTTTCTTGTTTCAGCTAAAAAAAATGTTTTAGGGGGCAAAACCCCCCTCAAATGTCAAGATGAAGACAAATTGACGCGGAGATCTGACCCCTGTGTCCCACTCCGATGTCCATGGAAATGGAAAGCACAGTGGTTCCGATCGCACTTTAAACTGCGGGACCTGTCAGGCCCGTACCGGGGGAGGGGGTAAAGGAGGCCATGCACTCCCTCGAGCCATGAAATATTTTGATGCAAATCTACAAAAATAACATGGATAATTTTTAAGATTTTGCAAGAATTTATATTAAATTTATATATAAATGGGTTGTCTCTGGAGAGAGGCAGACTCCAGAAGTCTGCAGTCTACTAAATTTAGTAATTTTAGTTTTATAACCATTTATGCGAAGCTACTAAATGTTCCAATTTGGTCGGGACAGTTCACCATATTTAGTCCCTGTTTTGACCTTTTTCGAACTGCAGTCTTGATGAGAAAATGTTCTCTTTTTGTGATTAATTTACATTCAGACATGTTCTTCATTATAAGGATAATTCCATAGCGTTGGTGGTCACATTCAGGGTACGAATTCCAATGGTGGAAGGGGGATCTCCCACCTTCCCACCAACGATCTTGTTCTATTAAAAATTTTCCCCCATTAAAAGTTTCCTAAGGTAATGGTTTGTATTATAACAACAAAGACAAGCAATTAGTTTGGACTTCAAACATACTCTACTAAGAATAACATCATAAACACACACAAAGAAGGAATAACGAAGAATGATGTCAGCCTGTGTGTGAATGTTGTATACATCTTTTTTTCTCTCTCTCTTTAGGGCTGGTAACGGCATGGCGTAAAAACGTACTTCTGCAGTCATAGATAAGATTTTAAAATTATATCAAATTGGACTAGTAAGAAATGGAGCCGTAGCTCCGAAGGTGGTTGTCATTGTCACCCTAGGCCCCTGAAACATAGAAATTAGACCGACCTGTCATTTCTCCTCCATTTCTCACCTCCTTTCGTCGGAAATAAAACATAGCATTTACATGTTAATTTAATAGAAAACTAATGTCTTCTTAAAGTTTCTTATTTTTTGTCCCTCCATCTAGTTATCTTTGCAATCGATTTTGCAGAAGTGAACAATAACACACACTGCTTCAATGAAGATGGTGTGGGATTCATAACCAACTGTCTTATTAGCCACATTTCTTGAATGCTAAGTTTTCGTTTCATCGTATTCAACGGAAAAGAGTAAGTACATAAAATTTCAACAATGTTCAAGTATGCCAGCTACATCTAGGTAGGGGGAAGGTTCAAATTCGGTGCAGGGAGTGTGAAAATCATTCTCGTCCTGGACGCTGAAATCTCTAGCTACAGCTCTGACGAGGAAATGTTTCCCTTCGAGAGACCATTAATAGATTAACACCATTATAAAAACATAACACAATAAAAGTATGAAAATTTAATTATCATTTTTAATAAAAAGCAATAATTAAATAATATTTAACACTTATTAAAAACATTTCACCTATCTTCTAATTTCTTGACATTTTGAACCAGTCGTTAAAGGAATTAATTTGCTAGTTTATATATGTAGCAAATTAATTTGTTTATAAACAATAAATAATTTAATTATTGACATACATTTCATGACAATTATATGTAGCTATATATAATTGTCATGAAATATATATATATATATATATATAACCAACGTTTCGGGGTTGTCCCCCCAACAAAATCCTGAGTACGGGCCTGGGTCCAGTCCCGATTAGCCTATCCGTGCATGAAATGGACTTAAAACAAAAACTCAAACTCTGTCATCTGCATCAACTTCATCGTCGCGATCACTTGTACAATGCTCCACTGAGGAAGAGTTCAGACCGAAGCGACAAATGACATACATGCGACAATGTGGTTTTACACGAAAGCTTCGTCGCATTTTGAACGTACTTAGTTTTGTAACACCTATACTTTTTCTTCTTTGTCAGAAAACACCATTAACGTTTATATATTCATACTTATGTCACTCATCACTCATCATATACTGTTAATCGTATTTCTTCTTAAATTAAACATCTCCCTCTTCTAATCACCCACTCCAAATAAATTAAGGCAAACGCCCCCTCACCCCTCCCAAGAGTCGGCGTTGTCGTCACTTGTTACATTTAACCTATTCTCTTGTTTCTGGAATCTGTTGAGCGAGGTCGCTCATAACGGTAGAGAGGGGAAGAAAGCAAATGGGCTGAACAAAGCAGTGCGTGCTGCTGCAAACAGCTGGTAGCTGCACTCCACTCATTTTCCCTCTTGCTAGGACTTGTTTTCGTCGCTAAGCGTGTAGGTGGCAGCACCTACACAGATCAATGAAATATACAAAAACTGCCGAAGCAAGTCTTAAAACTCGAAACTACAGCGCCTTGAATAACGTAATGTGGAAAACGACCCAAGAAACTGGTTCCACAGACGGATGAGAAACGTAGATGGCAGTGCGATCAATGTCGGTGCTAATTTTCTTATGAAAGTAATGCGGCTTTGTTAGTTTTTGGAATATATTATGTAGATTTGTTTGTCTTGAAAAGGCGGTAAGTGAATTGATGGAAACAGTTATATTTGTGGAGTGATTTGCAGTCACGAAATGATATTAATTTGGAAAGAAAAGTAAAATAAAATTAATAAATAAATAGCAGGCGTAACACAAGAAGAAACATCGCAAAGTGATTCCGGACGTCAGGTGTTGGATTGTGTACTAGAGTTTTATTTTTCTATGTTATTAGAATATAAATAGTATCCTGAGAGATATTTGTAACGACCGCCATGTTAGGTAGATTTCAGTTGTATATTGGCATTTATTTTATTCGTATACTTTCAAGTTAAAAACTTGGATTAAATTATTTATACTTAATTGTTTTTATAACACATGTATATATTTACGTTTTTTTTATATGTTATAATATTATTCGCGTATTTTTGCAACATTTATTCAGAATTTGTAGGCTAATAATTATCCCAAATAATATATGCAACGTTTTCATTGTTTTTCAAATCCAAAATGGCTAGGATTATTACTCTCTTTCATGCAGAATTTGTTGTTTAAACACAAGTTAATGTACAAGATTGAAGTAATTTGTCTTCGTTATAAACTAAATCTTTATTTAATCATTTTTATGTGAAAGGGCAAATATGATTTATTTGATAAAATCAGTTTAGTTATTTCTATATAGTTTAACATTGTAATATTATAGCAAAGTATTTCTCCCTCGTTTTCAATAAAATAACGTTTTCCTATTGGTTGTTTATGTTAGTGGGAAACCACGCTTCGTGTTCTTGGCGATGTAAAAACATCCACGTTGGCATTTTTAATTGTTGCCAACCTGAACTTTAGCTTACTATCGCTAATTAACATTGATGTGTTATATAAATTATCAGTTTTTCTTGTGTTATGAGTTTGTATTTTAAGTTAGAACAATCTGTTATGCTGCGCCTCGCGCTTGAGGTAGCAGTTGAGGTCTTGCTATTAACTGTGAAGGCGGTGCGCGGACTCTCGTGTAAAATAAGTTGCTTATCACTGCCTACGAGCGTGCATGACCCAACAAAATACAATTTTTAACTTGTGTGAATCAGTATATACGCGCGCGATTCGTGATTAAAGATTTTGGACATTTTAATTATAAAGTTTTTGGAATTTTATTTACTGTCACGTGTCGCAATTCGATGGTTTCCTTCCTGGAGGAAGGGTGGATCGTCTTAATCCCGATCCCTGGGTGAGAACTGGTGCTCCCAACTGACCAGCCGGAGCAAGGAGCGGTGTGTTGCCAATTCGGATCTCCATACCCTGGAGTTACGGAAACGAGCCAATCAAGAGCAACAGGCCAGCGTTCGGTTGGTGAAATCCTCAAGCGATAAGTGTCGCGTGCCGCTTGTCGCTTTGGTGCGCAATCTCCCTAAAGTAAGACACTCATTGCATCGCGCATGCGCGAACAACAAACCACGGCAACATATTGAGGAAATGGCCCAGTTCGAGCGACGCTTAAGCGACAAAGCGACACGTGTGACTTATCGTGTCGCCGAGATCTGTTGTTGTAATGTGCGGTTTTTCGTGTCGCCTATCTGTTGTTCGCACAATTAGCAGCGAACGCTTGCCAATAGACTGAAGGCACCATGTCGCTTGTCACTTAGTTGGGAACTCCCCCTGTAGCAAGTCGCTTCGGTCTCAGCACCCTTCCTTTAAGGAGCTTTCCGACCGAAGTAACAAGTAGCACGCGAATACGCCGTATGAACGTGTCGTTTGCTGTTTGGACCCTCATGTGCAATGAATGCTATTTTACAGTCTGGAAGTGTGTGTCACTAGTGTGACAGTGTGAACATCCTGTGTCGCTTGTCCCATTGGTTTAAAAGTTCCCTTACACTCATGTCGATGGCACTAAGGAAGTTTTGTCGTTTCATGGAATCATCATTATCATCATCGCCGCGATTAGTTTAAAGCGGAAGAAAAGGGACAGTAAATATCAAAAATACAAATGCTTCAGTGTGTATATCTTGAAAAGAAATGATGATGATGATAATAATAATAATGAACCTAAATCATACACAAAAATTTAGTTGCCAAGAGCATTCCACGCGTATTTTTTCTCCCGTATTATTAACGAAATTATGACGATAACAGGACGTGGTCGACTGTCTAGATTGTTCGTTAATATCTTCGCGACCACTGTACCAAATATCATAGCAATTATCACATTCATAGAAATGCTTCATGTAAAATAATCAGACGTTGCAGCGAAAACTCCATTTACTTCCATTATAAGCAGACGAATACCTAGTACCGGGTTCAACACCAGCGCCTCTAGCGGATCATTTTCGAGTGGAACCGGCCAGAGCGCGCAGAACTGTGCCGTTTTCCACACTACGTTATTCAAGGCGCTGTAGTCGAAAGTAAATTCATTGGACACCAAAACTAAACTTATTGAGGATATTATTGTGGGCATACATTACATTTTTACACCATTCCGAGCTGGTATCACACAACTTAAACTTCACAACATTAGAAAAAGAATCCAACAGTATTCTTTATTTTATATAGTTCATATAAGAAACCGTCATAATACTTTCTATCATTTGGCGATTTGAAATTAGTCCCATCTATCTTTCACCTGCACACGAGCGTCTTCATTTATCACTAAGTCATGCTTCTTCGCTGTTCAGGGTGTCGTCTGCTCACACTGCTCTTGGTAGACCTTGCAAGCTTTGTTATCATCGTCTTCATTCCTTTTTTCTCAGCTCCAATGAAGGACCTTCTGGTTCTCCGACCCTTGGCAGTCCTGTCGTGACCTGTCGTTTCTCCGCACCCATCATCACTTGATACAATGGCCACTTTGTTGGTCAGGGAGCTCGGATCGCTTTGGGAGTCAAGTTGAAACGTGTCCTGGATCTCAGGACAGTTGGAAACAACTCCTAGATCTTCCTCAACTTCCTGAACCGATTCGCAACTCTCTACTTGCTCTGTACTCTGCAGGGCGTTGATCCACTGTCCCCTCAACCTGGCGTTGATGTCGTCGATGCTGGAAGACATGGTGTCCAGCTCCAGCTCCATGAATTCCAGTATCTTCTCGCTCTTCTCCTGCTCGCACTTGATGTCCATGGCGCTCACTCCTCGGATGCGGTCATCAAACTTGTCAGCGAGGTCTCTGAGCTCGCAGCATGATCTTTGTATCTCCTCCAGCTGCTGGGTGACCAACAGGAGTTTCTTCTCCTGTTCTGGACTAAGCTGGGAGTCGCTCTTCCTCGTGGCGATTTGCAGGAAGTGGAGGATGACCAAGAAGAAGAAGAGTGTCGTGAAGATGAGGGATTCGAAGTTCGCAGAGACTGCTTGCACCAAGTTCTCGCTGTGAAGGAAGTCCAGCATGGTCGGAGATATGGGTCCCAAGCGACGTAGATCCTGCTGCTATGATTGTTACTACATTTTTGGGACTGCGTTTTCCGCGCTTCAACAATGGGCCAAGAGGAGCTTTGTTGAGAGTAGCGTACCTAAGCGAAAGCTTCAACTGAGAGTTTGTAAGTTAACAATGTAGATTTTGGCTCTGTTGGTGAGGGATAAAAGGTTAAAGCAATTTTATACAGTAAAGCCTGGTAACGTCGAAATATAATTTTGTTTTAGTGGGCTCAAAATATTTTGACATGGTTCCACTTCAGTAGCCATATCTTCATAAATTCTTTCCCGCTTTCTCTCTCGCTTTCAATCTATCTTTATTCTACTTCCTTACTCTTCTTTCTTACTCGGTTTCTTTCCCTGTTTCCATCTTCCTTACTACTTTTCTGTTAATTCCTGTCTCTCTAGTTCATTTTCTTTCTTCCATCTTCTGTTCCTTTACGTCTTTCCTCTTGTTCCTTCTTCCTCATATTTTTATTCCTGTTCTTCCTTCCTCTCTATCTTCCTTCGCCTGTTTCTTTACCTCTTCACATCTTTCGTTCTTCCTCTCTTCCGATGAGCGTATCCATCAGGGGACAAGAGACCATTCCTCATCCTCGCTTGAGAGGTGTAAGGGGTGACCTTTTGAGAAGGCACCTCATTTCTTGCAGGCCAACGAGACACTAGCGTCTTGGCCTATGGCCAGTATAATCAACTCTAGGGCTGTGTGTTGTCCTGTGTTTTGTCCATAGATATGTGCTGAGTGCCCCTCTACAGCCTCAGCTTAGGTAAGAAGATGTTATTCTTCAGAAATATATGTGACAGGTGCAAAATAGCCAAAGTGCTGATGCACCCCCAATTTCAATTCCAATCAATCAATCAGCCTTCCTCCCTTTGAAAAAGGGTGATTCATTGTGCTTTTTTGCGTGGAAAGTAAAACAAATGTTATTCCCTTTTCTAGTAATTCAAAATAATGTCACCATTTCGAAGTATACTTTGCTCTTCCTGGTAAAGTGTTGTTTGTCTCGCGAGAAATATTTTGTATGCTCCCCTTGGAAAATAATCTGGGTACGCAGATGTATCTTCTTCTTATATCTTCCTACCTTTTTTCTTCATCTTCTGCGTATCCATCAGTTGATTATTCTTTCTATAGATTCGTTACTATTCCTTTCCTCTGTGTGTGTGTGGGGGGGGGGGGTGTGACTGTCTCTGTGTGTGCATGTGTGCTTTTGCACTTGTACACACACACACACTCTCTCTCTCTCTCTCTCTCTCTCTCTCTCTCTCTCTCTCTCTCTTTCTAACACAAACGCACACACACACACACACACACATATGCTTTGGTTGATTTGCTTTATTTTACTTCGCTTTTGTGCCAGTTTTGACTAATTTGCGAAGATGGGGATGAGTGATGACATGATGAAATTGATGAATGGACATTCGCAAACACCCATGCCCAGGCCGGTATTCGAACCCGGGGCCCCCTGCGTCGTAGCGCGATGTGCTAACCATTCCGCCACACACCCATGCATGTGCATGTATAGTGTGTATGAGGAAAACCAGAAGGCGAGAATAATACTTTTGTTTTGGGTTCAAGGTTCAGAATAGCTTTCAGAAGCTCTTGGAAGTGGAAGATGGAGGATGCCCCTATGGTTAAAAATTGTGGCAATGAAACAGCTGCTAGAAGGGGGATACCATCCACTGCATCCTCCACTTCCATCACTGATTTAAAATGCAAAATATAGTTCAGTGCACAACAGTAGTGGCGGCGCCTGAGGAGGGACAGGGTAGCCATTGCCCTCTCCCACCGGTCCAAAAGTTTGCCCGCAAACAAAAGAAGTAAATAAATGAATACTCTGTTACCTCTGCATTATTTACATGGACTAATGAGCATAATGTTCTCTGCTAATGCGTTTGTATTGACAAAGAAATCGACGCTTTGAACACAAAGATTACAATGCGTTTTAGGGTATTGGTCAGGAAAGAAGATGCGTTACCTGCGGAGGGGGAAGGGGTCTTGCTTTTCTTGAAATGGTCACATCCCAAAATAGCCAGCGTTAGGAATTACCAGAATCATAGATCAATGATTAGCAACAAAGAGAGGGAGGGACTGAGACCAAAACACATTAGAAATGGGCTCCATGACAGGATAAAGCACTACTGAGAGGTTCCAGGTTCGAATCTTGAGTAGGGCATGGATATATATGTTGGTCGTCATATAAATCACTCCATTCCATCACTTCATTATTCAGACACGGTTTCGCGTTTTAGCCAAGATTATAAAAACAATAAACCCAATAGAAAAAATAGATCGAATGATTTGGTTTACTTTAGGCGTACTTTCACTTTTCCGCCACTTTCTGCTAATCGCGAAGATGAGGATGCGTGATGATATGAAATCGATGAAAGAACACTCACAAGGAGCATCCAGGCCTAGATTCGAACACGGGACACTTGGCGTCGTAGCGCGCTGTGCAAAAAGTATATAGAATAGAAATAAAAAGAAATAAGAAGGAAGGAAGGAAGGAAATCAAGGCAGAGAAATATAAGAAGAAAAAAGGATAAAAAGAAAATGAAAGAAATAAAAACAAAGAAAAGGTAGAAAGGAAGAGATACATTGAGAATTAGATATAGAAATTAACAAAGAAGGTTAGAATGAGAGAGTGAGAAAGAGAGAAAAAGGAAAATATAAATTCATAGAAAGAGAGAAAGAGATGGAGAGAGAGAGAGAGAGAGAGAGAGAGAGAGAGTGAAACTAAAGAGTAAAAGAGATATATAGATAGAAGGAGTTAGAGAGAGGTATAGAGAGAAAGAGTTAGAGAAAGGTATAGAGAGAAAGAGTTAGAGAAAGGTATAGAGAGAAAGAGCTAGAGAGAAGTATAGAGAGATAGAGTTAGAGAAAGGTATAGAGAGAAAGAGTTAGAGAGATGTATAGAGAAAAAGAGATTGAGAAAGGTATAGAGAGAAAGAGCTAGAGAGAAGTATAGAGAGATAGAGTTAGAGAAAGGTATAGAGAGATAGAGTTAGAGAGATGTATAGAGAAAAAGAGTTAGAGAAAGGTATAGAGAGAAAGAGTTAGAGAAAGTTATAGAGAGAAAGAGTTAGAGAGAGGTATAGAGAGAAAGAGTTAGAGAAAGTTATAGAGAGAAAGAGTTAGAGAGAGGTATAGAGAGAAAGAGTTAGAAAGAGGTATAGAGAGAAACAGTTAGAGGTATAGAGAGAAAGAGTTAGACAAAGGTATAGAGAGAAAGAGGTATAGAGAGAAAGAGTTAGACAAAGGTATAGAGAGAAAGAGGTATAGAGAGAAAGAGTTAGAGAGAGGTATAGAGAGAGGTATAGAGGGAAAGAGTTAGAGGTAGAGAGAGAAAGAGTTAGAAAGAGGTATAGATAGAAAGAGTTAAAGAGAGTTATAGAGAGAATGAGTTAGAGAAAGGTATAGAAAGACTGAGTTAGATAGAGAGAGAAAGGAAGAGATAGAGAAAAACAAAGAAACCGAGAAATTTGCCTTCCACGAAAATATTTCGTGAACCCTTGAATTCAATGAAACGAAATCCCACTCCTCGTTCATATCTATCTTGATTTTCAATTGTTTACCTACCATAGAAAGACGAACGCAACGAATACGATTATTTACGTCGCAATAAGACAGTACTCATCAGATATTTGAGTAGAGTTAAGTACATTTATATCTCGAACAGTTTCTGAGTATTCGATTATTATTCGTTTATTTATATTTCGATTGTTTCATTGTTGATTATTCGATTATTGAATAGAACAGACAAGTGGGCAGATCAATCGAGAAGATGGATATCGCGTCATTCGACATATTCCCCTTGAGAACGCACCAACCGACAGCAACGTTATACACCGTACTGGCATGACAGGCTGCACAAGCATGTATTCATCTGCTGCAATCCTAAAGTAACACGTCATCATGTGTCCCTTGGAAAATGAACTTCAGAAGGAAATGCTTCCTTTTGAACCGAAGCGACACGAACAACTTGGCGTGTCATTTGTCGCTTGTTACTTCATTCTGAAAGCTACCTAAGGGAGCTTACAGACCAAGGCTGCAACCGACATGAGGGTTTCACACCGAAGTGACAACTGGCAAGCGACAAGAGACATTGATCCCACCCAATCCTTAGAAAAGCGTTTACTGCGCATGCACTATCAACAGACCGAGGCGACACGATGCACGCCATTGAGAAAATAGCCCAGTCCGAGCTATACTAGTGTTGCCCACAAAACGAGACATGTTCCGTCTCATCTCGTGTCTCGTCTCGAAAACGAGGCGAGACACGAGACGGGACAGGCTTTTAAAAAATGGAGACGTGCCGAAACTGACCATCTGTCCCGTCTCGTTTTCGGGACGAGACACGAGACGGGACGAGACGGCTCATGAAAAGTCTCGTCCCGTCTCGGAAGTCTCGAAAAAATACAAACAAAATAATTAATCAGTTGCAAATAATTATTTACTCGGGAATAAAGTATTTTTGTTTGAAACCCAAATCAGCGTGTAATAGATCGAAAAAAAAACGGGCCTCGATGGCGTAGTGGTAACGTCGTCGCCTTGTAACCAAGGAATCCCAGGTTCGATACCAGGTGGAGGCACATGACATAGTGGTTCGGATTACACTTTAAACTGTAGGTCAGTCCCGATTAGTCTTTCTGTGCATAAAGTGGACTTGAAATAACAATTCAACAATAATACATCGAAAAATAGGCTATCCTACTTATTTTTAACACTCTTTCGAAATCCAGCATTACTTCCATTTTTCAATGTATTAATAATTTTGTTTTAATAGTGCTCCAGATTCAAGTACATTACTAAAATACTGATTCAGATATCTATTTCTTAAAATATTGTAATAAAGAGAACTGTTTTCGATAATTTCTTTTAGTGAGAAATTTATGAAAATACTGTAAACCTTACGAAGAAAATTGCGGGCTTTGTTTGCTTTTTCCATATTAATGAAATTATTTATTTATTCTTAAAACAGCTGGCAGGGCCGCCGTTAGGAATCGCGAGGCACTGTACAAACTATACCCGCGAGGCTCTTACGTTTTGAAAAATTGTAATGTATACACCTTCAATACCCCGTAAAATTCTACACTAATACCAACATGGTTATACATGGTTATTAATATTGCATAATTTTTACTACACCCTCAACACAAGGATTTTCCTTGAGCCACCAATGAAATTTGGCAGCGTGTCAAGGACATCAAGACAAATGACTTTCTTTAATAACTTCTTGCTCCTTAAGGATCTGTTTCGAACATCTATCAGCCTTCGAAAAATATATTTTATCCTGTATGTATGTAGCCATGCTCTACAGATTCGTCGTTACAAACATACATAGGAGCCGCGGTAGTATAGTCGGTACGGTAGAGCATCTGACTGAAAAGAGGGAGACCCGGTTTAGATTCCCGGGGAGGGGTGTTCTAAGATTGGTACGAGAGAATGGTGTTCCCAGTAAAGTTCCTTTGCTTATGCAGATAATCCCTCCAGCTACTCCGAAGACTGGAAGAACATTCCCCACCTAACACATTCCACTACGAACGCTATTCTTTACACGTGTGTTGTGAAAGTATAAATATTTGGTATGGTATAGTTGAGGGAAATTCTTTTAGAGAGCACAATGTAGCTTATTTCTCACATAAAATGTGTCCCTCACCTTTCGTGTAGCAGTCGTCAATTCTAAGGGTGGCCGTTCCCTCCTATCAAAGCCAATGGCGTTCAGCCACATAATGCATAATCCTCATAAAACATTTAAAGAATAAATGAAATCACTTTTATTAACTTCACACTTTAATTGATCTACCTTCCCCCGAAATTCTTCATTCTCTTCACAAAACGGTCTAAATATGGTGCATCGGGTAGTCAAAGTGTCTTGAAACCAGCTAAAGTTAATAGATTACTAAGGATATATATAAATATTCTGATTTCCCCCTACCTCATTGCACATACTGCAACATGATGCAGATGTGTAAACTTTTCTTTTACACATTACAATATTATATATACTCAAGAAAAATGTATACATGTTGAATTTTACCTATATTATTTTGAGAAAAAAATCACCTCCAAATATTTGATGATGCTGTTAACCCATAATCGAAGTGAAATTTTGAAGCCACATAAGTTTCTGCAAATCTGTGAAAAATTTCCAACGTGAAGAATTTCAGTTAACAGCTCCTGAAGCATTGGGACATTATAAAAATTAGGACATACATTTGCTCCCCTAAGAGCAACACATTAGCAACCATAGGTCAAGGTTCTTCGACCTATACTTTCCCCCGATGCGGGCGCATATCAGGTCAACTTTTTTACCACTGGGTGATGGAGATTCCAGAGGGACAATTCACCCTCATCCGCTCTTCAAATACCACCCCTGAGTTAACCTTCTTGGGTTGACTGGCATAGTGGTAAAATCCGCGAAATCTGCCCCGCCCCTTCTCTGGGTTTCAAGGAAGTAAAAATAAAAGTATCTCTAAATCTTTAATAAATTTAGCTGCGGATCCGTTTCACACAAAAGGCAACATGCCGAGCGGGAAAGTTTCCCTTCCACGGTCTATCCTCTTCTTGACATCTGCTCTCAATTTACCTACATCGTAAATTCCCCATCCTCAAATTTGGGGCCTGGGAGCTCGGTTTCAACGCAAAGAACCACAAGGATGCCTGCACTCTACCGAACAATAGAGTTTACGACAGGGCATCGGTAGAAGGTTGGGATCACAAACAAGAAACTCCACTGTGTTAGTGGTGAAATTTTCTTTTCACAGCAGGCTTCCTTTCTCTGTCTCCGATTTTGTTTTCCTTTTCTATAGTATGTATGCTGATTGCAAATGAAGCTGTATTGCTAATGTAGGCTTCTTTTCTTTTCATTTATATATTCTAATGTGATCAATTTTTTCATGAGAAATGAATATGAACAAAAGAGTCAATAATATTAAATATCTCGAAGTACAAGGCCCTGTGCGGTGGCACGCGTCGCACACCCATAACGACGGTCCTGACAGCTGGAATGTTTTTAACGCTTTTAAAGTAAAAAAACAAACTGAGGCTACAAGGCGTAAGCTATAGAAAGGCAGGCATACAATAATTGTTATCGTCACAACATTATATATTCCCACATATGGAATTAGAGAAATTCCACATAAAATCGTGTCATTTTTAAGGAACTGACCAAAAGCAAGGTCTGTAATCTGCCTTGCTGTTTGTAATCCCTCCCACACACCTCGCGGTCAGGAACTGAAGATGGAGCAAAAGAACGCCTGAATCCAGTGAAGAGATATATAATCAATTAAAAGTAAGGGACTGATTTGTGGCATAACTTCACCGGGTGATCGATATCCTCTCATGCTTCTCGCGTCGCTTCGGTTGGAAAGATTGTATTCATCACTGTAGGTTTGTTGCTAAGCGACACTTTTCGCTTTTTGCCTGTTGCTTGTCGCATAGGTCAGACCAAAGTAAGAAGTGACCAGACCAAAGCAACAATCTATGTCGCTTAGAAACGAACCTCCGTTAATAAATGCCACATTCTGAACCGAAGAAACACGACAAGCTGCACGTGTCGCTCGTCGCTTCCGTGTTGCTGGAAACAGTTCTTTTCTATGACTGTCCATATCAATATCTCACTTTCATGTAATTTCTTTCATCGGTTAAGCATTCTCTCATTTCTCTATATTTCTCAAAGTTCCAACATATCTTCGATTTCTTAGCAAGCTCTTGGTAGTTATATTCTGTAAGATTCCCCCTCGAAAATTCGAATTCGTCACACGTTGTCCGTAACGAATCTGCCCCGATCTTAACCTCGTGTTCCTACTTCCAAAGATCACAATCTTCCTGCTGAAATTTCCTCCGAATACCTTAAATCTGCCAACCATCTGCTACCCCACGCGCTTCCTTCCATTCATCCTTGCGCAAAGCGATGTGGAGGTAATCACTACCATTGTTTACTGTAGGTCTTCGTCCAGCCATGCTGGGGACAATCGTCATAAAATACTTGCTCGTACAAACAGTTCTTTCATTGCAACCCATCTTCTCAAAATTAACACACTCGCACCCCTCATGTATACTGATTGCAAACTCCAAAGATTTCGCACTAAGACTCTTTGATTGGTTCATTGAATTGGTGTTTGAAGTCCACTTTATGCACTAAGGCCAATCGGGACTGGACCTACAGTTTAAAGTAGGATCCGAACCACTAGGTGCCTCCACCGGGTACTGAACCCATGACCCTTGCTACGACACTACCACCATGCCATCGGGTAGGACCTAGTAATACACAAATGGTTAAGGCCGAATCACACGGAACTGGATTTCCAGTTAGTTGGCGCTAAACTGGCTACCTGCCCGGATGTGATGTCTGCCTGACTGGCTGTTTGACTGGGTTGGAGGAATAGGACATGTTCTAATTGCTACTGGCTTTCCTCGACTGGATTCTGTGGAACAGCCAATCAGAGCAAAGTTTGTCCATGTGAAGATAATCTGTGAGTTTCAAAGGGGAGTTTTTTGTCTGTGGTTTTCGAGTGTGTCTGTTTTGGTTATCAATTTCTTAAACACTGCATGACTTTGTTACTTCCAAACGAAGTTGATAATTCTTTGTAAATGTAAAAACAGAATAGGATGTTATATTTTACGTTAGGCATAATCCTTATAACTACCGTTGTGAGATAACTACTATAGTATAAAATATACGTAGGTTAATATAGATTATATATACTCTATTTTCATTCCCGTAAGTTAATTTCCAAACCTAGGAAACTCGTGCTATTCACATGCACAACATCGGAATGTTTATTACAAATCAGTAGTTTGTTTAAATGTTTTTTACTTTGCCCTTGTACATGGTTGAAACGAGTACTTTCTGACCTGTTTTCTGAAAGAGTTTTTCCATTTCTATTTTTGAAGCAGCTCGCAAATATTCATAGGTATTAAGTAGGTCAGGCTAAGTAAGGTTTGATTCGAATAGATGTAATGTGAGATCCCTGAATGTTTGCAAGTTTCGGACACAGTTCTGTTATCTTCCTTTACAGAAAAACGTCAGAAAACCGGTTCTGTAAAATGTATGAAGCTCTTCTGTTTTCTTGTCCTTTTATAATTTAGGACGGCTCGTAATGAGAGTGCATTTCGTCCAATAACTTGATGCTGTATATATTTAAAGTGTAAAAGTACACCTTAACAGTTATGAGACTAAAGTCTTACCGTCTATCGAACACAAGTCTGTACTTACAAATGAGTACCGATATATATCAATGAAGATACTAAACTGTAAATCACCAACCCTGAGACCTTATGTAAACAAACGGTCTCACCGATTCGATGTATCACTCCGCGTCAGCTGATTCATGACCGCAATCATCTGCTGTTACACTCATAGTTCGCCGCACCTATTCATTTTATATAAGAGCCTCTGAATGTGAGAACCCGCTCTCAAAACATCAGACGAATATGCAGCCGCATACATTGTTACTCTCCCGGTCATTCTCTCTTTCATAACCCTTAAAACTGCAGACACTGACACATCACTGCACTGGGATACAACCACTTCATTTACTGGTTTCTCAGAATACCACTGACAGAACGTTGCATAAATATTGAGTAGAATCTGTTTCTCACCCATTTTCAAAGGCTGTCCTTGCTGGTGTTTTGAAAACAAGCTCGGAGAACACGGAGACCTTCCCGCACGCATAGAACTCGGCATGTTATTTTTCTAAGGATAAGTCAGGCAATATTACTAAGTTGCACTACTTCCTTGCTGTTCACATAATTATTTTTAGAAAATAACCAATGTTATAAAATATCATTATGTACACAAATCTCTAAGCTCATTGAAAGTTACAATGCATATTACTACAAAATGTTCACACTTATCTTGCCTTGCCATGTCACCAAGTTATTTTACGAAGTGCACTATACTTGGCGGAACAAAAATCGTTATTAGGATGTTTGTCAAAGTTTCCAACCGCAATAAATTTTCTGAACTTTCTTTGCTTTTTTTGATCATCATCATCAATATATTTATTGGACCTACAGCAATGCATATGGCTGTTTATGCCCATTATATATTTTATTTACATAAGATACATTTTACATAAAATCTACAAACAAATTTCAAATACACTCCTATCTATATCATCCTTAGAAATATACATTACCATGTTATATCTTTTTGTCTAAAAAAAATGCAAGTAAGATATATTCAATTCACATGCAAGAAAGAAGCCAAATTTATGGGAAATGATTACTGGTGCAAAGAGTTAACCATAAAGGTGAAGCAATAAGTAAAAAAAGAAAGAGCATTGGGTTTAAAGTGAGACGTCATTTGCGGCAGCGTATCCCATACTACAAATTGGCCATTGTTTTACCTTACGTAATGAATCCTGTAACAACGCTGGATTTTCGTGTGGATTATTTTACTTCTATGAGTTTGCAATGCTTTCTGCATACAGGTGGTTTTGTTTACAGAAGGTCTCAGGGTTTGTGATTTGAACTTTAGTTCCCATACTTGCAAGTACAAGGGCAATAATTAAAATTCCGATCTCCCAGAAACGTCTCTAACTTGTTTATTCCGTCATTTTTAACATTCGTACTTACGTTTTCTGCATTGCGAAACATTGTTTAAGATGGGATTTTGCTTTTCAGGGAAAATATTATCTATTTTCGACATATCGAGTAATTATTGTTCGTTGTTTTTTCGCTTCGGTAACACGCATGGGGACAGGTTGACTATCGTTGTCGATTATCTCTGCTTATGCAGTGTTTCCAACCTTCTTGATCGAAAAATACCTAGTACCGTATCATTCTATAGAATGATGTGATCAGAACCAGTCATTTCGGAATTAACTGCTGGGTGATGTAACCTATTCATCGTTGATCCTCGATGATAAGTGCACTCGTCATTAACAAGACGAGTTAACGCTTGGCAGTGCGAAAGGTACAAGTAAGATTTAGGAACTTAACAACTAGAAAAGACAATGGTCACTCGTTGGGCTTTATGAACCTTTGAACCTGAATCATGGCTGGGTTTAGGATAGTTACCTGTATATCTGATGAATGAAGATAATTTCGATGAATATAAATATACTAAGACCTCTGTTGGCTTCTCTATAGGTTGACCAGGGCGTCGTCTCACTTTTGCTCCACTCTCTCCTAAGCTCTTCTCTCTCCTCAATCTCAATCAAAAGTCAGTCCCCTCTCAACTTGTCTCACCTTTATATTACTCAGGCCATGGAGCTCTTCCTCCATGCCGAATCGTGATTATAATTGCCACTATGCAAACCGCTGACTCCTTAGGCAGGAAACACTACCTATTTCCTGAATACCTCAGGAGGTTTGCATAGCACAACACTGTGCATTGTTTACAAGCCTCGGAGGTTGAGACAACTGAGATAAACAAGTGAATGCCCTGTTCAACATGAAGCATTCAGAGAGGCTTTTAAAATAAAATACAATCTTATAGATCGATAAGTTCTACCGCTGCGGGAAAAATTTTCCATGTTGAAAATTTAAAAGTAAAATCACAAAGCTTTACATAGCTAAGGTTCTCGAGTTTGATATATTTTCTTTAAAAAAATGTATAAAAATAACAAGATAAAGTTAATTAAATAACAACAAAATAAACCAAAAAAATTATATTACCCAAAACCTTACAATCCATAATAATAAGTACGCATATCAATATGATGTTTTTTAAAAAAGGTATTATGTATCATTACATGACTGGTGTTTACAAAATTCATGTAATTATATAATATAACTTTCGAGGTAAGAAAATGTGGAGGGAAATTCTATCTGGTTCCTTCACAAAAATGTGGTGGATAACTCTATGGTCTGTGATCCACTGAACTGGGAAATTCTTGGTCGAATTCTGCCATACTGGGAAAGGTGTAGTTCTCGTGTAGTAAAACAAATGAAATGTCTGCATGCCTCCTTCAAGTTGTTGGTGACGAGTCTGTCCGCACGGTAGTTGACTGCTGCTGCGGAAGTCCTTTGTAAAAAAAAATGCCCATGATTGGTGTAGGCGCTCTTCCAAGTTGTTTTGTATAGGCAGGTTAGGTTAATTAAGAGGATAATTATAATAATGAAAGGAAACTATTGGGAATGGGTATAATTGATTCACATTATGCACACAAAACCCATTCCATTGCCTTTTCTTAAAATTAAATTGAATTAAATTGCCTCATCAAAATAAAATATAATTAAAATAAATTGATTACATATCTGCCATAATTCTTTGAAAATAAATAAGGAAAATTTAAATAAAATACACAACCGTAATTAAATAAAAATTTTAATGTCCATGATTGACATATTGCCTTGAATATATTAAAAAATATAGGTTATTTCTATGTTGCTCTGAATCTAACTGTTTAACAAGTTGACGGTGCTTATAAAAATAATAAACAAGTGTTGCACTTAACAATAAATTCCAAATAATAAAAACTAATATTGACATGGGCAAAGGGGTTAAAACTAATTCATGAAATGAAATACCCTTACTAATAAGCACCTAAGAGGGTGCTTTGGCAAGCCTCTAACGGCCTCCTATAAATGATAGGCTGGTGCAATTTTACCGTGGTTTATTATTATGCAATGTAAAACAAAAAAATCAGTAAATGCTACTTCGGACTTTCGTTGAAACTCCAGGCGGTAACAAATGTAGCATCAGGGAATTAAGGAGTTCAAATTTTTAAACCCAATAAGAATAATAAAACTTTCTCAATTCCAAATTTTCTTTAAACAAAATAAATTTGACCACTCAAAATTTCTCGAGTCCGCCGTATACTTCAAGTCACTTGGTCTTATAGACCCGTCGCGGAAAAAATATATACTTGACTCATATAAGAATGGTGTGTCATTCCCTTAGTTTTGTCCAAACAAAATAGGTCGAGAAAAGTTGTGCAATATATTAGAATATAAATACAAATAACTAGTTATTACCTACTGTACTAAAGTTAACCCCAAGTTAATCAGTAAGAAGTAATGAATTTTATTGCTGCATCGTCAAATAAGGAGCAAATTGGATAAGTGAACTAAATTTCTGATAACAATAATAATAGTAATAATAAATATGCTACAATGTTTCAGATTATAACATTTGTGGTAGTCCACACTGTTAAAATTTGGAAAGGCTAACGGTGCCGTAGCGATTTCTGCCGCACATGCCTTAGCTAATCGCCGAGGCTTAGACCTGACATGTTGCTGGAAATATTGATTAATCTATGTGCATAAAATGCTAAAATTGCCCTTTTTATAAAATTTCCCTGATTTCTATCTAAATTTCGTTTAGCTTTATCCTGATTCTAATCAAATGCGATTTCCCCCCAAAAATATTACTTAAAATAAATATATTTATTTCAAACGGGAAAAGTTTGCAAGAACAATTCAAAGAAAAACTCTTGTCTTGTTTTTCCTTTGTTAAAATTATTGGTCGTGATTAGTCTAAAGTGTATAAATGCAACGTTTATGGCAAAATTTGATTTATGTAAAACTGAAATATCCCTAACATTGTTGATATGAAATTGTATCGTGAAAAACAATTTCTGATGGCTTTATCCTTAACTAAACTCGCCCCTTGAAAATTTTATGAGCGAACGGCACTGGATCGGAAAAATATGCATAGTCTAAAGTTTTCTTTGTCTTCTCCGTGTTAATTCTTTGCTGTGCTTCAAGCGTGCTCTGGAGGAACTCCGAGGCGATGAAAGGAATTTGTAAACTCAGCGGGCGATGTATTTCCGACGTTGCTTGAAGGTCTTCAATGCAAGTAGCAAGGCCGGCTGGCTCGTTGCCGTGTTCGGGCGAGTTCGGGTTCCGTCGGAATAGCGGCCAAAAGAATCGTCGCATTGAGCAACTTGGACGCTAAACATACTACGGGAGGAGTGAAAAAATGGAGCTATAGGATTCGCTGAGGCGCTGCGTGACGCGTTAATGTTGACGAAACTTTAAATTACTACAAACAAAGTTTAGTAAGATCTGCGAGAGTCGAAAGAATATCAGAGACTTTGAAATGAGGTCGTAGGCGGGTCGGGGAAAAGGAAAATTGTCGCGCTGTCAGCACAAGGCTGCAAAACTCGAACACTTCCGTGATCGCATAATAACGACGACTTTGGAAGGAGCAAGCATATTAAAAGGACTAATAAACCTTACATAAAATACAATCAGACCTCAATAATGGATTCTAACTTACAAAAAACAATACGTAATAAATATAATAAAAATTTTAGTCAAACGTGTAATCATAAAAAATATGATCAGGTTCGGAAACCTGAGAATTTGGCTTACTTTCTGCTTTCTGAGCAAAACTTGGAACTTTTTCGACATTTACAGTTGGCTGGCATTCAAATAAATCTTTAACTTTTGTAATTGGCTGGACACAGGGCAAACTAATCAATTTACTTTCAACTTTGCGGCTGTTTTAAACAAAACTTGGACCATTGCTTACGGCAAACTTCTGAACTTTATTTTTGACAGATACAATATTTTTAGGAAATCTAAAACATCGTCTTTGGTAACTAATATATTTCGGGACGATTCTGGAGCTTCTTCTTTTACACTTTGCTGAATAATAACGGACTGAGGAAGGGGTGGAGATATTGGCGGTGAATTACTCTTAATGGTACCACTTCAACAAGTGATGTAACGTCATCATAATGCTGTTTCACACACGGTGGATCATTTTCAAGTTCACTTAAAGCTAAATCGTTGGTACACTCATGGTGATAAGTAACACATTTCTTGCGTTGACACTTACAGTAACAAATTACAAAAATTGTAAAAATACTAATAATAAACGTTGCTAATAATAAACTTGTAATAATAATATGAGGATAATAAAAAAAAAATTTCAGCAGATGAATAAAATTTGAAGCTTTTACGTATGGATGAAATCCGTTTAACTTAACTAAAATCGCAATGATTTTCATGTTGCTTAGGCAATAAAATAAACAGTTCTTCAAAACTAAAACCCGCCTAGTTTAAATTATTAGGTATTTTAACTAAACTTATTTATTTCTTAATGTAGGCTCAATTTATCTGCTTAATTTATTTACCTGATGTAATTTATTTATTCTCTAAATTTTTAGGCACTGTTTATAAACTTATCTTAGTTTAACATTTACTGCAAAATGATCTTATTTAATTTCAGGTGTTATATTTATTTTTAAATACTAAAAATCAATCAAACCGTACTGAGGTACAAGGTAAAGGAAAATTGAGACTGATGTATTCCCAACTACCTGAAATAATATTATTATTATTATTTATGCGATATTTAAATGCATTTAAATGCTAACATCACTAAAACTTGAAGAATCTATAATTTTCTAAACTCATTCTAAATTATGCTGAGCATATTATTGTGGCAAAGTTTGAAACTAAAACCGTTGTGGTTTAACCATAATCATTCTGCGATGGCAGAATGGATTTCCAGGATTTGGTAGCTATCCAATATCCGAAGAAAAATACTCGTTATTGGGGCGAAAAAAAATCTTGACGTCGACGTCTGAATATTCTCAATAACTGGAGCTTAAAATAAAACTTTGCTAGTATAAGTGTATACCTTCTTCTGAAGTGTAACTATAACATTTTTATTGATGTACTTGCTGAGCTAGTATTTTTAATACCGCAAAACTTTTTTGTGCCTAAGGCACATTATTAAATAGTAAGTCTGCTTTTATTTAACCTTTAATATTATTAGTGCCATGTTTATTATAAATTATTATTATGTCACGCGAGTGAAATTTAAAATATTAAACCTGTTAATTATATCAATTTTCATTTTAATGACCATTATCCATGCGTGAGTCCGCGTTGTCCTCCTGATGATCTTCATCTTCATCTTCACCTGTCAGTTCTCCTCGCCTTCACCGTCACCTGGCGCATAATATTTTTTTAGTCTCTGGACGGCAATAGAGTCCACTATTGTCTTGCCTCTCTTGTTTTAGAATTCCATCAGGTATGTGTTAGGATTCTCTTCTCGAATGACTGTGGCCGGGCCCTTAAAAATACCCGAAAAGCACCGCGCGGTACCAATTTTCTGGGTGCTCTCAAAAATTAATACTTCATCACCTGGTTGAAATTTGAGCTGTTTCCTCTTTCGATCATAATATTTCTTCAATTCAACATGTCTCTTTGCCAAATTATCTGTAGCATTGGTTCTTGCTTTTGCCAATACTCGAAACCGTACATCATTCTCCACATTTTCATAGCTTGGTGTGTGTAATGCAAGCTCCCAGGTTAAATTAGGTTGAAATCCATGTACTAAAAAGAATGGGCTATAGAGCAAATTATGATTCTTTGTAGTGTTATAGCTGAACACACTTGGTTGTAAATATTGGACACAATCAGTGTGTTTTGAATTAACATAACATTTCATTATACTCCGTAATACGCCGTGATTGCGTTCCTGAAGACCTATGGAATTATGTAAACCTACTGGCGAAAACTTGATGGTTATTCCCAATGTATTGCCAAGTTCCTGAAAAAGCTTAGATTTGAATGCTGAACGACGATCGGTATAAATATCATGTGGCGTTTCATAGCGTAACACTATTTCTTCATACACAAATTCAGCTGCTGTACTGGCTATACAATCCGAAACTGGTTTGGCTATTAAGTACCGCGTCCCAAAATCTGTTGGGAAATTATATAACGGTGACGAAGATTTGACGAAGGAAGATATGGACCTGAGAAGTCTAGGCAAATTCGCTGGAATGGCTTCGGCCGTTTATTTCAAATGTTAACAGGACAATCTCTTTAATTTCAATTTGTTCCCTTGCTACTCCCCTTATGGCCGTATGAATTTTAAAACATTTGGCATTTGAAGAAATACCTCGATCACTAGTAACTGATACTTGGCTCCCGGAGCCCACAAGAAACCTCTGACGTTGTCCCCCTATCACTGTATTAATATATATAAGTTCCTCATAGGGGAAAGTAGAGACTGAAATTTGTTTTCCTACAAAATTAGTACATACGTCTATTCTATGGGTAGTCACCGCTCGTTTAAAGCCTCCTTGTTCCGAAAACAAGTGGCTGCCGAGTGATTGGGATAATTACAAATAGAGCAGCGTGATCTTTCCCGTTGCTCTTTCCTACTTTCCTGGCCTCGCCCTGCTGAGGATGAGGAACACCGAGAGTTTTGTCCGCGGAAGTCTCCACGTCCTCGCCATTGTTGGGCATTGCAATATCGCCTACTGCGATCTGAATTATTATTAGGGCGTGCAGTTCTATACTCCCTATCATACTGTGGTCGTCTATTATTACCCTGGTAGGGACCTCTATAATTAATTCCTGACTGATAATTGCCTATATCATATGGTTCTCTAAATTGCCTCTGTCCAGATGAGTCGGTCTAGTCTAAAAGTAAGACTAGCTAATCTAGCTTCCAAACCAGTTTCCTGAGCTTGGGTTGAACCTAGTTACTTTGAGGATTGTTAGCTAATTTCAATTGTTCGACCACCTTCTGAAAGGCATTGAATCTTGCATCGATCTCTGAAGTTGGTCGCAATTGTGCAGACTCAGCAGTAGCCAGCTTGTTATTATGTAATAAAATCTGCTGCTGTTGCGAGAGTGTTGGTTCGCTGTCCAAAGGAAGGAATAAACTGTCCCTTTGATCTTCGCACCTTAGCTCTTTCAACTTCAGCTGCCTCATCAAGAACTGAAGCTTCTCAAAGGATTTTAAGTCCTTGAGCAACCCATGCGCTGACTCGTATTCTTTATGATGGATGTCTTTCATGTAATCCACTTGCAATCCCAAAATGATTTGTTTGATCTGTTGTTGAACTCCGATTTTAGGATCTGCTTTAAGTAAAAGTAACTGCTTGTCCCGAACATAATTTGAAACTGGCTCAGTTTCCTTGTGTAACCTGTATCGTATTTGTTCCTCGATCTGGAGTTGATCCAAGGACCCTGTAAATTCGTCTTTAATTTTTTGTCATACGTTCTCAAAATAACTGTCTTGGTTTTCTTGGACGCCTTTCCAAGCCTGAAACCATCGCAACGCTGGTCCCGCTAAAAGGACTGGGAACATTTACTTCTTTTTGGTTCCAACCATTTAAAATGGCAAGGCTATCTACTTTATTCAAAAATTTTGATACATCTTCCCCGGCTATCCCTTGAAATGGGATACTCTCTAAAATTGTTGGGGGAACAAAGTGAGACTGAGTCATAGTTGCAAACTGTTTTGGGCCTAAATCTCTAAAATCCTGCCATTGTTGCTCTAATTGTTTTTCCTATTCCTGTTTTTCTAATAATTGTCGCTGAAGGCGTCTAGTTAATATTGGGCTACGTTTTAATTTGGGGGTTGAACTTTAGATAGCCTCTGACATCTAAATTAAAAATCGTAGTCCCTCGCGCTAAGTCTAACAACTGGTCCAATGTTTCATCGAGTTCATCAGCAAGGTGAAAGCTCGACATCTATGATGGCATATATATATAAAATTCCCATTCGGTTAAAAAAAACCTTTAAGCCTTATGTATTTTCAAAATCAAATGTGGCAAGGACATACTAAGAACATTAAACAAATTACCAAAAATTTTGTCGTGGGGTTAAATTTAAAACTAGTTAACAATTTTCCTTCTGATTTCCGAAAAAATGAATGAAAGCCCTAAGCATCTCCATCACGTATCCTTGTATAGAATTATGGAATCAGAACAAGTCACTTCGCAATTAATTGCTGGGTGATGTAACCTATTCATCGGTCATCTTCGATGATAAGTGCACTTGTCATTAACATGACGAGTTAACGCTTGGCTGTGCGAAAGGTACAAGTACGATTTAGGAACTTAACAAATAGAAAAGACAATGGTCACTCGTTGGGCTTTATGAACATTTGAAAATGAATCAAAGCTGGGTTTAGGATAGTTACCTGTCTATCTGACGAATGAAGAAAATTTCGATGAATAAAAATAAACTAAGTCCTCTGTTGGCTTCTCTATAGGTTGACCAGCGCGTCGTCTCACTTTTGCTCCACTCTCTCCTAAGCTTTTCTCTCTCCTCAATCTCAATCCAAAGTCAGTCCCATCTCAGCTTGTCTCACCTCTATATTACCCAGGATATGGAGCTCTTCCTCCATGCCGAATCGTGATTATAATTGCCACTATGCAACCCGCTGACTCCATAGGCTGAAAACACTACCTATTTCCTGAATACCTCAGGAGGTTTGCATAGCACAAGACTGTGCATTGTTTACATGCCTCAGAGGTTGAGACAACTGAGATAAACAAGTGAATGCCCTGGTCAACATGAAGCATTCAGAGAGGCTTTTAAAATAAAATACAATCTTATGGATTGATACGGTACCACAAACCATGCACGGATAGCACCAGGAACCACGCATGATTGATTTAGCATGGATGCCTATTATTAACATTCCATGCAGGTAAAAGTTTTTTTAAAGTTTTTTGCTTCTTTGCTGGTCTACTATAATAATTCATATAAAAATATAGTAGGAACTGAATTTCCATTTCATAATGTATTTCTGTTATTTTACCTCCAACTTCTGCTCCTTGGGACAATGAGGATGAATAATTACTTGATAAAATGAATGATTGGAACAAAGATAATGATATAAATAAATACATGAAACCAGGATTCGAACCTGAAGGAACCTCACCCCATATAGCGTTGCAATCATCACTCTACTATGAAAATATTTCTAACAATTATTTTGCAAATTTCTGTTTTAGGCTCACCATATTTAACATTCATTATAAAGTTAGATCACTGAAGTGAGCTCATATCGTGAACCAAACAGCCCTTTAATAATAGGACGATATCATCAAACATTATAGTTCCGATTAGATCCATTATTTTCAAATCCATTTACAGAACATCTGTAAGTTCCATTATTAACTCAACTTGTCTAAGGTTGTAATATCAATATTTTTTAAACATGTTTTGTAAGTTCATAGTCTCATATACGATGTTAACACTATTTTTATTTGTTCCTTTTGCAGATGAGCATTTGTGAATCTAATCGAAGTGTCTTCTACCAATAGTAAAGAACACTCTTGAAATTTGTACAAAACGACCATAGGTTTGACCAACAATGGCAGTTGGTGCATAAGCTTCTACGGAATTAAATCAACAAAGTGGACTGTTTGAACATTACATGGAAAAGTCCATACATTTTGGCTTGCTAGCGTAGACACTTGATTGAATGGTGATGATTTACTAGAAATCAAGAGTCCAAAATATGTTCAAGAAATGATGTTTCAATCCTTAATAATATCTGATAGCAAGTTTTCATCAATTGTAAATTGTATATTAGAGGAAACAGGAGAGAAAAAAAACAATGCGAGGGGTGTGACTTACTTGTCTTGTCTGTCAAGCATTAGCACGCATTCATTGATATTCTTGCAAGTTGAAATTTTGAGAGGTATTTTCCCAAAATCTTAGGGCATTCATTGCTTCCTGAATGCGATGATGATTTGCAAAAAAACATCTCTCTTAGACAGTGGTGGGAATTAGGGGGAGGGGTAGATGGCCCCCACTTTTGCCTCAATACTATACAAAACCTTATCTACCAAGGTAAATTAAACTGTCCTTGCCCCCTCCCAGTTTTGGAACCCAATCACCAACACTGCTCTCAGAAAACGTAATAATGTTTTGCAGCGTATGATAAAGAAAAAATAATAAATATGCATTGAAACAACAAGGTAAATATGATTTTATATATCCCGAAAATCTAATTGTAGTAGTCCCTGTAAACAATGATTTGTAAGCTATTGGACTTCTATTCTAATGGTATTTATTACTGTATTGTATGTTCCCTCTAAATACGTTTTTTGAGTCTACTTTATGGACAGAAAGGCTAATTGGGACTGGATCTACAGTTTAAAGTGGGATCCAAACCACTATGTGCAGTGACCGGCAACACAAATGGGACTCCTATATCCTGAATATCCATGCAATGCGTTATGCGTGTTGCCTAACTCAACGGCAGTGACAGAACTTGTCATTGAAACTTTGCTATTAAAATCCACTCATCGCCGTAGATTTAGACAACACAAGACGCATTGCAGGGAAGGGAGAATTTCAGGATCTAGTTGTCCCATTTTTATTGACGATCACTGTACACCCACCGTCTATCGAACCTCGGACTTCTGTATTACAAGGCGATTACGTTACAACTTCGCCATGGGGGAGGATCAACTTCCCTCGCAATTTGCACCAATATGTTGCTGAACTCGATGATATATCATCAGTGTTTGAATAGTTACTCTTTCAAAGTAACTCCGAATTAATCACTTGAGAAAATAATTCCTTTATAATTACTGTTATTACTGTCCTTTAGAAAGTACCTAACATAGTTATTATTACAGTTACTTTACTCTAGATTTGTTTCATCTCGTAAGACGTTGTTCGGAACATGAGTTGCAGGGGCGATGTCCTTTTCACCACCGATGACTACCAAATGCTTAGCATTAAGTTTCATGAAATTATAACTTATTTCTTACGTTTCATGTACAAACATTGAGGCAATAAAATTCACAGTAAACTTCTGTTACAAAGCAATGACGATTAACATTTCATTTTATTTTGTTCAGCAAACCAAATATTTTTTTTAGAATTTTTGTGGAACTATAAAATTACTGTGTCCATGAGAATTGTTGGAGATTATGTATGTAGCCTTATATGGTAAGTGTTCTAATATAAATAAACTTGGGATACATCCTGGGTCTTGACGAAAAAAATACAAAATTGTTCTCATGGTCTCAAGATTTTAATAATCATCAATTGATTGATTGGTTTTATTTTACTTCGCTTTTTGTTCCACTTTTGGCTAATTTAAGATGAGAATGAGTGATGAAATTTATGAATGAACACTCACAAACATCCATGCCCAGGCCGGGATTCGAACCCGAGCCCCTGGCGTCGTAGCGCGATGTGATAAGAACTCTTTTTTTATTGCCATTTTAAATCAAACAATTACAGTAATTCTTTACAATTCTTACAGATATGTTATTCTAGTATTACATTTAAAAGTTGGCAAAATGTAATTTTCTACAATCTAAAGACATTTGTTCATATTCTTATATTAGAGTTAGTCCAAAATCCAAGTAATTATAATTTTTTCTCACAGAAAATAAAAACATTAGGTATTGTGCTATTAACCACTGAACTGATATTTGCGTTGTACTTGAGATCAAATGAAACTCTGGTAAGATAATGTCTTTTGCTGATACTTGGTTTGGTGAAGTGCGACAAATTCTGCAGAGCGTTGTTCTTAATTTTGACCAAGCTGTGACTGCTTTCTTACATTCTCTTATCTTATGGGTAATCGAATCTGGAACATGACAATTATAACAATTTGTAGAATTATTAAAACCGTATTTATGACATCTATCTGCCATTACAATTACTTGTTGAATCACTTTGTACCATATAGATGGTGCCTTGTTCGTTAGATGTATCGCCGTTACAATATTCCAAATTTGTTTCCAACTACA
This sequence comes from Lepisma saccharinum, assembly GCF_977018435.1. NCBI lineage: Eukaryota > Metazoa > Arthropoda > Insecta > Zygentoma > Lepismatidae > Lepisma > Lepisma saccharinum. The sequence goes on from NC_139238.1 coordinate 27,754,110, forward strand.
TTTTGGATTTTCTCTTTCAATTCGAACGGTTATTATATTTTCGTTAAGTTGCTTTCTCTGTAAATCTGTTTGACAGAAGGACTGTCATAAGTATGTTGCACAGTTCTATAAAATGTATGAATAGCGATCTCGGTATAAAACATTAATTCTCTGGGAATATTTTTTATATCCATTGGTGCCATTAATGGTACATCTTTTAACAGTGTAATTATTATTTGTTGCGTGCTGGAGTCAATTGGAGAATATATCGCTGAAAAACCGCTTTGAATAAATAAAGCTCTTGATTGTATCGCCACAATCTTCACGTCCATACCTCCCCTTTTTTCCGGGAGATATAGCTTGCTCATAGCCACGCGGAACACCGAGTCATGCCAGAGAAATTTGCCAACCTGTTGCTTCACCCTAGCTATTTGCTTCGCTGACAATGTCAATGTCTTGGATAGGTACCAAAGCTTCGATAAGGCGTAGATGTTTACGTATCTCACTCGCGATTTCAAACAAAGAAACCTGAGTTGATTTGCACGTAAGGTATATATCAATTTTTTGGTCACTAACCGGCTATTATATTCAATGGTGTCTCTGATATTTGCATAAAAATGTATACCTAGTATTTTCACTTTCTGTGCTACACGTACACTAGTGTTATTACTAAACAAATTGTTGACTCCCAAGGGTAACAAAAACGTTTTGTTTAAATTTAGCTTTGCACCCGATACATTTTCGAAATATTTCAAGTTCTTTTGTGCATTCTCCAAATCCCTTTCGCTTTTTAACAATAAGGTAATGTCATCCATATAACTACTGACTTGAATCGTCTTTGACATGACAGAAATGCCTCCCTTTATTTCTTGTAATTTTTTTAAGTAAGGGAACCAGTGTTAATACATATAATGCACTACTAAGTGGACTTCGTTGTAAAACACCTCGTTTCATTTGAATTTTTTTTCGTAAGACACCCATTCAGTTTTAGTTTTAACTGCGTGTTTCCGTACAAAATTTGTATCCATTTTATAAAGGCATCTCCTAAACCAAAATCCTTTAAAACACTGTACATATATTTATGACTAACTCTATCATAAGCCTGTGAGAAATCCACTGATAAAATTGCTTTGTTAGCTTGCTGGTTTTGTGTTGTAATAATTACATCACGTATGGTTTGTAATAAATTATGAATTGTTCTTTGAGGATTACATGCATATTGTGTGTCCCCTATTAGTTTATGCTTGTAAGGAATTAGGCGGATGTTTATGCATCTGTTAATAATCTTAATATAGCTACTTAGAATTGAAATCAGGCGGTAGTCAGTAACCACTTTACGTTTCGATTTTTTTGGAACAAAAACCACTATTCCTGTTCGACTTGAGGACCCTAATTTCCACTCTGTAATACGTCATTAACCCATTGCGTGAAAACATCCCCAATGAGATTCCAAAAGGTTTTAATAAAAGTCTGAGGGCAGGCCATCCTCTGCCGTTGATTTATTTCTGGCAGATTTGAAGACTGCATTTCTTACTTCGATATTCGTAAAGGGTTTACTAATTTCGTTCCGTTCTTCTTCAGTTAGTCTTTCTGTTACTTGGTTCGTAAAGTCCCAATCGGATTCTAAGGGATTATGAGCTTGACCCATTAGTTTTAAATAATATTGTAAAAATGTACTCTGAATTACACTGGGATTAGTTGTAATCTCTCCTGTGTCATCTTTTATCTCTGTTATTAGGTGACTTTTATGCTCTTTTATCCCTCTTCATCATTATCCAAAGGTAACTTTTTGCTTTTAATTTTTAAGATGATTCTTTTTTTTTCGGTGTAGAGAGAGTAATTTTGATTTCATCTCGTTAATATAAGGCATATTTACATTACCTTGTAATGCTATGCTTTGTAAATCGTGTAACACAGCATAATAAAAATTATACATGTTTTTAAAATCTCAACTTTTTTCTATACTATACATTTTACTAATTTAATGAAATTTTGGTTTTACAATGAATTCCCACCATTCTGTTTGGTTCTTAATGGGTGATCTACGCCTAACTAGCTCTAGCCAAGTATCTTTTATTAGCTGTTCATAATTTTTATCCGCCAATACTGAACAATTTAGCATCCAGTATCCTCTTCCCATACATGATTTCTTTTGTTCCAGTTTTATTTGAGAATCAAGGCACTAAGATCACTGAAGCAGACGGGAAACACATTTACACTATGTACATTTTTTTATAACCGGTCAATGCGTGAAGAACTTTGAGCTGTAAAATGTGTAAATCCTAGTTGGTCTCTATGTTTACAACTCCATGCATCTTGTAACTGTAATCCTTTTGTTAATTCAGAGAGTCCTTGAAAAAATTATAACCAGGTTGTTGATTTTGCCTATCTGAGACGGAATTGGTCACCTGCCACTAACGCATTTAATGTATGCGATGTTAATTCTGGACTTAGGATTGTAGAAAAATGTTCTCGTTCATGCTTATTCTGACTTCCTGAAGGCGCGTATACATTGCATAAAAACAAAGGACCTAATTCCGCACTTCTTAGTCTTCCTGATAGGTGGAGGGTAACATTATGTAAATCAATTTTTTGATGCACCGCTATTGCTGTGCCATGATATGTGGCAGTAAAAATATTGTGAACATTGTATCTTGCCAGAGATGAAAAATTGTCAATGCCTACCTCTTGTAGGAAAGCTATATCAATATCCGACTGTGTCAAAAAAGTATTTAACGCCATGAGTTTATTCTGACTTTGTAATTTGTTAAGATTAGTCGTTGCTAATGTGAATATGTACATAATGGATGTAAGGATCTCATTTAATTGCATTAATAATTGTTAGTACTTTACTACGCTTTGCAATTGTTCCACTTTAGACGCTGGGCAGTCACTCATATGTCTTCGTCACTACCTGAATCAAGAACTGTACACATTACTGTATCACTTGGTTTATCTGTCCCTGCCCCTATTAGTTCTAAACTTTTTCTTCTTTACCTAAAAGAGGGGTCGGTTGAATAGGTTTTTTACTCTTGGACTTAATCTGTACTCTACTGCTGTACTTACCACGTCATCCTTTTTTTTATTTTTCGGACGTAAGGTCATATGGTCTGTAGCATTTTTCCTCGCTTTCCTGGCGGATCGTGAGCGGGGTTTCTTGTGGGTAGGTTCTGGAAATTCTTCTTCTACGAACATTGAACTTGTAGGGATTTGGGAGACTTGATTCGGGATTTCGAATAGAGTAATTGGAACTGTAGATTCATTCCCACTTAATCTTTCACTTGCACTTCCGTGCACACTTTCCATGTTACCATCACTTGCATTCTCTTATTGCTGATTTAACTGTGGGGGTTTGGAATTGTAGTACTAGCCTTTGGTTCGTTGTCTTCAGTGACTACCATATACTCCTGTTGTTCCTTGTGGTCATCTGGAGTGGCCTGTCGATATGCTGGTAGTGGTAAAATGGTTCTGGTATTCTGGTCTTTAACAGTTGATTCCGTATGAGGGTGTGAAGACCTGGGGAGTGTATTTTCCACGGCTGCAGCATATCCTGTAGTACGTGTCGACCTTGCCACTCTATGCTGGCACTGATGCTGTAAGTGGTCGTGTGCGCAACATCGAAAACAGAGTTTGGGTTGCCCTTTATACGTAGTCCAAAAACGCTCTTCATTTAACATAATATAAGAAGGCACCGTTTTTTGTAGAATGATACGGACTATCTTCCTGCCTGTTCTCACTGGATAGGGGAGGGAAATGGAATACACTTCTTCTCGTACTGTTTGTACTTTTCCGTATTTAGACATTTCAGTTGTTATAGCACTTTCTGGTAATTCCATGGAAACTAGATGAACACGAACGATTTTAAAAGGTTTTTATGCTCTGTGAACTGGAATTTCATATTCTCCCGTGTCGTCTAAGAATACGAAAGTTCCCGTACTAGGTTCTATTACTACCTTCAAAATTGTTCGGTACTTACTTTAACAAACACTTGGTGTTTTATGAAGTCTACTTCATTACTAAAAACATCCGCAACGCTCAATTTCACTACATCTCTCAGCCATTCGTGAATGGCAAGCGTGGTCGGTCTTTGCTGCACTCTTGCAAAAGAAAATTGCAAAGTGTTTAACATTTTGACCGGCATGTTTGAGAAATTACATACGTTCACTGAACTTCACTGCTACAGAGCTTCGCGCTCTGCTGTTAATATATTTACCTGTCTGTAGAAAGTATATTCCGCGTGTTGAATCTACTCTACTTGACGAATGTTCGGGGAACGCTCGCTTGACACGTCTGCTCTCTACCTCGCCTCGTAGCGGAAAAAAAGAACTCCGCCACGGGGGCCGGCTTTAATAATCGTTAATTTACCCATTCTTTGAGAAGAACATTTGGTTCAAGATGTTATTTCTTTCCATGCAGTAAAGTAATTGTACAACTTACTAGTTAGGTGGAAAAATATCTGAGTTACAATTACTAATTTCATAACGTAAGTAGTTTACAGTTACTGTTACTTGAAAATGTTACTGATACTTTCAAAGATTCTACATCAGCTGCAGAACTGAGAACCAGAATAGATCAAATCCGTAAAGAACTATGAAACATGACATTGTATGGTGACAAGACATGCAAATAAATTATATTCGCTACAAAACTGTATTTAATATTTAACTATTATAGAAATAATAAATATGTCTTCTATTGTGTATCCAGGATTCTTCTGACATTTTTCTTTCAAAATCGCGATATTAAGACTCAGTAAAAAATAAGTGTGCAATATTCCATGTTTATTCACTTCAAGGATAATGGATTGAGGATCGTTAGAGAGCGTTAATATTTATAAATATTAACAAAATGTACACTGAAACTCTGCAAATTTATTAAGAAAATCTGGTAACGTCACCGATAAAAGATATAAAAGTGTTCAAGTACTGTCATGTAAAGTGAATTCTACAGTCAACGCAGCATTCGCTTCAAACGCAAATGCATTTTTTTTCAATTATTTCAATTACTCTCCTTACTTTATGCATTTCGTGTTTGAATTACCTTACCATACCTTACCAATTGGCTCTAAAGCTCTGGGTGAGCTTTGGCCTCCTGCACTGTCAGCCTCCAAGCATTTCGGTCCAATATCTTCTCCCTCCATCCATGGACTCCCATTCTTTGTAGATCTTGTACGACACTATCCCGCCATCTTAGTTTGGGTCTGCCTCTTCTTCTTGTGGAGTACCTTCTCTCATACATGATTCTTCGCGGCATTCTATCCTTATTCATACGTTCTATATGACCCATCCAACTAATTCTTCTGGCTTTAATAAATCTTACTATATCCTTTTTTGTTTAAGATGGAATTTATCTCTTCATTGTTTCGACTTCTCCAGAAATCTCCATCCTTGATTGGTCCATATATTTTTCTGATTATTCTTCTTTCAGTTTTCCTTAATTGCTGTTCGTCTTCTACACTCATTGTCCATACTTCAGCACTGTACGTTATTACCGGTCTAATAAGTGTTTTGTAAATCAATAGTTTGGTATATCTGCTAATTAACTTACTTTTTACTTTTTTTTTGCTTTGTTCCCTGCATTTATTCTTTCTCTAATTGAATCGTGCATATTATTTTGGTCATTTATCGTCATTCCAAGATACTTGAAGTTTGTTACCGCTTCAAATTTCTTGTCATCTATTGTAAATTGGTGGTAACGTTTTCCATCTTGCTTTGGAGTCAGCAGTAGGAATTTGGTTTTATTGATGTTTGTCTGTAGCCCAATTTTATTTGCTTCTTCTTCTAATATCCTGTATGTTCTCTTTAATTCTTCTTCTGTTCTGGATATTATAACTACGTCGTCGGCATATGCGTTAATTTGGCTGAGTTTCGTAAATATTGTTCCTCTTTTGTCTATTTTGCTTATTATTGGATGTAGTGCTATGTTAAATAAGCATGCAGATAATCCATCTCCTTGTTTTACACCTGTGTTATATTGTGTTAGTTCACCCATATCGCTCCATATTTTGACTTTAAAATATGTGCGTTGCAGTGTCATGTTTGTTAATCTTATCAGTTTATTAGGTATTTGTAATTCTGCCATAATTTGTATTAATTTGTGTCTTCTAATACTATCAAAAGCACTACGAAAGTCTATGAATAACATGTAGAGATTTATATTATGTTCATAATGTTTTTCCATTATTTGTCTTATTGTGAATAATTGATCTATTGTGCTTCTCCCTTGTCTAAAGCTTGCTTGGTATTCTCCTATTATGTTTTCTGTTATTGCTGTTAATCTTGTATGTATGATGCTGGTCAATATTTTGTAAGTTGTATTAAGTAACATGATGCCTCTATAATTACTACATTCTGTTTTGTCACCTTTCTTGTGTATTGGGCACAATATTCCATTATTCCATGCTTCTGGTATGTGTTCTTCTTGCCAGATTTGTTTTATCATTTTGTATATTTCTTCAATCATATTTGGTCCAGAATATTTTAATATTTCTGCTGTTATTTCATCTTCTCCTGGTGATTTATTGTTTTTTAGTTTTTTTTATTATCTTCTCAACTTCTTCTCTTGTTGGTGTTCCTTCTGTGTTTTGTTCATCGTTATTTTCTATTTGTTCTTCTCTATATGTTTCATTGTATAATTGTTCTTGAAAGTGTTCTGTCCATCTTTCTAGTACACTTTCTTTGTCTCCTATTATCTCCCCGTCTCTCCTTTTACATCCTATCTCTTTGGGTTGATATCCTTTATTTATTCTCTTTATTGCTGCATAGTACTTTCTAATCTCTGACTGTTGACCAAGTTGTTCTATTTCTTGGATATTCTTTCTTATCCATTCTTTTTTCTTTTTCTTACATAAATTATTTGCCTGTTGCCTTAGTTCTTTGTATTTTTACAGCTGCTTCTTGTTTCTCTTTGCAGCATCTTCATTCCAGCAACATTTTTTTGGTTAATTATTTGCTGACATTCTCCATCAAACCACTCTTTCTTCCTTGATGCTTTCTCTTTGCCTATTACTTCTTCTGCAGCTTCTGTTAACACTTTTTTAATTCTTTTCCACTTCCCTTCTATTGTTTCTTCTTGAGTATTTTGTTATAACTTATTTTTAATTGCTGTTTGGTAATTCACCTTGTTTTCTTGGTTGTCAAGTTTTGTATAATTCCATTTTATTCTTCGTATGTTCTGTTTGATTGGGTTATTGCTTAATCTTGCTCTTAGTTTAATTTTTACCAGAAAATGGTCTGAATCACAGTTTGGTCCTCTTTGGCTTATTACATCTATAATTGTTGAGGAGTGTCTCTTATCTATTAAAACATGATCTATTTGATTTACTGTATCATCGTCTGGTGATTTCCATGTACCCAAATGTATTTTCTTATGTGGAAAGAAGGTGCTTTTAATTACCAATCTATTTCTTATTGCGAATTGTGTTAGAAGTAGGCCATTTTGATTACTGTTTTTGTGTAGGAAATGGTTACCAATTATGTCTGTTCAAGATGATTTCTTTCCACGCAGTAAAGTAATTGTACATCTTACTAGTTAGGTGGAAAAATATCTGAGTTACAATTACTAATTTCATAACGTAAGTAGTTTACAGTTACTGTTACTTGAAAATGTTACTGATTCTTCCAAAGATTCTGCATCAGCTGCAGAACTGAGAACCAGAAGAGATCAAATCCGTAAAGAAGTATGAAACAGGACATTGTGTGGTGACAAGACATGCAAATAAATTATATTGCTACAAAACTGTATTTAATATTTTACTATTATAGAAATAATAAATATGTCTTCTATTGTGTATCCAGGATTCTTCTCACATTTTTCTTTCAAAATCGCGATATTAAATCTCAGTAAAAAATAAGTGTGCAATATTCCATGTTTATTCACTTCAAGGCTAATGGATTGAGGATCGTTAGAGAGCGTTAATATTTATAAATATTAACAAAATGTACACTGAAACTCTGCAAATTTATTAAGAAAATCTGGTAACGTCACCGATAAAAGATATAAATGTGTTCAAGTACTGTCATGTAAAGTGAATTCTACAGTTAACGCAGCATTCGCTTCAAACGCAAATGCATTTTTTTTCAATTATTTCAATTACTCTCCTTACTTTATGCATTTCGTGTTTGAATTAACTACAGTTATCTTTATATGTTCTCTTCTGCTTTCGAATTATTAAAAGATATACATAATAGAATACAAGGGATTTTACATTACTATTACGACTATTACTCTCTTCCAGTGCTGATAAATTGTTGTTTTCTTTCAATTAGAACATTCAACTAAAATATCATGATAAACAATTACGTTTCTTCACATCTACTTAGATTTTTCAATAAAATCTGTTAAGCAACGTGACGTAATGTCCTATCAAGGAGTACCCTAATCGACCAATATGTATGTATCTACCTTGATTACTCGGAGATCTGGCAACATGGCCCTCGGTTGTCATAGCAAACGGTGCAGCCATCTGTTATTGAAAAATTACCACAAAATTGCCTTTAGTACGGCCTTAAGCTAAAACGTATTGGATCCAACATGGCCGACCTTCACACGTACTGTCAATACGAGTGGGAGTGTTAAGTGTGTGCACAGGTCAAGACATTTCAAGGTCATCTCTTTCTTATTGATGATACACCATGTTTTCGAAAGAAACGTTAAGAAACGAGGGGTGTGAGAGGGATCGAATGCGATGGGAAGGAAGTTAGTTCCTCAAATTATAAACGTTACTTATAGACTAGCCCTAGCAGAGAGCTGTCGCAGTTGCAACCATGGCAATTAACAGAACGGTTTGCCTCGTGTTAATCCTAGCTGGGATCCTGGAAGGTTCTCTATGCCTGGAATTACGTGAGTTGGTCGAAGTGTAAAAGTGTGGGGTGAAGTAACACCTAGCTTGGTATTACAATACGAGCATTTTAGAACACACCTTCTGGTGAGAATACGGAATTGGCGGTATTTGGTGTAATGTTACCAATGCTCGAAAATATACTTTATGAAAATAACTGAGTTACTTTGGCACACAAAGTAATTGGATTACTTGGTTTCAAAAGTAACAGTTTCAACCGTAACTCTCTGTTACAGTAACAGCTATTTACTTTAAAAATTACTAGTCACAGATAAAATTTCTCAAAGAAGTAACAGTTACTTTCAAACACGGTTTGTTACTAATGTTATATCTTTCTGCTATCATCAACGATGTACAGTAGCCCCCCGAGTTACATAAGTAATGCGTTCCGTATACCTTTACGTAACTTGAATTTTACGTAAGTCGAATTTGTAAATTGCTTAAGTGCAACTTAGTAAGATACTGCAATATTTATTATTATTATATGTATGTATGTGTGTATGTATATGTGTATATACACGATAATAGAAGCAAAAAAGTCTCAGTAAACATGGGTCTGCAAACGAGCCGTTTTCGAGATAATTGCGAGTGTGTTTTTACAAGCCGCCACTGACTTCATTGTTTGTAAACGTCGTCCTTGTTGGTAAAATGCTAATAATGTGTGCGAATGTGTGGTTAGAAGCCGTCACTGATTGCATTTTGTAAACACCGAGTGCTTTACTCCTTGCGCGTTTCTTGGTTTGCTCTTTGCTTACTAAACAGATCATTTCCGAGAGGTGGCGTTGTAATCAAACACAATGGATACAATCAGTGCAGAGAATTGTTCATGCTTGTGACCAATCCGAAATGAACCGGCTGTGTTCAAAAGAATTCGAAACTTAATCAGTATTGCATCCAGACGCAAGGACGACACTTTGAACACCTCCTTTAACAGGTACGAGTGTACAGTAATTGTAACATACTAACGTTTGTTAAAGTAAGTAGAATGTTCAATAAAAGCAATGAGATATCCAATGACTTTTCGTACTGTATTATTAGCATTTTACCAACTAGGACGACGTTTACAATGAAGTCAATGGCGCATTATAAACACACATTCACAATATCTTTAAAACGGCTCGTTTGTAGATCCATGTTTACTGAGATTTTTTTGCTTCTATTATTGTGTACTTTCAACTGTGTTAGTTTGCGCTATTACTTGTGATACACCCTGTATATATGTAGATTTGCAGAGTATTATTTTATAAATGAAACGAAGCGAACGCTTACAGATTATTAATAACTTGCTTTCTGCATTTCTTTTCAGCTTCCTATGTAACAGCGTGCAGTAGAAATGACCCCAATATCAACGACTGCGTTCTTAAGTCAGCAACCGCCATGCTGCCACATATTGTTTCAGGTAATAAAGGTCTAATTTAAAGGAATTTACTATGTCACTCATTTTCTCTGCCTCTCTGCCAGTCATATATTCTCTCTATCTATCACAATGCCCCCGGAACCGAATTTTGGGACCTGTTACCAACTACAATAGCAGGTCACAACACAATCACATGTTTTTTAATGTGGAATAATTCATAATCTATATATATAAAAAAAGAGGTATGTGGGTGTGTGTGTGTGGGTGTATATTTGTTTGTTCCGACATAACTCTCGAACGCATGGAGTAATTTCAACCAAACTTGGTGCACGTATCACTTGCAATCTGGAAATAATATTTTGGGGTAATACACCTCTGGCACCCCTAGGTGTGGGGTGGGAAGGGGTGACATGTAAAAATAATCGACAACCACCAATATTAAATTCCGCACAAACAGACATCCGTGACTCTATGCAATCCGCACAACATAGTGTTTCTCGGGTTGTCTAACATTCATACTGAGTTGCGAATGGGATCCATAGTTTTCGTGACACCCCAATGCGGTTCAACTTCAAGTTCATCACCTATCGGTATTGGAGGTGAGAGGGGGTGAAAAATAAAATGCCACAAAATGACCTAGATTAGTGTCGAATCCATAGTTTTCGGAGTCGCTAAGCTAATTGGTGACATTCACGATCACATTTAAAATTAGTTACATTATACACTATAGTTACAATTCATTACTTTCCTGTCTAATACAAGATTGGGATAAATAAATGGGTGACTGTTAGTTGCACCCCGAGAATACCTAAATGTGCGAGTTGCACCAACAAACTCTTCGAACCAAGGGGTCAGTTGCACCGCTAAACCCTTCGGACCAAGGTGTAAGCTTACCCTTTCTCCGCTAATTTTCCCTTCACACTTTTCACGGGCTTAGGACTGTCATGGCTAAAAGCTCATGGCGTGTTTAAAAATTTGCGGATGAGTTTCCTTTGTCTAATTTTACCTCTATGTTTCAATTTTATTTCTTCTTATCCTTCTTTGAACTGTAGTAGGAAATAGCCTTTAAGAAATAAAACCGTGTTAGTTCTTTATTCTTATATTTCTGCTTCATTTTATCCATATTTTCCATTCTCTGTTTCAGAAATTTTCTGTTTCTTTGTGACATCTGCACTATTTTTTAAAGCATATACATCAACCTGGGTCTGCTTAATCACTTCAATAAAAGCATAAATATTTGGATTAGGTGCACTGAAATTGGAATTGAATTTCGCGTGAAACGATTCACAAACATTAGTTGTTCTGTCTCCCGTCTACTTTATCTGAAGCCCATAGTATTGGTGGAAATTTGGCATCTTCCGAAATGTATGTATCTACCAAGTAATCAGTGTATTTTTCCAACTTTTCATCCAGAGAAATTTCCGACATGAAATCCTCTACAAAACAATCAGCAACATCCTCATGATTGAAATATAGCAGACCGAATGACCAACGTAGCCACTTACCAATATCAGAATCCTTATATTTATAATCTTTTGACAAACCTAGTTCTTGGATTTTTCTCCATCACGACTGAGATGCATGGAAACGACATCCTATGATGTTGCTTGTAGGCCAGATCTTCTTAATTGCTGAATGAATGCCAATTTCAAAATCAGCGACAATAATCTTCGGCTCCAACTTCAATTGTAATTCTTCACAACGCTTTGACAGCAACAGAAACATATCTACTTTTGTTTGGCAAAAGAAAGTGAGCAGGTGGTATGTAGTGACCATTTTCTATGGCATGCAAGGAAAACATTTGATGGGAAAACTTTGGACAATGTTTGAAAGTTCCATCGATAAATATCGTATAATTTTTACACAAAAAATGTAGATTAGAGGCACTTGAAAAACAAACAATACCTTTTTCTTCGTTATTAATTTGCAGCATTCCTTCTCCGTGGTGTGTTTAATATCCAATGAATTTAGAGCAGAATGCACTTCTTTTGAGTTTTGGGGAAGAGGTGGTAACACTGCACGCCGTGCTAGATTCAAATTTTTCCTTAATATTCCATATCTTTTACACTGAATTCGTCTGTAAAACCTGTAGGTGCATCACTCACTTATTTCCCTTCTAATTAATTTTTGTGGCCGTTCGTTCAATTCGTTGAGAGCTTTCCTTTTAACACTATTCGAAATGGCTTGTCTTTTCAAGTTCTTATCGGGGTCATGATTATGGTTCACATCACATTTTACAATAACTGTGACATTTCCTTCCGCATAAATCTTTGCTAAGCAATTTCTTTTTACGAATCTCCATTTAAGTCCTTCTTGCGTTTCATGCTGCTTGTAAAATTTATGACTACCGTAAATCATAAGCCTACGTCCTTTTTCGCTCATCATGAATTCCATTATTACTAAGAAACTTCAAACAAACGATAAGACATTCGATACTAACAAAGTTAGGTACGTACCTTCAGACAACACACGTTACCACAGCACATGTTTGACTACAAGAGAGGCGGACATTGGCTATGACGTCATGTATCCGGAACCTGTGCAACTCGCTTGTTTGGTCACGAGGAAGTTGGGTGCAATTCGCCCAGTCGTTTGATTGACATGTTATGCTAGCGGTGCAATCGACCCTGCTCCAAATAAATACCCGGGCACCGCCGAGTAATCAGTTAGAGCCGCGAAGGAATAACCTGGCAGTGACGTCATTCCCTCCTAAATCAGCGTTGCAAACTACTATCAAAGGAACCATGGTACGAGTAAGATTACGAGCAGTAAAGATCGCGGTGCGAACTACCAATTTTCAATTTAATGTTAGCACTGCTAGATGTTTATTTTATGTTCCTTTATTCTAATTATTCCATATGATTCGGCTTTCATCAAACCTTCTGCATGCGGAATATTGTGAGACCACAGCCCCAACTTCATTTCATCCTTCCTGATGTTTGATGTTGGTTTTTTTTTCCACTAACTTTTTGTGGTACGGAGCATTGTCACACACAATAACAGAGTTTGGGGGCAGATTGGGAAGATGTTGTTCTTCGAACCACAACAAAAAATATGTTAGTGTTCATCTCCCCATGATAGTCTCCGGAAGTTGTTTTTGAAAGGAACACTAACTTCGCCCCTCCACAAATCCACTTTCACCACCGGCATTCACAATATTAAACCTGGGACCCTTTCCTGTTGGCATTTTCAATCCCCCCCCCGATACTTTGGAATCAATACCACACTTTAGGGACAGTGTGGTGTGTGTTCACGAAATTTTCATCCATGTAAATGAAAAACCGGCGGTTGGTTTGTTCTCTGCGCAGCTCTTTAACTTCACGCAAAAATGATCGCCGCCCGCAACGCAGCGATGCTGTTTCGTTCAAGGAGTAGCTTCCTGCTGTTTACGCTGTGGTTTTTAAATCTGAACCCTAATTTTCTTATGATCATACGCAATGACCAACGCGAACCCATAAAATGAATATTTTCTTGCAGTTCCTTCATCAGTTTATGTACGGTGACAATACTGCCTTTCGTGTATAAATCATGGCTTGTTCGGTGCACGACTGCTTCATCAAAAGAATCCAGAGTTTTAACACGTTGCTGGGCGTTCGGTCGGTTTTTGCCCGCCGTTGAAAAAGGTTTCCCGCTCGCACTAGCTACACTTTTTGTCTTTCTCCTTCAAAATTCTCCACACAGATCTTTCACTTTCATTTTATTTATGCTTGAAAAGAGGTTAATTATACAACACAGACACTGGCTTCTAATTAGGCTCTGGATGTTGACCTGTGATATGGTAGTGTTGTTGGTACTGTGACCGAAGAAATTTGTAGAAAGTAGATGAGATGAGAGTAGCAAAGAGCGATAACAACTGCCATAGGATGATCTTGTGGTTTAGGCTACACACATAACCCGAAATGTTCCAACTGGCTGAAATATGTTGACTCCAGTAATACATCAACAATGAATTTTTGGTTCATCAAAATACACAGATAAATGCATCAAATTACACTTTCAGCAGCTACTGTTTTGTTTTGGGCACTAAATTGAGACGATCCGATACGATCATGGACGTTCGGAAAGGGGGAGGGGGAGCCCCACCATGGAAAATGAATGTCACCCTAAAATTACATATTTCGCATATTTCAGTCACAGTAATTAAGTTAATTATTGGAAGGGAGTTTCAGGAACATGATGACGTCAAACTGAATGAGTGTTTTTTAAGAGTGCAACATTAGTATGGGGGAAGTAGTGTATCGCCCCCCCCCCCAGGAAAAGTTACCTTGCTTGCCCCCCGGAAAAGTTCTGCGGACGTTCATGTTCACCAATACTTCAAAGAACCAAAATTACGTGTTTATCTTTTTCAAGTGATACACCGAAAGTGCATCATTATTTGTTTGAAGCGTTTCGAGTTCTGTGTCTACATCAAAATACATGATTTTTCTTTTGATTTGCTTTATTTTACTTCGCTTTTTGTACTACTTTTGGATAATTTGCGAAGATGGAGATGAGTGATGACATGATAAAATTGATGAATGGACACTAACAAGAATCCACGCCCAGGCCGAGATTCGAACCCAGAACCCCTAGCGTCGTAGTGCGATGTGCTAACCACTCCACCACAGGGGCTGGCAAAATACATGATTGTTACAGTTTGTATGTTTTAAAAGTGTGCTCACGGAGAGTATCGGGTAAGTATCGGGGAACTACAGCATGTGTCTTGAAAGTTCGGTGAATGGTATCAGAAAACAAAAGATACGCACAAAAGAATTACCTTCATTGGCCTTCACAATAATCGCCATACGCCACAACACACGTTTGGCAACGTTCGTAATGCTTCTGGAAACTGTCAGCGAATGCTTCTATAGGAATGTATCGCAAAACCACTGTTCTTGGATTGCCGCCATTTCTGTGTCCTTGCTACGTTCTTGGATTGAAGTCGACAAGCAGAACCCCAGACAATATCGACTGAGTGCAACAAATGCTGCCACATATATTTTGGAAAAGTGTATGAATTTTGAATTTTATAGTATTTGAAGGGAAAAATTCCCCCAAAAATCTCGATGGCGCAATTTGCGCCATAATCCCCTCCTCCTGTAGGCACCCCTAACTCCACGCTAGATGGCGCTTCCCGATATGTCACTGTATAGCAATGTGCATGCGCGCGCACCTGGCTAATGTTGCCGATGATATATCGGCATTCACCAAATATTTTAGCTGCGACGCCAAGGGTCCCGGGTTCGAATCCCGTTCGGGCTTGGTTGTTTGTGAATGTCCATTCATCAATTTCATCATTTCATCACTCATCCTCATAAATCAATCAATCAACAAAACGTTTTAGACACAGGGTGTAAAATAAATTTTTTAAGTTTTTTATTTTTTTTGGTAATGCGTTATTTACACACATATCATCTTATTTCTCTTTCCATATCATTATTCTCTTCAATTGCTGTCCTTGAATACTTGAAGTCACCAGGCTTCTCATGCATCTGTGTGAGTAAAATTATTAGAAACACTCCACCACTTTATCCTCCACAGGTGACGAAGAGTACGACATCCCAGCGATCGACCCTCTGGATATTGACGAGCTGATTATCGAAAAAGGCATCGGAGGAATCGCCACGAACATGCGCTTACGGAACGTCAAGTTCCACGGGTTGAAGGATTCTGTGTTTCTAGGAGTAAGGTTAGTGATATGTTGAAGGTTTCCGTGTTTGTAAGAACAAGGTGAGTGATATGTTGAAGGATTCCGTGTATGTAAGAGCAAGGTGAGTGATAGGTTGAATGATTCCGTGTTTTTGGGCAAGAGCAAGGTGAGTGATAGGTTGAATAATTTCGTGTCTGTAAGAGCAAGGTGAGTGATAGGTTGAAGGATTCCGTGTTTGTAAGAGTAAGGTGAGTGACAGGTTGAAGGATTCCGTGTTTGTGAGAACAAGGTCAGTGATATGTTGAAGGATCCCGTGTTTGTAAGATCAAGATGAGTGATAGGTTGAAGGATTCCGTGTATGTAAGAGCAAGGTGGGTGATAGGTTGAAGGATTCCGTATTTGTAAGAACAAGGTGAGTGATATGTTGAAGGATTCCGTGTTTAAAAGAGCAAGGTGGGTGATAGGTTGAAGGATTCCGCATTTGTAAGAGCAAGGTGGGTGATAGGTTTAAGGATTCCGTGTTTGTAAGAGCAAGGTGAGTGATAGATTGAAGGATTCCGTATTTGTAAGAGCAAGTTGAGTGATAGGTTGAAGGATTCCGTGTTTGTAAGAGCAAGGTAAGTGATAGGTTGAAGGATTCCGTGTTTGTAAGAGCAAGGTGGGTGATAGGTTGAAGGATTCCGTGTTTGTAAGAGCAAGGGGGAGTGATAGGTTGAATGATTCCGTGTTTCTAGGTAAGAGCAAGGTGAGTGATAGGTTGAAGGATTTTGTGTTTGTAAGATCAAGGTGGGTGATAGGTTGAAGAATTTCGTGTTTTGTAAGAGTAAGGTGAATGATAGGTTGAAGGTTTCCGTGTTTGTAAGAACAAGGTGAGTGATATGTTGAAGGATTCCGTGTTTGTAAGAGCAAGGTGGTGATAGGTTGAAGGATTCCGTATTTGTAGGAGCAAGGTGGGTGATAGGTTTAAGGATTCCGTGTTCGTAAGAGCAAGGTAAGTGATATATTGAAGGATTCCGTATTTGTAGGAGCAAGATGAGTGATATGTTGAAGGATACCGTGTTTGTAAGAGCAAGGTAAGTGATAGGTTGAAGGATTCAGTGTTTGTAAGCAAGGTGGGTGATAGGTTGAAGGTTTCCGTGTTTGTAAGAGCAAGGTGAGTGTTAAGTTGAAGGATTTCGTGTGTGTAAGAGCAAGGTGAGTGACAGGTTGAAGCATTTCGTGTTTGTAAGAGCAAGGTGAGTAATAGGTTGAAGAATTCCGTGTTTCCAAGAGCAAGGTGAGTAATAGATCTTTCAGATAAGAATGGCAAGTCACCATAAAAACCAAAGCCCTCTTGTGATTCACGAAAGAGAGATGTGATGTGCCGTGTGTTACCATCCGAAATGGTTATTTCACTTCAACCAACAGAGTCGTAGGTTTTGATACAATAATCACTACAAGTAAATTGTCTTTCTGCCTGAAAATTCACCATTTCGACTGTTGATAGAGTGATCTTATTTTCGTATCATCCCTAGCTGTTACAAATTTGAAGCTTGATAACTACTGTCGGATTAAAAATTATAGATACTCGAGTTTGGAAAAAAAAATATCCAGTTGACCTACATAAAAA
This sequence comes from Lepisma saccharinum, assembly GCF_977018435.1. Taxonomy (NCBI): domain Eukaryota; kingdom Metazoa; phylum Arthropoda; class Insecta; order Zygentoma; family Lepismatidae; genus Lepisma; species Lepisma saccharinum. The sequence goes on from NC_139238.1 coordinate 27,771,523, forward strand.
CGAGTTACATCAAAATTTAGCATATTAAATTCTGCCTTAATCTATACTAACCAATTGTTCTCCGAGCATGGCTTCTTTTTTTAATCGTGAGAAGAAAAAAAGTGTATTTTTTTTAGTTCTGCAAACGATCGCTCTCTTTGAAATTCTACAAATAGAAAACGTGTTATCCGATCGGGATGAAATTTTAGTATGATGCAGGCAGAAAGGTTTAAAATACAATTGTTAGTTTTCAGATCTTCAAAATTTGTAAAAAGACCGTTATCATGAATTTTTTGGAACAACGTTTTTCTAAAGATTCGATAGTCCTACAAATACAATATTGATCATGTTTTGAAGCTCTTTGCATCTGTTTTCAAAATTCCTTATCACTGTCAATTCACATTACGAAACCAATTTTATGCAGATTTTTATTCAACGGAGTAAAGATGTACGTGGAATGTGCCAACACTGTACGCACTGGCTCGCAGTGACAGCTCGCAGTTCCCACGATTCAACACTGGATGCTAGACTCGCGCAGTCAGCTGGAGATGTTACGAAAGTTCTCTGACTTTACATATGTCGATTTCTCATGTTAATGGTGACGTCACGAGCACACAACTGAGCAAGATTGAGTCCAAACAAACTCGTCACATGGTTTATTGATTTTGAGGTTTTAGTCCACTTTAAACACAGTAAGGCTAATCGGGACTGGACCTACAGTTTAAAGTGGGATCCGAACCATTATGTGCCTCCACCGGGACCCCTTCATTACAAGGCGACGACGCTACCAATGCACCATCGGGAGACCTCCGTCACATGGTGTCTCCTTATGTAATCGTATTGTATTTTATATTAAGGTAAATTTTAAATTGCGTCTGATATAATTATGTGTATCGTACATCAATGTGAAAATGAGATTTCTGATAATACTCGCTATATTACACCTAGCTTACTGAGGATAAAGTAATGAATAACTGTAGTAAGGAAGTAATGTATTTCCGAAGAAAGCTGAGCCATCCCGGTTCCAAAGCTCAACAGCCGCTCCGCTGAGGGTTCAGCAGCAGCCTATTGACTGCGGTTCCCACATCGAGAGTCGGCTAGGAACATTCGCTTTATTTGATTTCTTACTCCAGTTATTCTTTTCATTAGACTCTGTAAGGAAGAGTAAATATATCGACGCGCTCTCAGAAGTATCATCTTTTTTAAAATAATGATCGATACACATCACACTTTTGTTTCATAACTGGTGTCACAATTTTAAAACTTTCCACTTGCGATGCAAAATTGAATGCTATAGAATAGGGAAACGTCAAATGACGGTTTTGTTTGGACTCAATCTTCCTCACTGTTCTGCGCGTGACGCTACCACTAATATGGTCCAATTTTTGAGATGTGGGTGCTTAAAATTCCTAAAATTTGGGACGGAGAATATCTATAATTATCAGTATCGGTATCAAAGCTGCAAATTATATAGTTTCAAACATGTTCTTTCAGAGCTGAATTGGATAAGAAGAGAATAACCATCGGATTTAAAGTACCCAACGTGACGGTGGATGGACCTTACGAGATCGACGGAAAAATCATTATCCTGCCTATCCAAGGAAAGGGTTACTGCAACTTCACTTTAGGTAAGTTCTGTTCTTGAGATGTGGTGCGTAAGTAAGTTGGTTCGTTTGAATTGTTGAGGCAGTGGTGAAGGATAGAATGACACAGAGTCAAAACCCAGAGTTTTTCAGAGGCGGGTGCAGTCTCTTACTAAGTCATGAATCGAAATTGCACCCAATTGAAATACAAAACCCTAGAATTGCAGAAACTTCAATTTAATGCTAAGACACTCAGAGCCGGGGTAGGGTGTCTGACTGCCACACGGGGGACCAGGGTTTGATTCTTCTGCGTGGAGAGAGGCCTGGGTTTCACCTAATCTCTAATACGTGGATACCTGGGAGGCGTAGAGGTGACCGAAGCGTGATGCTGATCACGTCACCTCAACGAATGTCAGAGATTGTGATTGTGTTGGGCTCTACCTCCCCTAATGCTTTCACGGTATGATATAGATATTGTGCACGGACTATACTCTGTCCCTCCTATCTCTGGAGCAAACAAACGAAAACAGGTCTCTTCACAAGTAATGATTTGAGACTGCTCCATCAATGACCACGTGAGACGAACAACACATCTGAAGTAAAATGAATGGTCTGTCGTAGGTTCTATTTCCAGCATCGGTGAAATACGTTTGTTTACCTGAAGACTAGGCACTACAATGGGTATTGTCCAATTAACATTTCATAGCTAATATGGTAGATTCATTGTCACTAACATTTGGAAAATTTTAACGCAACAAAACAAGCACATACGTAGTGTAACATTTTATTATTAAAATGCACAATCTACCCTGATTTCTGCACTGGCCGTAGGTTCAATTCCCTGGGTTAGTGATCTCAAGTATGATTTTTTCTTCATTATCCCTGCTCTCGGGCTTAATCAGTCTCTCATCAATGGACACCTGGAAGTAAAAGCAACAGGAGCAGGTGACGGAAATCGAGAATATGAAGAGCAGTGTCTCCCCATCACTGTGTGTCTTTAAGACACGGCGAGATTCACTGCATATGTACATAATTGTCAACAGTGAATTGATAATTCTAATTTCAAACATTGACTGATTCTTTTAAGATCTCTGCACCGTTCCTTTTCCTAAAAAGAATGTTATTTTTCCTTCCAGCTAATTTCGACGCCCAACTGACCATCAACTGTGCAAATTCGAAGAGGAGTGACGGATTGGAGTACCTGAAGATCATCCGCACTGATTTCACCCTACAGGTCAAGAGAATGTCTATGCAGATGGATAACCTGTTCAACGGAAACAAATTTTTAGGTGAGTATGGGAAGCTATAAAACTTGCGGAAACAAATTTTTAGTTGTTCCTGAAGTAAGGATTGAATTACGGACTGAAGACAGGATTGAATTCAGTAATGGATTAAGGCAGGGGTTCCCAAATGTTTTCGTTTCAAGACGAAAATGTTTCAAGATTTTTCCGCTGCGTCCAAGTCAGAATGCGGGCCTATCTAACACTTGCAAGGCTCAGCTACTGTGGTTAGGTTGCTTACCTTAAGTTAAAAAGTAAGCACATACAGATTGAACCAAAAGTAGGTGGACAATAGTGGAATAAGGTTTGTGTTAGAGTTCATTATAACTAAGGTATTTGTGTCTGCAAATGCTGAAACCGTTAGAAGAAAATGGATTGAAACATTTGGTATCCAAGCCCCAAAGAGACAAACAATTTACCATAAATATTATCATTCACTGTCCACCTACATTTGGTTCACTTTGTATTTCAAATTCCGCAACATGTTACACATAAAAAGTACTAAATAAGCATATACATTGGAATAAGTGTCATATCAGTGAAAATATTAGAATATTTCGAGGCGCCCCTGTAAGGCATCCACGGCGCCCAAGGGCGCTGCGCTGCACATTTTGGGAACCACGAGATTGAGTATTGAATCGAGGACTGAAGTGAAGTTTGAATTAAAGACTGAATTCGGTTCTGGTTTTAGGACTGAATTACGTACTGATCTAAGGCCGGCCAACGTCAGGACAGCTGCTGTTTCGAATTTTCATCTCCTTTCTAAAAAACAAAAACCGCTATGATATTCCAAAACCTGAAAAATTACATCTGCTTCTTTTACAAATTACTTCTCTAGAGCATTCACGTGAATCTAAGTATGGTTTACTCTCGCTGGTGTCTACACACAAAGCTCGAAACGTGTCAATTGGCACATACACGTTGACTCCAATAACACACTAACGTGCATAAACAGCAAATGATGCACTTTTTGTTGAGTGAAAATACACACAGGATAGTAGGAGATACAGGAGATTAGAGCTTTTTTCATCTACTTTCTATCATTTTTAATTATGATTAATGTTTTTTATGTTAATTAATCAAGCGCCACGTGTCGGGGGTGAAGGAGGAGATGAGTCATCGATGACTCATGCACACGTGGGAGTTTGGAATTAATGGTTTTCCATTAGTGAACAAAATATACTATTATGTATCCCGTTTCTACCCTAACCTAACCCTATTGTTGTAAGTTATATATGCTTTACAGCCGGATATGAGTCATGGGTGCCTCATGCACACGTGGGAGTTTGGAATTAATGGTTTTCCATTAGTACATAAAATATAGTATTATGTATCCCGTTTTTACCCCAACCTAACCCTATTGTTGTAATTTATATATGCGTTACAGCCGGATATGAGTTATGGGTGCCTCATGCACATGTGGGAGTTTGGAATTAATGGTTTTCCATTAGTGCACAAAAGATACTATTATGGAGTCCGTTTTCGGCCTTTTTCATCTCCCATTTATGCTTTTTTATATGTGTTTCAGCCGGATATGAGTCACGGATGATTTATACGGCCGTGGAGCTTGGTTTAAGGGTTTTCCATTAGTGCATAATAGATACTATTATGGTACCCGGTTCCGGCCTATTCTAACGAAGTTTATTCTTTTTTATACGTCTTACGACAGTATATGAGTCAAAGCTGATTCATGCATGTACTTGAAGTTAATGTGTTTTATTCACTAACGAAGAGACGGTTCAAGCCTATTCTAAGCCAATTGATGGCGTCAGGCAAGGTTTGCAGTCGCCGATGACGTAATGACAGGCCATTTTGACATCGGTGCTGGATCATATTAGGTATAATTAAGGATCTGGATTTATCCAGATTCAATCGGCCCTGAAGAGATATGTGGTAGAAGATATTATAACACAATATATTGCGTTAGCCTGTGTTCGCTTTAAAGTCGAAGAAATTGAACGATGTAGAATATATGTAAACGGGTAGAATGCATGTTATTAATAAAAAATGTTTTTAAAAAAGGGAGGAATTACGTTTACCGCAACTCCCCTCTAAAAGGTTGCGCACGAAATTCGCACCAGAAAAGAAGAATATTTCCTCCATCGTCACCCCAAACCGCGAGCGATCATTGGCGGGCGAGGGTGAGAAAGGTCTCCATTGTCAGCTCCCGCGGCCCCCCTACGGGAACTGTATTGGATAATAATTTGTAATGGAAGTCATGTGCCGCCAATATTTTAATACGTTTGTATTGATTTTTTGAGGATTAAATTTTATTTTGCGGAAGTAATTTAGGCGGGTTTTTCTTCCTCCTTTCGTAACATTGTAAAGATTATTTGACCTAAAGCGTAAGGAATTTGGCTGAACTAGGAACAATCACACCCAGTATCTACAGGTTAAAGTGGATGCGATCCAATATTTGCCTTTTATTTCTAGGTTGCGAACCATGGAACCTTTGATTATTGCTTTATAAACAGTAGGATTCACGTAAAATTGACCATATTTTGACTCTTAGGGCCAATATTTCACATTTTTGCGTATTTTTACTCAGAAAACGCTATTTGAACGATTCGAGCAAGTCTTTGTATGGCAATTTAGACACACAAACTCTGTTTCTTCAACTTTATCTGAAATTTAGGTTTATTTGTACTCTAATATCACAATTTCATCTATTCAGTTAACATTTTTAAATTAAATTTTGGACTCACAAAAACATTTTTTTCAACTTTTTAACTTATTATTTTAAAAGTTCATTTCCATTTTTTGCTCAAATATGTCACGTGCCAGTTCCGACGACACAATGAAAAACACAAGGAAGAAATGTTTCCCGAAAGCGATGATAGATGGCAGCACGCCATGTAAAGAAGAGCAGAGTTCATTGTAGAAACTAGGAGCGGGGAAGAGCGATTATATATATTATAGTAAATGCCAAATACATAAAGGAAGAGTATAAAGATTATAGAAGGAGTAAATAAAATATTGTAAATAGCCAATTAAGATATAAGAATATGCTCATATATGAGACAATCAGGGAAGTTAATAAGTGAGCAAATGAATTCAGAAATTTATCTCTCCTTTTGATCCTCTGACGAGGAGAACATCGTCAGCTTTTGTATTTGACCGTCCCTCGGTGGCGCTGTGTTCAATTTGACTCCCCGAAGCACTTACGGTTGCTCTTCTTATTAGACGCACTGGGCCATAGGCAGCGCTTTGCTATTAGCGATCCTGGGCTATTCCCCTTTTCGTTGTTACATAGGAGGTGGCGCTATTGTCAGTTTACTCGACCCTACTCTTTCTTTAAGTATAGCTTGTGTAGTTTGTATAATGCAAAAGAAGCGGGAAAAACGAGAAGAAGAAGAAAAAGAAGAATAAGCCTTTTCCAAAAATAGAAGGAAGAAAAGAAGAGGAAGCCTTTTCCCTAATCAAAGATAGAAAAGACGAAGAAGCCTTTTACCAAAATAGAAGGAAGAAAAGAAGAAGCCTTTTCACTAATCAACGATAGAAAAAGAAGAAGAAGCCTTTTCCCAAATCAAAGATAGGAAGGAAGAAGAAGCCTTTTCCCAAAATAGAAGGAAGAAAAGAAGAAGAAACCTTTTCCCAAAATTGTGAGAAGAAAAGAAGAAGATTTTCTTTCAATTATACATATATTTATAAGAAGAATATAACCGACGTAAATTTGGAATCAACATTTCAATGTCGCTATATGTTTTCTCTGTATTGTGTACAGTTTTCAGAATATAGATCCGCATTTAACTTTACCTTAACTTACCCACGAAAGAGACGTAGCATAGTGGCATCCTAACGTGGGGCATACATAAGTTGGTAGCAAATAACACTATTTAAGCTATTCAGGCAGGAGTGTTTATTACATTTTGCACTTACAAAGAGATTTTTTCAACTTTTAACTTACTATTTACAAGTTTAGGCTTATTTTTTACTCTAATATGATAATTTCATCTATTCAGACAACATTTTTTAATTAAATTTTATACTCACAAAGACATTTCTTCAACTTTTAACTTATTATTTTAAAAGTTCACTTCCATTTTTACTCAAATAACACAATTTAAGCTATTCAGACAGGAGTTTTTATTACCTCTTGCACATACAAAGAGATTTTTTTCAACTTTTAACTTATTATTTACAAGTTTAGGCTTATTTTTTACCTTAATAACATAATTTAATCTATTCAGGCTACATTTTTTATTGCAGTTTAGACTCGCAAATATAATTTTTTCAATTTCTATTATTAATTTTTCTATTTATTGCATTTTGTATCTTATATTTATTAATTTTTAACTTTGAGTTTTGTTTTTTATTTAAAAAATTCTCTAATCACTAAGGAAGAAGTACTTTTAAGTAAAACTTTAGCCACAAACTTTATTATTACTATTATTTTTATTCTTATTGTTTTTTATGTAGTTGTTGAATGTTGTTGTTAGGGTTTATTGACTTACACTAAGCTATTCTTGGTTTGCTTGGTAGGAAAGTTTGTTTATTTTAGAGTTTCCTCGGTATTTTCTTACTGTTAGGGTAGGTAAAGTTTCGTAAATATATGAGTAGGGTTCCATATATTCTTGATCCTGCATGTTTTTCATATGACGTGATCAGCACGACTCTCCAAGTGCTCAACAATAAAGTTAAAAAGAAGGATAGCACTGAAGTCAAACAACCTAACTCAGATAACAAGCAGCAACAAGGATAAACAGAAACCAACATGGAATTCAGAAAGGGACATCAATAGCCACAGCCATAGCAAAAATAATAGGTAGTCAAACAAGCTAACTCCGATATAAAGCATCAACATACCTCAGACATCAAGCAGCAACAAGGCATAGAATAGAGTAAAACGGGGCATGCGTATGAAGAAACTCAACAACATAGGAATAAAAGGGACAGTCAAGGCTATTTACAGTACAGAATTATAATTACCCAAATAAGCTACATCATACATAGCACATGCGAATAGGAAATTAACAGCATCAGCAGTATCTGCTTATACCTGCTAAAACAACTAACCGACTATAGTCAATAAGAAAAAAATACATATTTTTATGAATTAATTTACCTCTACGTTAATAATACTGTACTACCAGAATACTGAGGCTTCAAAAGAAAGCACTCAGAACAAAGTACAGCCTGGAGTATAGGGCATCATGCAAATGATTATTCAGGGCAGCTTCATAGATCAATAAGACAATAGCGATTATTCTAATTACTGCAACTTGACCGAAAATAGGGAACCTACATAAGAAGATAACACAAGATGGAAAGATAATTACTACCATTACAGCAGACACTCAATATCTCAAAGACCATGCAAAATATTCTACAACAATCTGCTTCATAACATAAAAAACTGTTAAGTTCCAACAAAGTATCCAATCAATGAAAGAAAACTGCTTGAAAAGGGAGAACTCTGTACAGTTCGCAGAATTATAGGAAAATAACAGCAAAACTTGGAAGCATACACACTCAATAATGCTCAATATGCATACACTTCACATGCAATCCCATGAAAAAGGCACATAGCAGACTCTCAGCTCAGTTCTCATCTGAACTTGGACAAAAAAAAACTGCACTTTGGGATTACTACGAGGGCGATTCAATAATTATTGTCCCCGGCATACTTAGAGGATATGAATTGCAATGAATGATGGGGATATTGTAGCCTAATGTCTTAGATGACTATATGCAAAATTTCAGAACCGTAGGTGCTACAGTAAATTTGTTTTTCTCTTTTTATGTGTGAGAGGTGGCACTTAGTTTGAAAAATGGAGAAAATCGAACAACGAGCTGTCATCAAGTACCTCCAGAAAAAGGGGCTAAGCCCAAAGGAGATTCATGAGAACATGTTCAGTGTGTTGGGTGATGGGGCTCCTACCTACCAGGTGGTAAAAAACTGGTGCCGCGATTTCCGTTGCGGCAGGGAAAGCTGTCAACAGGCCCCTGGTGCTGGTCCTCCAACAACAGCATCCACCCCAGAAAACATTGATGCTGTGCATGGCATGATTATGGCTGACAGAAGAATCATGATGCAACAGTTAGCAGACATCATGCACATCTCTGTAGGCTCAGTGGAAACCATTGTGCATGAACACTTGGGATTCAGAAAGGTGTCAGCGCGATGGGTCCCCAAAATGTTATCCCGTGAACAACAGAAAGACAGAGTTCAATGTTCAAGGGCTGGTTTGGAGCTGATGGGGGTAGACCTGAAGCAGGTCTGTGATAGATTTGTAACAGTGGATGAGACATGGCTCCATCACTATGATCCCGAGTCCCAACGACAGAGTATGGAGTGGCGGCACAGCAATTCACCTCCCCCCCGCAAATTCAGGGTGCAAGCATCAGCACGCAAGGTTATGGCCACAATTTTTTGGGATGCGAAGGGTGTGCTCCTTATTGACTACCTGGTGGGACACACTGTTACTGGGGACTATTATGCAGCCCTAAACCCTAAGTTACGCGAAGCAATCAAGGAGAAACGGCGTGGGATGTTGCGGCGAAAAGTGCTGTTTCACCACGATAATGCTCCAGCACACAGAAGCCATGTTACTGGTGCCGCAATCCATGCTGCTGGTTTCCATGTGTTGGAACACCCTCCCTACTCACCCGACCTCGCCCCTAGTGACTTTCATTTGTTCCCGAAGTTGAAGGAGCACCTCAAGGGGACGCATTTTCCCTCAAATGCTGCTGTTATGGACGCTGCGGAAGAATGGCTCACGGCTCAGCCACAGACATTCTTTGAAGCTGGCATAGTGGCTTTACAGCATAGGTGGAAGAAGTGCATTACTGTGAAGAGGGACTTTGTGGAAAAATAATACTGCTTATATGTCAGGGACAATAATTATTGAACCACCCTTGTAATACTCATAAATACCCATACAGCACAACATGGTTTCAGATATGTTACGGATACGTAACTCGTGAAACATTGTAACATTGCAGCAACATTGCGAAACATTACTGTGATGTTTCAGGCATGTTTCAGGAATGTAAAAATGTCCCCGAATCTAACATAACATTCGTAATGTTACAGAAACATGTCAGTGCAACGTTACAGAAACGTGTCAATGTAACATTGCAGAAACATGTCAGTGTAACATTACAGGTACATTTCCGTAAGGTTTTGTAATATTTCAGCTACATTACAGTGATATAATTTTACATTACTGTTATATTGAATGGAATCAGTACTGTATTAACGAGTGAAATATTTAAGACCTCCCCTCAAATGACCACGTATCTCAATTGCTACATTTATTCTCGAGGGGGGAAAAGTGCATAAAAGTACGAAATACACATTCACACCAGACAACAGTTACAACTAAAAAAAGGAAAATTATCGTATTCGCCACCAAATCCTAAACTACCTTCAAATATGTGTAAAGTTTTACATGCAATAATAAGCTCTCCGTGGTTTGTTGCACCCTGTCACAAAGAAAGTGGAACTTGAGTGATGTGATCAGCAAAATGCTCCCGTCCCCTCTACTAATAGATGAGAGGCTGGAAGCATTTTAGTGTTGTATGATATTCATTCATGATTCTATGAGTCTCGGTCATCTGAAAATTCTACTCTAATGTCATATCTGTATGAATGAAAATATTTTTCCTGGACAGAATACATGTTCCACATATATGGTATATGGTGCTCGAACTAAGAATATCCTATATACTTACATAATTGGAGAAATGTAGATACACTTTGACCAAAAAATAAATTCAGTAAATGAACCAGTAACCAGAACTGGGAAATAAATATCAATTCACAAGTGCAAAGTGGAGACAAGCTAAACTTTAGCATTTTTTAGGCAGGAACAATACGAATAATATAATTGAATAACAACTAAAAATTTATAAATCAATGAAAAGTTTTGACATTCTCTATGATATTAAATGTGCAGTGTGTATCAGAGGTTGTGGTTAATAGTTAGAAAAAATAATTCTCTTAATGTTACTTGTGAGCAATTTCCATTGAATTATTACTTCAAAGATATAATTATATGTTCTCATTTCTATTATTGTTTAATCATTTATATTTCACCCATGTTTGACTTTCAACGTTGTTATGGTGGTTAGGATGGGTTTGTCAGTTTCAGAATGCACTGAGAAATTGAATTAAGCTCCTTCTAATGAAGGGATTTCTGGTTCGAAACTCTGGTAGAGGCACATTGCAGTGATACCGATCCCATTTTGAATTGTAGGTCCAGTCCCGATTAGCCTATTTGTGCATAAAGTGAACTTAAAACATCAATTCAAAGAACCAAATAAATATAAATAAGCATACTTTGATACATGTTTTACACCAGCAAATGATCAGACACTATCCATGTCACCATTGAACTCTAAAAATTGGACATGCATCACTTCAAAGAAAAATTATTATAAAAATAATATTTTTTTCATAAAATATATTCTTTATTTGTCTAAATTTGTCAAAATACAATTGCTTCTGTTCTGTTAAGAAGTATTTCATTGCAGGTTCTCTGCTATAACCTCTTGTTGGAGTGCAATAACATTCATTTTTCCTGAAAGGAAATACTGTCATAATATCAATTGTGGTCAGAATTTTCATTTCGAAAAACAATATTTTGAACAAGTAAAATAAACATCTTAGCCTAGAAGAAAATTGCAAAGCAACATCAAGAATTTACATTCTTCATGTCAGCACCATTCAGTTTTTTTTAAAGGTAACCTCGGAGAATGCCGTAAAACCGATTCAATTTTGGCAAGAAAAATTGCTTTTACTTCATATTATTTGCTCAGAACTAGCATAAAGATTTTTAGTGAATGCTCAATAAGTCATGCAACATCCAAATCGGCAATATTAGTGAAAATCAGTGTTTGCATCTACTTTTTTAGAAAATTCCTCGGCATTCCGCAGGAAAAAATTCAGGTTTGATCTTTCTTTTAGCATGTCAAGTTAAATACAACATCTGCAACTTGTGCAATCGTGCAGCATCATAATTATATTTTAACCTTCTTTATTTTTGTCAATAATCTATGTATAATCCTACCTACCTAATTACGAAAAATTTTTGAATATAGTATATGGAGGGCATCATAAGCCTCATTTGAAACAAAACTATACAAGACTACATGAGAGAGAAAGAGAGAGATGATTAACATAAGTGAGTAACCTAACAAGTGATTAAGAAATATAATTAGGAATTAAGTTTTGTCACACAAAAAATTACCAGCTCCTGCAGCAACATCTGTTTTCGACAGGAAAGCAGTAGAAGAATGAGTACAAGTCCTCATGGCACGGGAAATTTGGGAGCAGTGTTTCAAACTGTAAGCAAAATTTACTGAACAACAATTTTGCAATATTTGCCATCAAATTAAAATTTCAAGTAAAATACAAAAACATTTGCCGGGTCCACGTGGACGTTTGCGGGGGCCACTGCCCCCGCAGGCCTCCCCCTAACGACGTCCCTGGTGTGTATAAAAGAGAATATGTGTGTATTTACCAGAGTGTGCTCTTACATAAATTGATAGAAAATAGCAATATAGAACCTGATAGAATAGGAAATAGGAAAAATAAGGTTTTTAACATGACAAAGTAATTAGTTTAGTTTGTTAATTATAAGAAACATAAGTTAATTACAAGAAATATAAATGAAATGCTCTAAATAAGTACAATTGTTTGGTTTGAGGGGAGTGAATGTAAAGGAAATCGTGCAAAACTTTGCATTATAACCTAAAATTAAACAACGTTTGCCTTAGAATAGCACAAAATAGCATACTTATTAGACTATTAACAAACTTTCTGATGCAGTAAAGTATTGACTAAGTCTGAATGATTCAATTACTGTAAAATATTAGTATCTGATTGAAGTAAATAAAGTGAGCCTCCCCCATGGCGCAGGGATCCCGGGTTCGATACCCGGTGGAGGCACAAGTTGTTCGGATTCTACTTTAAACTGTAGGTCCAGTCCCGATTAGCCTTACTGTGCATAAAGTGGACTTAAAACAGCAACTCAAGCAAGAAGTAAATAAAGTGTAAACAATACCTTTTGTTTGTAAAATAGGGTTGTTAATTCCTCTGATAGCAGAAATATCAAATCGTACACAGTAAATTTGAGAGTTTTAGCAATATTTGTCCTGAAATGGATATAAGTGTAACTTTTTAAGCATGTGTTTCTACATAGGCGTCTGTAGTGGTAAAATATATCCAGTCCTTAAGATTTTTGGCCATCCATTCATCCTATGCGATTAGACACAAAAGCATAAAGCGAAATCTTGTAGTTGTTATAATTTCTACTTTTCATGCAATCACCTACACTATAGTATTATGTTTAGTGAATTTTGCCGTCTTCCTGATTGGTCTGGTAAAGTTAGTAATCAATAAAAATATACTTGCATAGAAAAATTCTGATATAGTTGGATTCTCAAAAGTATGTACAATCAGTGTTCTTGCAACATTTAGCAACTAATATGGTATAAATTGAAGTCTAGTTAGTGTTGGTCTGTAAGATGTTCTGGTACATGTAGTTACTTGAAATAGTAAATATTGGCTGTGTAACTGGTAAAGCACTCAAAAAATCAACTTCGTTTCCTCGTAGTACTCCCTGAAAGTGCTTCTTGCACGCTAATAAGGCTCTGGCTTGTGTTCCTATGACTCCCACAAGCCTCAGTAAAGTTCATATTGAGTAGTGATTAACCATTCAACATGCTGTAGAGCCTAAGCTTTAAGCTTCAGTCAGTGGAATTTAATCCTGATTGTAGCAATAATAAGACTCGCATGATATAACAGATACAAATAACCCCTAATATTAAGTCTATCACTAAAAAAAGTCAGTAATACTTGAAAATTACCCTGAATAAAATACTATAAGGGTAAATATTTCTTCTAGGATAAAAAAGTTTGGCAGGAGGACTTAAGAGCCACGTAGTCATCTGCTAATACCGACTTGTCCTGTGGTTTGTCATTATATTGTTATATTTAAGGGGGAACATAAACAATATTAATAAACGTCCAGTTATACTCCTCTTGGTAAAGGAGTTTCAGTCCTCATAGACACAAAATAATTTTAGTTACAGTAAAAGTTTGGCCTCTTATAAGTGCAAAAAAGTACAAATATTAAACATTTCATACAGTTTATCTAGTAAGCAAAAGCAAAAAATACAATAACTCCGCAACATACTTAAAAATTAAGCAAGCATTGATATTCTAGAGGCACATAATAAGTCTAAAATATACTCAAAAATACTCTGACATATGGTTGATGGTTATCTGAGATCGAAATTTTCAAGCTTTCTCTCATGCATAAAGGGGCTCTAGGAATCACTAAGCCTCAATAAAAAGGAAAAAGAAAATACCGAGGAAACTCTAAAATAAACAAACTTTCCTACGAAGAAAACCAAAACTAGCTTAGTGTAAGTGAATAAACCCTAACAACAACAACATTCAACAAGTACATTAAAAAAAAAAAAAAATAATAATAATAGTAATAATAAAGTTTGTGGCTACTTCTTCCTTAGTGATTAGAGATTTTTTAAAAATAAAAACAAAACTTAAAGTTAGAAATGAATAAGTATAAGATACAAAATGCAATAAATAGAAAAATTAATAAAAGAAGTTGAAAAAAATTATATTTGCGAGTCTAAACTGCAATAAAAGTGTAGCCTGAATAGATGAAATTGTGTTATTAGAGTAAAAAATAAGCTTAAACTTGTAAATAATAAGTTAAAAGTTGAAAAAATCTCTTTGTAAGTGCAAAATGTATTAAACACTCCTGTCTGAATAGCTTAAATTGTGTTATTTGAGTAAAAAATGGAAATAAACCTTTAAAATAATAAGTTAAAAGTTGAAAAATGTCTTTGTGAGTCTAAAATTTAATAAAAAATGTTGGCTGAATAGATGAAATTGTGATATTAGAGTAAACAATAAGCCTAAGCTTGTAAATAATAAGTTAAAAGTTGAAAAATTCTCTTTGTAAGTGCAAAATGTTATAAACACTCCTGCGTGAATAGCTTAAATTGTGTTATTAGAGTAAAAAATGGTAATAAACTTTTAAAATAATAAGTTAAAAAGTTGAAAAAATGTTTTTGTGAGTCCAAAATTTAATTTAAAAATGTTAACTGAATAGATGAAATTGTGATATTAGAGTAAAAATAAACCTAAACTTCAGCTAAAGTTGAAGAAACACAGTTTGTGTGTCTAAATTGCCATACAAACTCTTGCTTGAATCGTTCAAATAGCGTTTTCTGGATAAAAATACGCAAAAAAATATAAAAAAATAAGCCCTAAGAGTCAAAATCTGGTCAATTTTAAGGGAATCCTGCTGTTTATAAAGCAATAATCAAAAGTTCCATGGTTGCAACCTAGAAATAAAGGGCAAATAGTGGATCGCATCCACTTTAACCTGTAGATACTGCGTGTGATTGTTTCTAGTTCAGCCAAATTCCTTACGCTTTAGGTCAAATAGTCTTTACAATGTTACGAAAGGAGGAAGAAAAACCCGCCTAAATTACTTCCGCAAAATAAAATTTAATCCTCAAAAAATCAATACAAACGTGTTAAAATATTGGCGGCACATGACTTCCATTACAAATTATTATCCCATTCAGTTCCCGTAGGGAGGCCGCGGGAACTGACAATGGAGACCCTTTCTCACCCTCGTCCGGCAATGACCGCTCGCGGTTTGGGGTAAAGATGGAGGAAATATTCTTTTTTTCTGGTGCGAATTTCGTGCGCAACATTGTAGAGGGGAGTTGCGGTAAACGTAATTCCTCCCTTTTTTAAAAACATTTTTTATTAATAACATGCATTCTACCCGTATACTTCGTTTTCATATAGGCTACATCGTTCAATTTCTTCGACTTTAAAGCGAACATAGGCTAACGCCATATATTGTGTTATAATATCTTCTACCCCATATCCCTTCAGGGCCGGTTGAATCTGGATAAATCCAGATCCTTAATTATACCTAATATGATCAAGCATCGTTGTCAAAATGGCCGGTCATGACGTCATCGGCGACTGCAAACCTTGCCTGACGCCATCAATTGGCTTAGAATAGGCTTGAACCGTCTCTTCGTTAGTGAATAAAACTCATTAACTTCAAGTACCCCGACTGCATGAATCAGCTTTGACTCATATCCTGGCGTAAGACGTATAAAAAAGCATAACGTTCGTTAGAATAGGCCGGAACTGGGTTCCTTGGGTTAGAATAGGCCGGAACCGCGTACCATAATAGTATCTATTATGCACTAATGGAAAACCCTTAAACCAAGCTCCACGTCCGTATAAATCATCCGTGACTCATATCCTGCTGAAACACATATAAAAAAAGCATAAATGGGAGATGCAAAAGGCCGAAAACGGACTCCATAATAGTATATTTTGTGCAATAATGGAAAACCTTTAATTCCAAACTCCCACGTGTGTATGAGGCGCCAATGACTCATATCCGCCTGAAACACATATATAAAGTACAACAATAGTGTTAGGTTAGGGTGAAAATGGACTCCATAATAGTATATTTTGTACATTAATGGGAAACCATTAATTCCAAAGTCCCATATGTGTATGAGGCACGCATGACTCATATCCGGCTGTAACGCATGTATAAAGTACATTAATAGGGTTAGGTTAGGGTTAAAACGGGATATGTAATAGTATCTTTGTGCACTAATGGAGAACCATTAATTACAAACTCCCACGTGTGCATGAGTCATCGAGGACTCATCTCCCCCCACCCCCGACATGTGGCGCTTGATTAATTAACATAAAAAACCATTAATCATAATAAAAAATGACAGAAAATCGATGAAAAAAGCTCTAATCTCTTGTATCTCCTACTCAGGATTCATAAAAGGACACTTTTATCAGCCGGTGTTCTGTGTGAGGTACTAAAAATGCATCAATTGGGAAGATCAGTCAAAATCATTGAAAGAAAATAAAATTACACACTTACCTATGTCAATTCTTGCATTGAAGTGTAATTTTGTTGTTTTTTAATAGATCTTGATTGATGCATTACAAATTGATGCATTTTTAGTGCGTCACACGGAACACCAGCTGATGAAAGGGTCCTTTTATGAATTCCTGTCTGTATTTTGACACAACAAAAAGTGTATCATTTGCAGTTTATGCACGTTAGTGTCTTATTGGAGTCATCGTATATGGGTTAATTGACACGATTTGAGTTTTGTGTTTAGATATTCTCAATAATTTCATGGCCATGTAATTCCATTAAATTATTGAGAATGTCTGGACAGTAGTGAAAGAAAACCACACGGATATTTACGAAAATGCTCTGGAAGTAGTTCTAAGGATATTTACAGTCGCTGGGAATATCCCGTTTCGCCTTATTGCATTTTCATCTCTCCCAATACAATTTCGTGTGATTTATTTGATTTATTTTCTAAGGCGAAACGGGCCATCCCATCTCGCCTTATCCTGTTTCGCGTTACACACAAAAATTTCCCAAGAGTGAATATTATCGACAGATATCACACATGTTTCTGCCCTCAAAACCTACTTTACATCGTGCGTCGTACCTATTCTTGAATATGGTTCCTGTATTTGGTCAATGGCCTGTGATAGCAATATAAAGAGAACAAACAAAGTGGTAAATTTCTTTATCAGAATAGTCAAACATAGATGCCCAGCCCTTGCAAACTTTTCTATCCACTCTTTAAATTCACGATCCGTCCCTTCGCCGTCAAGTTTCAGATCTAACATTTCTTTTCAAAATCATGAATGGACAACTTTTCACTAACGAACTCTTACCACATCTTCACATCCGGATCCCACGTACCAACAGCAAATGCAACAACTTCTTTTACACAAAAGCCTCAAGACTATCCCTAGAACAAAGGTCATTTCTCTATAGGCTACAAACAAGGTACAATACACTAGTTGATCCTCCAGGCTTCCATCTATCTAAGCAGGCTTTCAGAAATGCGTGCATCAAGCAGCTGAAGAGAAATTAATATTTGTTATACCCTTGTTATTGTTTTATTATTATTGTTTAATTTTTATTATTTTTATTGTATTATTCTTGTTACATATGTGTGCGTGCTTCTCATTTGTTAATTTCAATTTTTCGCGCTGTTGATATCATGATATAAAATGGATTTTCTCTGTATTCAGGATTTCTCAAATAAATAAATAAATATTAATGTATTATTAACCTAACCTAACCTAAACTAAACTAACCTAACCGACAGGACAATGGGAGCCAAGGTAGGCTACATCACAAGCTCTGCGCTCCCATTATGAATTGCCCCTCAAGTCGATAATATTCCCAGGTGGGAAATTCTTTTGTGTGTAAGGTGTGACTGTCATCTTTTATAACATTCACAATTAAGTTGTATTAATGATAAAAATCTTTGATAAGAAGAAAGACATTTCATTATCACTGTTACTGTTCTAATTATGTATTATGGGATATAGTGTAATATACCAATTCGTAAGTAGATTTATATATTTTCTTTCCTAAAACAAATAATATATTTGTACTAGTTGCTAATTCAAAATTAAGAACAGCAACAATTATGGAGACCTTCAGCCAGGATTCGTGAATATACAGTATGGAAGTTATCTTCTGATTACTTTAAATAATGGATCGGAAGCAACATTCTTACAACTTAAGAACTGGAGTTTTCTTAAGATCCGATGTCATCGATAATTTCAGGGAAAATAAAACTATTGAAGAAAATGCTGACCCAATGAAGAATATTATTTGTTGAAGTAACATTAAAGCAGATTTCCGTCTTGTGAAGTGCAATGGCTGCAATAAATTGGAACATTTGGAATGCAGAGGTTTGACTGTAATGCACTGGGTAAGATTTAGTTCTTCTAATGAAAGCTATTTTTGTAAATCTTGTAAACCAGATTTTGATCCATTGATTTATTTCAAATTACGTAAGTTCTTATCCTTAGACTTGATTTGTCCATTGCCATTATCTCAAGGATACCAACATATTCTGACTATTGTAGAATTGACCAGCAAATATGTTATGGCTTATCCTCTCAGGAAGGCAAAAACTCGAGAAATTATGAACAGAATTAACTTGGGCTAAAAAATATTTTTTTTGAATTTCAATTAGCTAGATATGTCAAAAGGTGCCAATAGATCAATAGAACACTGTGTAAAAATTTCAAGACTTTTGAACAATATTTTGATCGCCCTTCGCAACCTTTTATTTTGCAATACTAAGCGACATTACAACGATATAACGATATAGTCAGTCAATAGTGACTATTAGTCAGTTTAGTCACCTTAAAACTCAGTTAATGCAATCAAATGCCACAAACAGTTACAAGATGAAGTGAGAGAAGTCACTTTTCGACTCGAACGTCGGCATTAGCTGTTGAGAAGCGATGCGTGCACGGATGAAGCCATCTCGCGATTTCTGTCCACAAACAGCTTTCGCCACCTCGGTCACAATCTTCACGTGTCTTTCCACAGCCTGCGTGTGGTTGGGGAATTTTGAGAAGGTGAGAGTTGGAGTCACCTCCGTCGTGATGAGATCCCTGAGCTCAGTGTCCGTCATTGCCTTGATTACGGGAGGGTCCGAGATAGGGCAGACTGCCCAGTCGATCACGTCAAAGTATTCCACAGCGTCGAAGTTGAGTTTTGCGGGAACCTTAAACCTCCATATTTGTCCACTGGGGTCTGCTGCAGCTCTGGCCTTCATCACTCGTCGCAGGTCCAGCTCACGTATGTGTGGTCGATGGTAAGTCATCATGGCCAGGAGCAGATTCTCCGGGTGAGCGAAGTATGCATTGCGATGAATGACGGGTTCAACGATCTTCTTGTGCTTAGGGTTGAGGTATCGTCACTTGACGAGCATCTGGTGTAGGTGCCTAGCTCCATCTTTGCGCGACCAGTGGGCTTTTACGGCAAACCACGTTGGAGCATATACGCGAATGATGAACGTCACCAGCTTTTTCAGATTCTCTGACGGTTCCATGTCGCTTACATATAATCGGAGGATTCGATTGGCTGTCGTTATCCATCGTGAGTGATTCAGGCAACCTGGGTTTTGCATTGCCAAATTGACGCTACATTAACCTTTGCCGATGCTATTGCACATTTCCAATAGATAGCGCTGATCTGTGCTCAACTCCTTCGGGTCAACATTGGACAGTTGCTCGGTCAGCTGCACTGGTGCAAATGAGGAGACAGGCTGTTCGCTACACGTCACTAGCCGCTTTCCGATATCTCCACAGAATCCATGCGGGCCTGTAGTCGTGCCATCGAGTGCCTGGAATAGATGGCGCAGGGGCAGCTCATTGACATGGAGCAGACATACCAGCCACTGCAAAGGACGTTCCAAGGTTTCTTCCAGTCAGAGGATAACGCCCGCTGTGTGTCTCGTGTTCACATTTGTGCCGTGACACCCTACAACTTTAATGTTCTCTGTCTGAGCATTCCTCTCTTTGAAACTAGCGACTATTGACTCAGCTATGTCTTTGCTGGAGCCTGATGGCGGAGTCGTGTGGCTGAAGTATGAAAAACCAGACTCTGTGATGATGCTTAGGTGTTCTTCCGTGAGGGTTTTTCTGTGATACTTGTTGTCGCCGCCGAGAACTTGTGTCAAAGTTTGATCCTTGTGGCCATCAAAGAATACTGCCTTATGCCAGTGTGAGTGTGGTGAAACTGGTCATCATTCTGCTGGAGTTCCTTACGAGTTTTGCTGCGTTCTCGGCGGATCTTGCTTCGATCGATTACTTTAGATCGGTCGATTGGCGACACGAGACCAAGATCATGCAGAACTGATGTTGCTAATACAGCAGCCGATCCATCCGAGACTCGGATCGGATTGCAAGCTTTAGAGAGTGAAGGTAGAGAGATTGTCATTTTCTTACATTGGTGATTCTGCTTTGGCTTAGTCTTGACTGATTCTGTATCTGGACTGTAATCATCGCCAATGACACTGACCGTCGTGCACGTGTCATCTTCGACACTGTCGGCAGAATCGGCATGACCTTTGCTCTCAACGGTCCTCTGTTTCTTCATTCGTTCGAGATTGGCTTCCTCTCTTTCAGCTTTCCTCTTCAATTTTGACGTCTCCTCTTGATCTATAGCGCCGATTATCATCTTTCTTGGTCCTCTCTGGTCTTCAAGGAAATTGCGTTCCTTTGCCGGAACTTTGAATTCTTTCGCGCATTTGCAGTTGGAAACCATATCGAAGCACTTGCATTTGCTGAGATCAAACAGACTGTTACCTCTTTCGCGAAAGTCCGATAGTCTCCGTTGGTAGTTGGGTTGATCCTTTTTCCTTTGTAGACTTTTAGGATTGTGTTGTATTGTCGTGGAACCATCTGAGTTTTTCAATCGCTTGTGCGTGAGTTACTGTTGGAAGTGAGGTCCTTTCCCAGATCTCGACTTCATAGCACAGTTTGTGAGATATGTTCAAAAATGATGGGTATTTTCCATTGTCCGTCCTCAGGTCTGGTCGTAGTTGAATATATTTCTTCATGAGATCGGTGTAGGTCGGCAGAGTATTGGTCGGTAGGTTTCGTGGAGCGCCAAATATCTCTTGTAACTGCCATCTCTCTGAAAATGGAAGTTCTGGGGATGGGGATATCCTGAGGATAACATGATGTCCCCAGGATATCCCAAGGACATCCTGGGGATAACGTGTGTTGTATAGGTAAGCTATAGGGCAAATGGCACATTTTCCATAGTCTAGCTTATAAAAATAAAAAATAAAAATTTTCACTCCACCCTACTATACAACACACGCTATCCCCAGGATGTCCTTGGGATATCCTGGGGACATAATGTTATCCTCAGGATATCCCCATACAATGTATAGGTAAGCTTAAGATGGCCAAAACCTTTTCAATAAGTAGCTCGCTTAGATTCGCTACTTAATAAGCCATGCTGAAATCAAACTGAATCAGGCTACAAAGTCATAAAAAGGGTTAAAATGCCAATTATTTCAATAAGGTGAAGGGCGATCAAAGAGTTGACAGAAAATAATATGATTTTGCAGGATTCTTACTATGGACAAATGGCACATTTTCCCTAGTCTAGCTTATAAAAATAAAAATAAAAGTTTTTTCACTCCACCCTAGTGTACAGTTATGTTAACGGATAATGGATCACATTTTAAATCCAATGAATGGGAATTTTTTTTGAAGTCGATTGGTGTAAAGCATATTCTCACTTCATCATATTCGCTTCATGCGAATCTAATTGAGAGATATAATAAAGAGATCATTCGTTTGCTTAGACTCTTTTGTAAAACCAACCACAGACCTTGGTCCAAAGTTTTAACAAATGTTATAAAATTACTAAATTTCTCATATAACGAGGTTGTTGATTTCACTCCGGTTGAAATTTTTCTACACGAGGAAGTTCGAGATAAAATAACTACTGTTAATGACTGGCCAGAAGAGATGAACGAATTGTCTTGGACAGCTAAATACATATATTCAGTTAATTGAAACAACTAAACGTTCAAAATCTAGAAAGAAGACTCATTCAAACGCAGAAACCCCTACAATTGTACAAGGTGATTTGGTTATGGTTAGGAATCATGCAAGAAGTTCTGCCTTGAACAAAACTATTCATAAATTGTATGACTTATATGTGGGGTCATTTCTGGTGGAGGAAGTGAAGAACAATTTCGTGAACTTAGTGTCTTTAGATGGACAACACATAAAGTTTAGACACAATTTACAAAATATCAAACCCTTCCACTGTTCACTGGAGAAGAAACACGAGTTGTTCTTGAATGTTAAGAAATAGGTGCGCAAGGGTAACAACGTAGTTTCGAATTGATTGTCATTCTTTGAAAGATTTGTTATGGTATTAAATGTTGTTTTGAATGTTAAATATTTTAAAGTTATGTAACTGTTCGATGTGTATATTTAAGATCTTGTATCTTTTTAAGCCACCAAAGTATGAGGTCTATATTTTCTTTACCCCAGGAGGTGAGGTTATTGTGACTGTCATCTTTTTATAACATTCACAATTAAGTTGTATTAATGATTAAAATCTTTGATAAGAAGAAAGACATTTCTGTTACTGTTCTAATTATGTATTATGGGATATAGTGTAATATACCAATTCGTAAGTAGATTTATATATTTTCTTTCTTAAAACAAATAATATATTTGTACTAGTTGCTAATTCCAAAATTAAGAACAGCAACAAAGGCGAAACAGGATAAGGCGAAATGGGATGTCCCGTTTCGTCTTAGAAAGTTCGTGTCACATAAATCATTTGAAATTCTATTGGGGAAGGTGAAAACGCGATAAGGCGAAACGGGAGGACACGCCGGTGACTGTAATTTTTCAAAATTCGAAAACAGATTCCTTTGTCTTAGCCTAAGGATCAGTCGAGCTTTAAGTACTGAATTCAGCTCGGACTTCAAGACTAAATTCAGGTCCGATTTAAGGATTGAATTTAGTCTTGATTCGAAGACCGAATTCAATGCAAAATTTAAGCTGAATGCAACTGAGGAAAATCAGAATCCTACAATACTGACTTATTATAGGAAAATGTACTTATGCAATCCAATAACGATCTTGTTTTGTCATTACAGGCGATCACATGAATAAATTCTTGAACGAAAACTGGGAATTCATCTTCCAGGGAATGAAACCTGCAATTGATAAAATTCTTGGTAATATATTCACTAACATATTGGAAAACATTTTTGCAAAAATTCCTTACGACAATTTGTTCCCCGAATAATATGAGCGTCTTTACCTAAATAATAATAAAAATACAAGATGCAAATTTGTTAGAGTGCTATCGAATATTGTATAAAATTATGATGATAGTTACATGCAAGTAACTATACTTCTTAATCCACACCAAGTGATGTACAGGTTATGTAAATATGAATAAAAGTATATACTGTTTATAATACATTTCTTGACTGTTTATTGTAATATGTTATTGTCAGTGGTGTATACTGAGACTAAGGTCGGGGCTATCTACGTCACATGGTCCTAGGCTATGAATAGAAATAAGTTTACCAACTCCTAAGAAATCACGTTGCCAACTCATAAGAAATCAGGTTACTAACTCATAGGAAATCAGGTTGCCAACTCATAAGAAAGCAGGTTGCCTACTCATATGAAATCAGGTTATCAACTCGTAATAAATCAAGTTGCCAACTCCAGAATCATCATCATCATCTCACTGATATGAATAATATTATCTTCAATTTCTGGTCGATTTTTCACCTTAATTTTATTCTCTAGACTTCAGGCTTCGCAGACAGGTTGGCTAGCCTAGAATATACGTTTCTGGTTATTGTTGTCGCAGATGTTGAAAAAAAGGGTCACAGGAACACTCTCTTACACGTAGTAATCCTAGTGACTGTCTTACTGTAAGCTGATGAGGCTCTGGCGACCGGACTCAAAGCCAGTAAAATCCTGTGTTGAGCTTAGTGTTCTATGTGTTTGTGACTGTTCCTTCGTCACTTTCATCTAATCATCATTCATCCTTATTGTCGCGATTAGTCAAAATGGCACAAATGTAACGTACACTAAAACTAATCCAAACACATAATCTACCCTTGTGTACTCTAACCTAATGCAGCCATATATGACGTAACCTATCATTGTCTTGCATTTACTGTCCAAACCTAATTTTACCTAACCTTGCCAAACCTAACGTAACCTAACCTATTCTTGTTTTGTCCAGCTGTTAAGAGGCACGGACCGAACCCTGTGGCCGAGTGGTTAGTCTCGCGGAAGCAGCCGTATGAGCAACATCGTCTCGCGTCTCGCTTGCAGCTTGGTACGTACGCGGCCGTGTCCTGGTGAGTAGGAGGGAGTACTAGTTACGAGTCAAATCGAAGTAATTCTGACTGTTGTATAATGGAAACATGTCGTGTAAACACGTTAAAATTGTCTTTTTCGAGTGCACAAAAGAGATCCACGTCAGTGAAGTTACACCGTTGGATTAGTGATACGCTGGCTCTCACCGAAGGCCAGGTTCTAAGCATTGAAATTGAACATTTTCGTAAGTGTGTATACACTAAACTGGTATCACACCTGTTAGGTGAGCAAATAATACGAAAGTGTGGACGAATGTTGGTGTTCCGTGATGAGGATGGTGATCATGATGTACGACTGGAATGGGCTGATAGAATATCAACGAGGGTGCGACTACATGTCATCGGATGAGGCAATATCTGCGGTACTCGTCAAATATGGCGAAATACAGTCTATCGACGACAAGACTTACTCGCGCGAACATATCTATCGTACCCGTACGGGCATAAAAGTGTTGATGATGCTATTGAAGCAGTCAATACCGTCTTACGTCACGATCCAAGGTGAGAGATACTGGATCACCTATTATGGACAGCAGCCTTCTTGCAAGATATGTGACGAATTGACACACGCAGCAGCCATGTGTCCCCAAAGACAACGACGCACTAGTCCTAATGTAGCAAGTTCAACCTCAGTCCAAGCGGACACATCTACGAAGAACCAAGAACCCAGCACCTATGCCCAACGTGTTAATCGACCACCAACGCAACTCGCAGTCCAAGAAACACAATTGGACTCTCCATCCACAGTGTTGCCACTACCCACCAAAATGAAATTGAGTCAGAAGACAGAGGGTGATGTACCAACAGCGTCAACGGAGCAAGCACCGACAGACGATCCTGCAGTGGTACCCGTTTCGGGGAACAACGCGACTGACGAAACCATGGAAACTTCACTGTTATGGGCTGATGAAGTGGAACGGGAAGAAACTGTTCAAATGGAACTACATGAAGATCTACCAGAGGGTGACAACCAAATTAAGTGTGAAGACCAGATGAATGTGCCTGACAATTCTGATAACCAGCTGACTCCAGATGAAGATCCAAGCTCTGCGAAGTCTGTTTCTGTTTCACAGGCCCCGTTGAAAGATGCCACCAGAAGGAAGCTACCCATGGAAGGACAGCAGAAGCAGCAGAAGAAGCAGAAGCGCAAGAAAAGTTCTCAAAGGGATGCGGAAATCAACCCACCGACCAAGAAGATTGATGACCCTCTACCTCCCCAGTGCGAATTACCTGGTCTCAAAGTGGTAATAATCTAGGTTCTAGTGCTAGTGCTAGTGAAAGTAAAATACTTCATGAAAATTAATGATGCGTGTGATAGTGTTACTGTTTTTTTTGTGTTATTGTTTGGTATAATGTATACAACGAGCTTCTTGCCAGTAAGGGGGCTAAAGCGTCCCTAATCAGGTTTAGGAATACCCACTTAGCTATGTTCACAACACTCCGGATAGCCACGATTAACATTAATAAACTGAAAAACCGTAATAAACAAGAGGCTCTGGGTGACTTTTTCATTCAGTCGTCCCTCGATATAGCCTTCCTCCAGGAGGTCCAAGTGACAAACTTTGACTTGCCCCCCAGCCATAGTAGTGTATAATAATGCAAATTGTCAGGCAACGGGGACTGCCCTTCTCGTGAAAAACACTATGCCGATCACTAACGTTGTGTGTCACCCAAACGGACGAATTATATGTGCGAAAGTGGCAAATGTTTGGTACTGAACAGAGACAACAGAGAAATATTTTTTTGCGACATACGTGGCGGCTGAATTGCAGGGTGCAAAGGAACATATCATATGTGGCGGGGACTTTAATTGCGTCCTGCGCCCACAAGATCAAAGTCCTGGTTTTTACACATCAAATTCTCTACAAAAATTGGTGTCGGGTTTTAAATTTGTAGACGTGTGGACAGATAAACATTTCGGTAAGAGGGGATATACATACAATGTTTCGTTTCAAGTACACCTTCTAATTTTTACCTACAAGTCAACATTAGAGACAATTGTGCGTCCCGCTTGGACCGGTTCTATGTTACACCCTTACTGCGTCAGAAAGTAACTTCGATTTATCTTACACCTACATGCTTTTCGGACCATCTGGCGGTGGTAATGGCAATTAACATTGATCTTCCCTTAGAACCTCGGGGATATGGGTATTGGAAATTGAATACGTCAATCCTTTCTGATGACGATTTCAAACGTGCATTTCATGAGCAATGGAGACTTTGGGAGGCGCACCGCACCGCCTTCGACATACTGACATTCTTCGTTTGTGGGACTTCTTAAAACCGTTAATTAAACGATTCTCTTTATCATTCTGTAAAGAGAGGTCGCGTGACTGGAATAATAAATATCAGTTGTATTATCGTGTTTTGCGCGAATTAATAGAAGAAGCATCGGCAGGGCGATCGGTCAACACTGAAATTAAACGTGTACAGACTATTCTCTTACGCATGACAACATACGCTCACAAACTTATGGGTGCTAAAATTCGAAGTAGACTTCCTCAGGTTGACCATGGAGAAGCTGTCTCGATTAGTCACGTGATCCAAGAACGACATATTGCACAACGGAAAATCATCACTGAACTCTCAGATGGTGCAGGTAATAAAATCACAGCACCTAAGGATATACGAGATAAAATATATGAGCACTTTAGTTTGATGTTTTCGCAGAATCACCCGGACAATTCAAATTATGGTACAGTAGTGGATGCCGTTTCGGAGGTTCTCTCAGATGAAAATAGAACTAAGCTTGACGCGGACTTCACAATCGAAGAAATGTATAAAGCGGTGAAAGCAGCAAAGCCATTCTCCGCCCATGGTGTTGATGGGCGGGCTTCCTACAAGTTTCTTTCAAACCTTTTGGACGCTAATAGGGCCGACCTTAACTTAGTGCGTCAATGCTGTTTTTCAGCTACAGAAAATGGGTAAATCTTCCAAGACCGGAAATATAGTATTAGTACCGAAATGTGCAAAGCCGACAGAAATTACTCATTATCGCCCCATTACTCTCTTGTGCGCAGACTATAAAATTTTCTCCCGATGTATGCTTGCACGTTTAATGCAATACTCCATCAACTTGGTGGGTGATATGCAATATGTATATGGTGGAAACAAAACCATTTACGCAGTGCTGCAAACGCAGCGTCAGGTGGTTACTAGTAATCACAATACAAAACGTTCACAAGATCAAGCGATTTAACTCTGGATTTGGAACGTGCGTTTGACTCTTTGACCCAAAACTATATGTTTGAGGTTTTTCTAAAACTTGGCATACGCGGGACTTTTCTCGCTGCTTTGCAGGGGCTTTATCACAATGCTGAATGTCAAATACAGATTAATGGTTTTTTTACAAAATCGCTTCGCATATCTACAGGTGTCCAACAGGGAGATCCCCTATCAATGCTAGCGTTTTGTATTTCCCCAAGTCCCCTGCTTACTTCTTGGAAGCACAGTTAAAAGGCATTTCTATTCTGTCGAAGTCTCTCAAAGTGTTAGCGTATGCGGACGATGTCAGCATTTTAGTTCAGTCGCCTGTGGATGTCGATATGGTTCATATTTTAACGACGGCATTTCGTGTGCATTCAGGCCTCCACATTAATGTAAAAAAAGTCTTGTCCGATGTATTTAAATACCGACCCATCCCACACACCAGTACAACACTTCCCTGTTGTCAACACCTTAAAAATTCTTGGGGTAGTCTTTACGCCTTGTCTGGAACGAATGATACAAGTAAATTATGATCGAGTGATTGGAAGTGTAAAAGCAGTGTTACAAATTAATAAGTTTCGAACTATTAGTTTGCAATCACGTGTCACGTTTGTTAATGTATATGCTCTTTCGAAAGTGTGGTTTGTAGCCAAAATACTTCCGATGCGTATGCTAGATGTTGCAAAACTGAAAAGTGCGGTAAACTGGTTTGTGTGGAATGGGCACCTGTTACGTGTTAAACACAAGACCTTGTGTTTACATAATACAGGAGGAGGTTTCAATCTTGCTCACGTGCACTACAAAAGCCAGGCGCTCCGCATTCAAGCGGACATCGAGACGATGATTCAGAGCCATGATAGCCTTACCAGTTATCAGTGGCGTAGCATGGACATTTCGGGTGGGAACGCCAAGTCCGAAGGAAGGGTCGGCCCTTTCTTGCTTAATAATTTACTTATGGTATTAGTCGCCACAGGTATTGTTTATTTACATTAAGTCAGCTGGGTTTTCAATAAAACATCATCCATGCATGTTTTAGCTATAAAATTAGATGCCTCACTATGCAACAAATGTTTTGAACTCTGGTGTTTTATACCTTTTTTTTATACCTATCTGCATGACGCAAGTCATTAAAAACCTACTTGAATCACAAGCGCCTATGCACAACAGTAGTCGTCATTGTTGTGGATGATCCAACACCAACAACTGATTGATTTGGTTTATTTTACTTCGCTTTTCTACCACTTTTGGTTAATTGCGAATATGAACATGAGTGATCATATTGATGAAGGGACACTGACAAAGAACACCCGTGCTCACGCCGGGATTCGAACCAGGGACCTCTGTCGTCTTGGCGCTCTGTACAAAACACTCTGACACGGAGGTTGGTGGATGATCCAAATATCGTACACTCTACTGACGTAACAGTGCCGGTTAGTAATTCAGACCTCTGCTTATTACATCTTGAGAATGCTGATAAACATTTTAAAATAATTTTGTCCAGAGACAATTAAGAGTTTTCAAATGAATGCTAAACATTTCCATTGACATAATATTAAGCAGTTAGATAATAACGAAAAAATAATAACAATAAAAAATAACAGTTTTGCGGGTTAAGTGGTAGAGCAGCTACAGGCTGAATTTCTACCACGAGTACTTCACCAACTTATTTGACAAAAACTGTGTTGATCCTTTAGTTTCTAATGCACATCGCTGTTCGTGCGATAAATTATAAAATGCAGTGGCCATTAAGAAGCGGTATATTTGAGATTGGTAAAGTTACGTCAGTCAATATTGCGTATTGTAGCATCACACAGCACGAGTTGCATGAGCGCGAAGAACCAGGTAGGAATTCTTCCGCTGTCGTCTGCCTCAGAAGGCTGGAAGGGTCACATGAACCATTCACGGCAGACCTTTTCTGCTCCGTACGCTGGCGTATGAGAGAGCATTTACGCGCGTGCTGTAGACATCGAAGCTTTCCCTCCAGATAGACAGCAAGGAATATAGAGTCCTGTACGCCGAACCTGCTCGGCGTTCGGCCGGGAAAGGCATTGAAAAGAGATGCTAGAACGACTGTTGAGAGTGGAGCGTTGCAAGCGGATCGCGAAAAATTGCTATTATAATGCCATGAAGGTCAAACATACATGAAATTAGTCAAGTTTTACTTTATATTCACAGCATTTACGCATTTTTGAAATTTTAAATCTAGGAACGCCGGGCTTACGGGCTACGGGCTACGCCGTCCTTCAACACTGGTTGGCTCATATACCGTTGGATTCTCCCATAAACGTGACTTATATCCCCCCCCCCAACATTAGATACCTTCGAGATACCTTAGTGGCGATCTGCTATGGATTGTTACGAACTCCTACCTTGCCTGTTCCAGTGGTGTCGCAAATGAACAGAGGCATGCGTGTAGCGTCTCAACAGGTGGTTAAAATCGTTGCAATGCACCCGGAAGTTCGTTGGCCTGACGTGTGGAGAAATATACACGTAAGGCATCTCCCATCAAGAATACGATCGGCGTGGTTCGTTATAGTGCACCAAATACTGCTGACTCGAGTGAAACTTCATGACATGCACATGGCAGACTCGTCATTATTCTTACTTTGTCACGTGCCTGAAAGTTTAGTTCATAAGTTTAGTGACTGCCAAATAACCGTTTCGTCATGGAAATATGTTGTAAAACTCGTTAGTGTAATCTGTCGTACAAATGAGAGGAATATTTCAATTCATCATCTACTGTTTCCAAACTTTAACTATTATCCACGACAGAAACAGAACAGTGTACAGTGGATACTGGGGCACTATGCTTGGTTTGCCTCCACTTATCAGAACTCTGATTTTCACGAACAATTTGTGCATTACTTACGGCAAACTTCTCAAATGATGTCAGTAAGCAAAAAGAACACTTTCTATGCTAATTTCTTAAATGTGCTGTATTAGCCGAGTTAATATGTAATAACGTTTAATGTAATCATGAAATAAAAAAAATAAAAAATAAAAAGTTGTCAGTGTTACGGCTTCATGTTCTGAAGGATCCGTGTTCGAGCCCGGTCAGAAGAATTTCTTTTTGTAGTTGCCAATGAGGTTCCAGCATGTGCGTGTTCGAATCAGCATTTTGACAGTGTAACTTTTTTTTTAAAAAAAAAAAATTATGTTACTATGCAGATCTGATAACTGCATTTCTGTGAGATAACGATTTACATTCTACACTATCTGCTCACACAAGGACGAAACCTCCACTTCGATTACTGATTTCGCGACCGAAGTTTCCTGATTTAGGTCTTCGACTGGGCATGTACAATGGTTGGATAAAAAGTAATGGCAACACTGCTGTCCCGTGAAAGGGGTGAGTCACAGCGCCACAAGCGTTTCGTGGCTGATAAAGAAATGTCAGACGAGGAAGTATAGTGAGTGGGGGCGATTGTATGTTATTCAGTCAAAAACAGCAGTGCTCTGAAGCAGAGGACGAGAGTGCAAGCACCCTAACAATATGTTTAGGCAAGAAGAACAACGTCTCTTAGGCAGACGGTCAACGCAGCCTACTACTGCGCCTTCTTGCAACACCACCTTCGTCTCGCATTAAGAAGGAAG
Source organism: Lepisma saccharinum (assembly GCF_977018435.1). Taxonomy (NCBI): domain Eukaryota; kingdom Metazoa; phylum Arthropoda; class Insecta; order Zygentoma; family Lepismatidae; genus Lepisma; species Lepisma saccharinum. The sequence continues at coordinate 27,802,928 of NC_139238.1, forward strand.
CGACGACACGGTCTGGCACGGTGTCCCATCATCCTGCTTGACAATGCAAGGTGTCACACTGTGAACACTGTGACGGTGCTCCTGCATAACTGGTAGTGGGAGGTACTGGAACATCCACCGTATTCACCGGTATGAGACCGTGTGATTACGATATTTTTGCCAAAATGAAGGAACCACTGGGCGGGAAGCACTACGACAAGCGCGAAGCCATCATACGTGCTATAGGGCGGTCACTGCGGGACATCGACAGAGATGGACGAGCTGACGTGGAACGACTCCTTCCATACGTGTGGCAGAAGATCGTAGAGATGGGGGGCGATTACATTGAAGGAATGTAACACGTGCTCCTCTGCCAATACAGTCATGTACCAATTATACCAGTGTTGCCATTACTTTTTATCCAACTCTTCTATTTAGTTGCATATCCGTTCGTGACTTTAATTTAACTATCATTTATCCTCCTCGTGGCAATTAATTATCAATATGTGGCTGAAAAGCGAAGGAAATTAAGAAATCACAACACACATTATCACGATTCGACAAGATATAACCGATGTACCAACTATCATTAACATCTAACATCGGTCTTTCCACGCCCCCCCCCCCCCCCCCAAGATCTCATTTTTCTGCTCTCTGAGAAAAGACGGCTGTCTCAAGGAACCAGCGTTCTTTCCCATGAAGCCCCGCATATATCACCGCCCCTACTCCAAGGTGAAGAAACCAGCGTGTCTCGCAATAAACTCCCATATCTGTCCCGTCCAAATTCATCCAAATTCGGCTCACGTCAACATAAATTCAAGCCCAGATGGAGCCTATCGCGGAACTTCGGGCATATTAAAATTTAAAAACCCAATGAAGACTTTGCCCTTCGTCGGAAACAAAGATCCTCTGTTCTCGCGAGAGTTTGCAGGTGGCCAGGCTCAGAATCAAGACAATTGCTCTACACATGGCAGTCTCGACGAGACGCATAACTTCCACGATCACCGCCGGCCCGTCTGGCTCAGTGACAGCTCAGTGACAAGAGTAAATAGCACAGAATCTTGAACTACAACCCTGCCAGAACATTTCTCTTCGTATCTCTTCGCTTCAGTGGGATTTTGGCAGCAAAGGGAGGCATAACTTTAACGAAGTGTCCCAGTTGTGAGCAATAAAAATTGAGTTGTGAGCAATAAAAATTAATTAGAACAAGATACTTTTCTTTCTCGAGATCAGCTCTCAAACAAGGTGCTATTGTGTTTTTGTGCTACGCGAATATCACCCCTCAGTGTAAAGATTTTGGCTCTTACATGCAGAAGTGACCACGGGTGGGCGGAGCTAAAAGTTCGACGGCCAATAGAGTGAAGGACAATTCTTCCGGGAAGGAAGGAAAAATACGAAGTAAGGACTTAGGAGACACAGTTCGATATAGACAGTTCGAGATAGACAATTCGATATAAGCAGTTCGATATTCACAGCTAGAGAGACAGTTTTAGAACATTCATTCACAGTTAAAACTTTCAGATCGAGACTCTCGTCTCAGCACCTTTATAGGTCAGAGAGATATTGTTTTTCTCTTCTCTTGACGAAGTCTAGATTCCTAGCTTTGAGATTTCAAACTTAATGTTTAACTGATTAGTAAATGGTGCTCGAATATAGTGTTTACGTTCAACACCGACCATCAACGGTCTGCGCTGCTAACTTGTTTTGACCCGGTGCATCGCGGGTCAGCGATAGTGTGTTGTTCTTAATGGTGTTTGAGTAGGCGAGCGAAGTTGTAAGTATTTCTACAGTGATGTATTAAATATTATGTCGTAACATGTTTCAGTGTCCAGTGTTCTGATTTCTGATTTCCGATTTTTGAATCCTAATTGTCATGGTAAATTTGGCTAGTAAATGAAGACCGATGTATAAGGAATTTCATCGTCCTTTTCCATCGGCCGAACTTTTGGACCGTTCACACGATGAATAATACCGTGTCTAATTCTAATGGTACATTTAAATTTTATTTACATGAATGAACATCCATGCCTTAATAATTAACGAAAGACCGGATTTCGAACCCATAAACGCCCCTCTTATTTTTAATTCCTATTATAAAGGTGAGAGATAACCACGCAAAATAAGGAAAATATAACACAAAGATACAAACTGCAAGGAGCAAATTCTGTCCACTCGGCTTATAATGAATCCGTACGGATTGAGGGAATTGGTTCACTATATCGTAATGATTCATTGATTTGTTTTTTTTTATTTCGCTTTTGTGTGCCACTTCTGGCTAATTTGCGAAAATGGGGATGAGTGATGATATGATGAATGGACACTCACAATCCATGCCCAGGTCGGGATTCGAACCTGGGACCCCTGGCTTCGTAGCGAGATGTGCCAACCACTCCGCCAGGGGTGCAGCTCACTATATCGTAAGATCACTAAAAACCAAAATGTCATCCCTTAACTTGAACTGAGGTTATAGTAACAGAGGAAATAACAGACATGATACAAAAGTAGTTTCATTGATAATATCAAATAAAGTATCAAACATAAAATCTGCTTTTAGTACATTATTAATTGACTGTACTCTGAAAAAAACAGGTGTCTGTGATTGCTTAAGGTATACTGTTTAGTGAACATATTTTATAGAATCCTGTCTACAGTCTGTAGTATTCTACACCCGATTCGACATTCTTCACTCACTCTAAAATCTTTATAACAGCCTTTTTGTTTGTTTTGAAGTACTGACCTCTACTTATAATCACTGGTGTAGTTGTACGCCTTGTACACTTCTGTTTACAGAAAGTGGCACACTCGTTTGAGTTGAAGCCCAGCTTCGGGTCTGGCAGTACAGCCGAAGTAAGTGTTCGGAAACCAGCAGTGTTGCTTACTATCAAACATTTTAACCACATGCAGGGAATTTTGTGTCTCTCAGACTCAAAGAAAAGGGCTAACGGAAAGATTGCAGCGTAAATATTAATTTACTGGACTGTCCACGTCTTCATTGAAAGCAATGTAAATGAGAGAAATTAGTGAAAAGAAAAGCAACACTAAATCACGAAAGAAAAACGTAATTTGAATAAGCGAGGCGAAAATAGTGCTGTTGTAGTTCCTGAAAATGATGCAAGAAAGGAACACTTATTTTTTTCTTTCGGAAAATGTGTTATCGTAGCCCTGGAGAAGACTTGAAGAATATATAAACTCCTTCCCCATCCACTTTGGCAAACATATTCGCAAAGTGGGCACTGAATATGCGATGGGAAAGTAATAGAAATCCGAAGCAGGAAAGAGTTTATGTCACAGCCAGGGAGGCACATGAGAAGAGGTACCCCTCCCCCATAAACACACACACATCAGTCATCCAGGTTATTAACAATAAGTCAACGTTTGACCTTTCATTTAATTATAACAGCAAATGGAATTTTTCTAATATGAAAATTGTGGGTCTTTCCTTTTTTACACGTGCACGTTGGTTTCGTAATGGAGCAAAAAAATAAAATTGTGACTCGTAAAATCACTACCGGCTGAATGAATTTCTCCATAGATTTCAGAATAGTGACTCTTCTTTTTGAAATAAATAATTTAAAAATAATATAATATATGTGAGTTTGGTTAATAAGATTCCTCGCCACATAGCAGAATCCGCTATGTTGATGGAAGCTAAATAGAACACGATTATCATTTAGGGTTGAAAACACTCACCTTCCACAAAAGCACGACTTCGCAACATTTTCCTTCATATTTATGCACAAACTTGACTTGTATTATGCCGGCAATGTGCACAGCACATAAACACTATCTGATGAATCGTATTGCATTCAAATTAATGTAATTAGCGAGAAGCGACATCAAAAGTTTCGATCTGGACAGGACAAGATGTAATCTTATGGATAAATTATTCGAATAGCTTGGTTTCTTCACCGTGGCTTGTGGCATGTCGGTTAAAGGCTACTAGGTTCGTAAGCTGAAATCCTAGGTTCGAATCCCCGTGTCTCCAATTTTTTTTCTTTTAAATGGGTGCTACATAATGTATTTTATTCTCGTAACACCAATTGCAGTCTGAAACTTTGTTATTATTTGCGTGCCAATAAGAAAATATGTATTGAAACTATCACTCGTTCAGAGAACGTGACTGTTACTCGAGACTACTTGATATTAATATTTTTTAGTTGCTGCTAAGCCTCGATATTTACAACAAGTGCTGAAAATGAAAATTGTTGTGTGATAAAACACACCGTTAATATTCTCAAGAAGAAAACCAGTAAAATTAAATGATTAAGTTGTGAGGAACATCAGCAGATGTATTTTAAGATGTTCCGTCATGTACATGTCACTCTCCTCGTTTTATACATACATAGATATTTACAAGTGACCCACTCGATGAATGCTCGCACCTTAAGAGTAATTGTCAGATGGGAAAGAAAGAAGCCTGGTTGTCCAATTTGTAAAGTCAAGACTTGCGCAGATTGAAGATGTTATTATTATAAACAAACAGAATTAATGAGTAACTACTATTATTTACCTAAATATGGGGAAGGAGTTTATATATTCTTCAAGCCTTCTCCCGGGCTAGAATAACACTTTTTCTTAATTGTTTTTTTTATTATTCATCAATAATGTTTAGTATTAAAAATACATTTTAAGATGACAAGGTGAAAATTGTATTACTGGGATGTCAAATCTTTGTGAAAATAATGGACATCCTGATACTACAAGTTACACCATAATTTTTTTTAAAAAAATAAAAAAAATGAACTTCACCTTCTAAAAAGGAACCATAATGAGTACTGGAAAAATAATATCTGAAGTAAATATCGAGGCTTAATAGCAACTAAAAAATCTCAATTTCAAGTAGTCTCGATTAACAGTTACGTTCTCTGAACGAGTAATAGTTTCAATATATATTTTCTTATTGGCACGCAAATAATAACAAAGTTTCAGGCTGCAATTGGTGTGACGAGAATAAAATACAGTATGTAGCACCCATTTGGAAAGAAAAAAATTGGAGATACGGGGATTCGAACCTAGGATTTCAGCTTACGAACCTAGTAGCCTTTAACCGACATGGCCACAAGCCACGGTGAAGAAGCCAAGCTATTCGAATAATTTATCCATAACATTGCATCTTTGCCTGTCCAGCTCGAAACTTTTGATGTCGCTTCTCGTTAATTACATTTATTTTAATGCAATATGCTTCATCAGATAGTGTTTGTGTGCTGTGCACATTGCTGACAGAATACAAGTCAAGGTTGTGCATGAAATTCAAGGAAAACTTTGCGAAGTCGTGCTTTTGCGGAAGGCGAGTGTTTTCAACCCTAAATGATAATCGTGTTCTATTTAGCTTCCATCAACATAGCGGATTCTGTTACGTGAAGAGGAATCTTATTAACCAACGGCACATATATTATATTATTTTTAAACTATTTATTTCAAAAAGAAGAGTCATTATTCTGGAATCTACGCAGAAATTCACTCAGCCGGTAGTGATTTTACGAGTCACAATTTTATATTTTTGCTCCATTACGAAACCAGCGTGCACGTGTAAAAAAGGAAAGACCCACACTTTTCATTTTACAAAAATTCCATTTACTGTTAAAATTAAATAAAAGGTCAAACGTTGACTTATTGTTAATAGCCTGGATGACTGATGTGTGTGTGTTTGTTGGGGAGGGGTACCTCCTCTCATGTGCCTCTCTGGCTGTGACATAAACTCTACTTGCTTCGGATTTCTATTACTTTCCCATCGCATATTCAGTGCCGACTTTGCGATTATGTTTGCCAACGTGAATGGGGAAGGGGTTTATATATTCTTTAAGCCTTCTCCCGGGCTAGATTAACAATTTTTCCGAAAGAAAAAAAATATTTTTTTTTTTGCATCATTTTCAGAAATTACAACAGCTTTATTTCCGCCTCGCTTATTCAAATTACGTTTTTCTTTCGTTATTTAATGTTGCTTTTCTTTTCACTAATTTTTCGCATTTACATTGCTTTCAATGTAGACGTGGACAGTCCAGTTATTTAATATTTATGCTGCAATCTTTCCGTTAGACCTTTTCTTTGAGTCTGAGAGACACAAAATTTCCTGCTTGTGGTTAAAATGTTTGATAGTAAGCAGCACTGCTGGTTTCCGAACACTTACTTTGGCTGTACTGCCAGACCTGAAGCTGGACTTCAGCTCAAACGAGTGTGCCACTTTCTGTGAACAGAAGTATACCATTCGCGATTAAAATTTTGCGATGTGCTATCTGGTGAGATTTTCCGGAACTACTGTATGTAGGATACTATGTTGTATTCAAGCACAACATAGTAGCCTATATATATACTTCTTTGTCAGTGATTCAAGTTGTTCAAAGCATGGGAAATGTGTGAACAACAAAATGAGAGTAAACATTTTGTATTTAAATTTGTTTCATTTAACATTTTTGTTGTGTGTCTATCTAAACAACACCTAACGTCACAGTGACTTCTTTGCTGTGTAACAACATAATAATTATTTTATTTGACGACACTTGAGACGAAACTATATGTTTGGCATCTCTTCTTGTGAGCTATTCTATTATTTTTCCTTAAATGTCATCTTCTTGGAGATTTATAGCCAGCTGAGGAATCTATTTGTCAGTGTTATATGTTTACTCTGTGTAATTAGTTATATCGTGATGTTAATATGAAAAATCGTATTAACAACAATAACACTATAATGTGTCGCTTCACGTATGTACTACTAGTATTTTACATCATTGTGATTCAGTTTGTAAAGCGTCCCAATCCTATTTATTTTACGACTATGTTATCATTAAAGGCTGAGGAAAAAATAACTGATAAATGAAAAATGATTCCAATGTAAATATAATTGGTGGGAATGCTTTCAAGGGGCATCCTCCTATACTCCCCCTCTCTTTGAGTAAGTGACAGTATTAGTATTACTTCTTAGTAAAACTTCTTACCGAAAACTACGGTAATTGAGTTGTACTAGACTTTTCGTATTTCAAAATATGAGCGTCAGAAATTATTACAGTGCCAAGGTAGGAATTTGAGGGGAATTACGGAAGACAATTATTTTTCAACTACGTTTAAAAATGTGAAATTTTCAAAAGACGTAAAATATTGCTTTTCCAATTTAGTGTCGCTAATGAATTCGTTTACATGAAACACATAAACTAACTAGTATATTGAAACGGTTTTTGCTTAACCAGTTTATTAGTAAGAAAATAGACCAGAATATTTAAAAAAATTGTATCGCATTAAAATCCGTACACAAATAACGTTACGTTCAAAATTATTCAAATAAGCGAACCACGTAGGCGAGCGCACGAGACGTGACCAAAGGCGACACCAACAGTGCGCGAGTCTGCATAGAAGAAGCACTAAAGTACTACAACAATGCTAGAAAATTGGATCAAGTTCGTTCATAGTTTCCATGGCAGCAATTTAACCTTACGTCTTCAGATGCACTGGATCGTGGATATGAAAAAGAGGTGAGGGCATGCAGCACATTTTGTTAGCAATATACCTATATTCTGTAGAAATAATCAACAGTCCGCATGTATCTGACGTTATAAGTCAAGCTTTAGGTCACAATTAATATTTCTGCAGTACTTGAATTGAAGAAATTGTAGATGGGGCGAAATTTCAGATATTCTTTTTCCCATACTCATTATGGTTCTTTTTTTAGAAGGTGAAGTTCATTTTTTTAATTTTGAAAAAAAAAAATATGGTGTAACTTGTAGTTTCAGGATGTCCACTCTTTTCACAAGGATTTAACATCCCAGTAATACAATTTTCACCTTGTGATCTTAAAATGTATCTTTAATACTAAATATTATTGATGAATAATAATAAAAAACAATTAATATATTTTTTGAATTAAGTGTTTTGGAATATCAAAACGTGTAGTTCTATTCTGGTTCTTTAACACTCAATTTTTTTATCGAATTTTTGCTAAGGTTATTGTGTTAACTGAAATTGAGCTCTGTTATCAACGATAAAAATTGGTTTTCTGGTCTTTTATTTCTAATTTGAAATGAATCATGTCAGTATTTGTCCTAGAACCACGCCCTTTTAGAATTTTTATGACGTAGTTTGGTGGTCATAAAAACACAGTGCTGTCAGAAATAAAAATCATAATCGGTTATATCTACAAGCAACTAAAATAGAATCGAACAGCATATGATAAATCTACTATTGTCCCTCCGGATGAAATCTCCTTCTCCCATCCGCCTAGCTCTAGGAATAATACGAGGAATCTAAGATATTGGAGTTGAAGGCGCTGTATTCAGGGTGCTCACTCTAAGACCACCATAAAATTCAAGTATAATTCTCACTTTTCAAGAACTTCCCAAAAATTCAAGGGTACGTAGAAGTAAATGTTTTCTTTACTTCAGCCTCACGTATTACAGCCTCTCCCCACACGCACACAAACACACAAAAATATATTAACAATGTGTGATTTCAATGTACCCAAAATTATAATTTATTTCAATTTAACGGTTTATCACGTACTATTAAAGTGCAGAGTTTACATTTGCCATTTCACATGCTCCGACTTGAAGAATATCAACAAACGCAAGTCACAAATGTTACGGAATATACTAATCTACGAAAAAAAATCTTGCAATAATCTTCTGTCTGTGAGATAGATCGTTCTGCAAATGACATTAACCAAGTAAACGGATCGAGAGAATTCTGTTTATTTTCAAGTCAGCTTTCTTTTTCCTTCCTCAATAAAAATAAAAGATACACGGTGAAAAACTTGCCTCAGAACACTTGTAAATGTATGAATTTATTTGGATTAATAAAAGTTGCACTTTTTCACGTCAACGGAGAAAAATTCACGTAGAATTCGCGCGTAATTCCCGGAGTCAATAATGCATGAATAATTACCGGAATTTAAGGAATTCCGGGTGAGTAGCCACCCTGTGTATTGTATCTCTTTAACAAGAGAAAACTGGCCGTGTGCTGGCAAATCCTGAAAATTCCCGCCTTGCCTCGACTCTGACTACTCTGGGAAACCGAAAGATGAAAAAATTCCGAAATGAAAATACACGCAAAACTTTCACTGCCTTACCACTCTGAACAACTTTTATAATATCTTACAAAGTTAAACAATACACGGAGAGGGCTCTAACAGACCAAAATTTTTAAACTCTTTTTTTCTCTCCAAAAATACAGTCTCTGATACACCGGTTTCTTCTCTTCTCAATATCACTTCAGTTTGCTGTCACTCACTAACATCTAGAAAGTAACACGTCTCCAGAAGAAGTGCGATACATATATCCTACCTTCATTGTATGAACATTGTGCAATGACCCCGATGAAGATACTTCCATTTTCCTCAAAACCAATATGTGTGTATGTTTGTTCCTGCATAACTCTCGAACGCCAGGAGCGATTTCAACCAAACCTGGATCCATTTACTTGGTTACTGTCCTTTGCAGAACGATCTATCTCACAGACAGAAGATTATTGCAAGATTTTTTCGTAGATTAGTATATTCCGTAGCATTTGTGACCTGTGTTTGTTGATATTTTTCACGTCTGACTACGTGAAATGGCAAATGTAAACTCTGCACCTTAATAGTACGTGATAAACCGTTAAATGGAAACAAAATAGAATTTTGGGTGCATTGGAATTACACAGACCTTTTATATTGTTAATATATTTGTGTGTGTTTGCGTGCGTGTGGTGAGAAGCGGTAATATGTGAGGCTGAAGTAGAGAAAACATGTACTTCTCGTACCCTTGAATTTTTGGAAAGTTCTCCTTGAAAAGTGGGAATTATACTTGAATTTTATGGTGTTCTTAGAGTGATCACCCTGAATACAGCGCCTTCGACTCCAATATCTTAGATTCTTTGTATTATTCCTAGAGCTAGGCGGATGGGAGAAGGAGGTTTCACCCAGAGGGACTATAGTAGATTTATCATATGCTGTTCGATTCTATTTTAGTTGCTTGTAGATATAACCGATTATGCTTTTTTATTTCTGACAGCATTGTATTTTTATGACCATCAAATTACTTTTTTTTATCGTTGATAACAGAGCTCAATTTCAGTTAACACAATAACCTTAGCAAAAATTCGATCAAAAAATTGAGTGTTAAAGAACCAAAATAGAACTACATGTTTCGATATTCCAAAAAACTTAATTAAAAAAATATATTAATTGTTTTTTTTATTATTCATCAATAATGTTTAGTATTAAAAATACATTTTGAGATGACAAGGTGAAAATTGTATTACTGGGATGTCAAAGCTTTGTGAAAATAATGGACATCCTGAAACTACAAGTTACACCATAATTTTTTTTTCAAAATTAAAAAAATGAACTTCACCTTCTAAAAAAGAACCATAATGATTACGGAAAAATAATATCTGAAGTAAATATCGAGGCTTACCAGCAACTAAAAAATCTCAATTTCAAGTAGTCTCGATTAACAGTTACGTTCTCTGAACGAGTAATAGTTTCAATACATATTTTCCTATTGGCACGCAAATAATAACAAAGTTTTAGACTGCAATTGGTGTGACGACAATAAAATACATTATGTAGCACTTATATGGTAAGAAAAATATTTTGGAGACACGGGGATCCGAACCTAGGATTTCAGCTTACAAAGCTAGTAGCCTTTTACCGACATGGCCACAAGCCACGGTAAAAAGACGAAGCTATTAGAATAATTTATCCATAAGTATGCATCTTTTCCTGTCCAGCTCGAAACTTTTGATGTCGCTTCTCGCTAATTACATTAATTTTAATGCAATACGCTTCATCAGATAGTGTTTGTGTGCTGTGCACATTACCGACAGAATGCAAGTCAAGCTTGTGCATGAAAATGAAGGAAAACCTTGCAAAGTAGTGCTTTTGCGGAAGGCGAGTGTTTCCAATCCTAAATGATAATCGTGTTCTATGTAGCTTCCATCAACATAGCGGATTCTGTTACGTGGCGTGGAATGTTTTTAACCAACGGCACATATATTATATTATTTTTAAACTATTTATTTAAAAAAGAAGAGTCATTATTCTGGAATCTACGGAGAAATTCACTCAGCCGGTAGTGATTTTACGAGTCACAATTTTATTTTTTTGCTCCATTACGAAACCAAAATGCACGTGTAAAAAAGGAAAGCCCCGCAATTTTCATTTTACAAAGAATCCATTTACTGTTAAAATTAAATGAGAGGAATAACGTTGACTTATTGTTAATAGCCTGGATGACTGATGTGTGTGTGTTTGTGGAGTGGGGTACCTCCTCTCATGTGCCTCCCTGGTTGTGACATAAACTCATCTTTCTTCGGGTTTCTATTATTTTTCCCATCGCATATTCAGTGCCGACTTTGCGGTTATTTTTGCCAAAGTGGATGGGAAAGGAGTTTATATATTCTTCATGTCTTCTCCCGGGCTACGATAACACATTTTCTGAAAGAAAAAAATAAATTTTCATTTCTTGCATCATTTTCAGGAACTACAACAGCACTATTTCCGCCTCGGTTATTCAAATTACGTTTTTCTTTCGTTATTTAGTGTTTCTTTTCTTCCATTTTCGGCTACTCGCAACGATGAGTAGAAACTCAAAAAGAACACCCATGCTCAGGCCAAATTCGAACCCGGGACCCTCACATTCTAACGCATTGTGATAACAACTTCTTCACGAACGTGAAAAATACGTTGTTTTTTTAAAATATATTTTTCACTAATTTTTCGCATTTACATTACTTTCAATGTAGACGTGGACAGTCTAGTCAATTAATATTTACACTGCAATTTTTCCGTTTGACCTTTTCTTTGAGTCTGAGTGACACAAAATTCCCTGCATGTGGTTAAAATGTTTGACAGTAAGGAACAGTGCTGATTTCCGAACACTTACTTCGGCTGTACTGCCAGACCCGAAGCTGGACTTCAACTCAAACGAGTGTGCCACTTTCTGTGAACAGAAGTGTACAAGGTGTACAACTACACCTGTGATTATAAGTAGAGAACAGTGCTTCAAAACAAACAAAAATGCTGTTCTAAAGATTTTAGAGTGTATGAAGAATATCGATTCGGGTGTAGAATACTACAGACTCTAGACAGGATTCTATTTTGAGTCTCCCACGTTCGAACATTTGCAATGCAATATCATTTTAATGTAACAATAATCGTAGACACATGTATGCATAATATCCGTCCTAACTGTTTTAGCCCACAATCATCTTTTCATTTTCATATATCACTGCAATGGTAAGATACTAAACTACATTTTTACTTAGTTTAGTTTCAATTTCACTGTATCTTTCAATTCACGATCCATATTTGAGGACCCAACTCCACAGACAAATTACGACTATACGTATACTACTGGGCTTTAAGTGTACAATATACCGCTCGTTCTGCCTGTTCGAGGGTTATTCGCTCGATCGACGAAGCTTTCAATTCCGTACGCTATCTGGCGTCGACCGTGCGAACTATTTGGTGCTCGAGCAAAATGGTCTGTCTCCCTGCAGCACTCTAGCCTATACTAAACGTGACTGCCTGTCGATAATTTCTCTCTGGCACCATCACTGGAAAACATTCACATCGTCATTACGATTACCATCAGGCTAGCGAATTACATTCCTTACGTCGTTAAGCGATCTTGTACCTGCGTAATTATCTCCTTTACGACCGAAATGTCTCAACGTTACGTGCACAACACTTCCACTGTCTACATTGTGTTACGTAACCTGGAATCGTCTCTTAACAGCCAATCGCGATAAATCATTTCCTACTTGCACAAGGACAATGTTGCATTGACCTAACCTTGAAGGTGCAACGCGAGCACTCAACAATGTTAATTGCAGAAGCATTCTTGCACTAGCAAACACTTAATGTACGCAATTTGCTGGTGGACATCCTCGAAATCCTTCACGCTTGGGTCTAGACTTGGTTTCCAAGTAAAAACCTAGAGATCATGTAACATCACGGAGGGGATAATGTTCCCTGCTAATGCGCTTGTATTGACAAAGAAATCGACGCTTTGAACACAAAGATTACAAAGCGTTTTAGGGTATAGATCAGAAGAGAAGATGCGTTACCTGCGGAGGGGGAGGGGGTATTGCTTTTCTTGAAATAGTCACATCCCAAAATAGCCAGCGTTAGGAATTACCAGAATCATAGATCAATGATTAGCAACAAAGAGAGGGAGGGACTGAGACCAAAACACATTAGAAATGGGCTCCATGACAGAATAAGGAACTACTGAGAGGTTCCAGGTTCGAATCTTGAGTAGGGCATGGATATATATGTTGGTCGTCATATAAATCACTCCATTCCATCACTTCATTATTCAGACACGGTTTCGCGTTTTAGCCAAGATTATAAAAACAATAAACCCAATAGAAAAAATAGATCGAATGATTTGGTTTACTTTAGGCGTACTTTCACTTTTCCGCCACTTTCTGCTAATCGCGAAGATGAGGATGCGTGATGATATGAAATCGATGAAAGAACACTCACAAGGAGCATCCAGGCCTAGATTCGAACACGGGACACTTGGCGTCGTAGCGCGCTGTGCAAAAAGTATATAGAATAGAAATAAAAAGAAATAAGAAGGAAGGAAGGAAGGAAATAAAGGCAGAGAAATATAGGAAGAAAAAGGATAAAAATAAAATGAAAGAAATAAAAACAAAGAAATGGTAGAAAGGAAGAGATACATTGAGAATCAGATATAGAAATTAACAAAGAAAGCAAGAACGAGAGAGTGGGAAAGAGAGAAAAAAGAAAATATAAATTCAGAGAAAGAGAAAAGAGTTGAGAGAGAGAGAGTGAAACTAAAGAGTAAGAGAGGTATATACAGAATAGGAGTTAGAGAAAGGTATAGAGAGAAAGAGTTAGAGAACGGTATAGAGAGAAAGAGTTAGAGAGAGATATAGAGTGAAAGAGTTGTAGATAGGTATAGATAGAAAGAGTTAGAGAGAGGTATAGATAGAAAGAGTTAGAGAGAAGTATAGAGAGAAAGAATTAGAGAGAGGTATAGAGAGAAAGAGTTAGAGAAAGGTGTAGAGAGAAAGAGTTAGAGAGAGGTATAGAGAGAAAGAGTTAGAGAGGGGTATGGAGAGAAAGAGTTAGACAAAGGTGTAGAGAAAAAGAGTTAGAGAAAAGTACAGAGAGAAAGAGTTAGAGAGAGGTATAGATAGAAAGAGTTAGAGAGAAGTATATAGAGTAAGAGTTAGAGAAAGGTGTAGAGAGAAAGAGTTAGAGAAAGAAGATAGAGAGAGGTATAGAGTGAAAGAGTTAGAGATATGATTAGATATAAAGAGTTAGAGAGAGGTATAGAGAGAAAGAGTTAGCGAAAAGTATATAGAGAAAGAGTTAGAGAGAGGTATAGAGAGAAAGAGTTAGAGAAAGGTATAGAGAGAAAGAATTAGAAAGAGGTATAGAGAGCAAGAGTTAGAGGTATAGAGAGCAAGAGTTAGAGAGAGGTATAGAGAGAAAGAGTTAGAGAAAGGTATAGAGAGAAATAGTTAGAGATAGGTATAGAGAGAAAGTGTTAGAGAGAAGTATAGAGAGAAAGAGTTATAGAAAGGTATAGAGAGAAAGAGTTCGAGAGAGGTATAGAGAGAAAGAGTTAGAGAGATGCATAGAGAGAAAGAGTTAGAGAGTGGTATAGAGAGAAAGAGCTAGAGAGATGTATAGAGAGAAAGAGTTAGAGAGAGGTATATAGAGAAAGAGTTAGTGAGAGGTATACAGAGTAAAAGTTAGAGAAAGGTATAGATAGAAAGAGTTACGGAGAGGTATAGATAGAAAGAGTTAGAGAAAGGTATAGATTAGAGACAAAGAAAGAAACCGAGAAACTTGCCATCCACGAAAATATTTCGTAACTTTTGAATTCAATGAAACGAAATCCCACTCCTCGTTCGTATTTACACCCCCCCCACACACACATATATATATATATATATATATAAACACAGTCAAAAAAGTTTTGCATCAGGACGCAAAATGACAAAAGATATATGAAGCACAAGGTTTAATGACAGTGACAGTGGGAATACAAAAGAAAATATGAAGATCAAGACATGTTGAATGAAAAGGGAACAAAACACGTACAATTTTCTCAGAAATGTGTTTAAAAAGAAAATGGCAGAATTCATGATGGAGGCGAAGAAACAAGGAACTGTCACAAGAAGACTGTTCGTCATAGCGGATCCATCAGAAACATTTTCTACCACCAAGCGTGTCCTCCCCTGGTTGCAGGAAGGTCTTAAACACGCTGTGGCATAGTGAGGATGCGACGATCAAGATGATCTTGCGGTAAGCGATCCTATTCGTCCTGTGCCGCAAGTTGAACTTCACAAAGATTGGTGGGAGCCACAGGACGGTTTGCAATGGCATTTTTTAGCATTGCCCATGCATGTTCGATGCAATTCATGTCGGGACTTTGCGCTGGCCAGAGCATGCGACGGATGTTCGCCGCCTGCAGATAATCGTGCACCATCTGTGAGCGGTGTGGACGGACATTGTCATCCACCAAGTCAAGTTCGTCACCAATTTCCTGATCAAATTGTTCCACAGTCGTCTGGAGAATGTTCCTGACATAACGAACAGCTGTTTGTGTCCCTCTAATTGAAATTAGGGGCGTTCTACGTCCGAGCATGATCCCTGCCTACACCATGATTCCTCCTCTTTGGTATGGATGGACCCCCTGGACACCACGGAGGCGCTCCTGCAGTCCAGGGCCTCGCCACACCCGTCCTCTTCGTGAATCTGGCCTTACACAGAGCCTACATTCATCGGCGAAAAGCACATGAGCCCAATTACCGGGTCCTTAATTTCGATGTGCACGGGCCCAATGCACACGGTCGCGCCGATGTCGTGGCAATAGGTACTGGCGCCGGATAGGTCTTCTGGAACGTAAACCACTTTCTCGGAGTTTGTTACGGACAGTTTGGTTTGACACATCACACTAGATGCTGCCTGGAGGGCATGAGTGATGTTCCTTGCCGTCATGGTATTCTGTCGCCGAGCTGAGAGTCGTACATAGCGGTCATGTGCTGGTGTTGTGACCCGTGGACGACCTGTCCGTTGACAATCTGCTACTGTTCCTGTGTCTGTATACCGCCTCCAGGTCCTACAGACAACGCTTTGCACCACTCCAACAGCCCTAGCTACAGCCAGTTGTGACATGCCAGTCTGCAGTAGCGTGATGATCCTGGCCGATCAAACTGCACTATCGTACGCCTAGGCATGCCTTGCACACAGCTGCACTCGCTCGCCTTTGCTAACTGGACACAAGGAATACCTACCTAACCTTCGCCGACAACCGTGGTGCTACTCTCGAACACACGCATGCGCTTGCCGACTCCGGTAGTCGTCTATGGTGATCGGTATTGCACGTCGACCGTGTTATTTCGCACAATGAGCTCTGCTTCATCGTTTCTTGTCGGCTTCGGCATGTTGCGGACGCTATTTTCATCACTTCTCGGGTGATGCAAAACTTTTTTGACTGTGTTTATATATATTGATTTTCAATTGTTTGCCTACCATAGAACGACGAACGCAAAACATAAGATGATTGAAGTCACAATAAGACAGTAATCTGCAGTTATTTTAGTAGAGTTAAGTACAGTAGTGTCATTAATTCTGGACACTTTTAGTAAAATGTTATTTTTTAAAAAAATCTCGAATGTACAGTATATGTATATTCTGTATAGAAATATTAAACAAGTTTAAATGACATCGTTCAGTAACTTCAATAATTGCATCTGAGTGTAGCATTGTTGTCTGATTATAATTGTTATTGCTATTTTCAACCAACAGAACGCTTGTGTGCGATTGTTGTATAGTAGATCAACTTCCAACTGCTGCAAACAATGAAGCTCACACTTAACCCACAGTACAATACAGAAAATACCAAAAATCAGAGAACAATGCTGCAGTAAGATGAAATTCTTGAAGCTACTGAACAATATACAGCAATGATGCTTCCAGTTGACCTACTATACAACAATCGCACACAACCGTTCTGTTGGTTGAAAATAACAATAACAATTGTAATCAGACTACAATGCTGCACTCGGATGCAATTATTGAAGTTACTGAACGATGTCATTTAAACTTGTTTAATATTTCTATACAGAATATAGTTTCTACATTCGAGATTTTTAAAAAAATAACATTTTACTAAAAGTGTCCAGAATTAATGCCACTACTGTATATTTCTATCTCGAACAGTTTGTGAGTAATCGATTATTATTCGATTATTTATTTATGATTTTTTCATTGTTGATTATTCCATTATTGAATAGAACAGACAAGTGGGCAGACCAATCGAGAAGATGGATATCGCGTCATTCGACATATTCCCCTTGAGAACGCACCAACCGACAGCAACGTTATACACCGTACTGGCATGACAGGCCGCACAAGCATGTATTCATCTGCTGGAATCCTAAAGTAACACGTCATCATGTGTCCCTTGGAAAATGAACTTCAGAAGGAAATGCTTCCTTTTGAACCGAAGCGACACGAACAACTTGGCGTGTCATTTGTCGCTTGTTACTTCGGTCTGAAAGCTACCTAATGGAGCTTACAGATCATGACTACAATCGGCACGAGGGTTTCACACCGAAGTGACAACTGGTAAGCGACAAGCTACATTGATCCTACCCAATCCTTAGAAAAGCGTTTACTTCGCATGCGCTATCAACAGACCGAGGAAACACGATGCACGCCATTGAGAAAATAGCCCAGTCCGAGCAACACATAAGCGACAAGCGACTGAAGTTTTTCGTGTCCCCTCGTTTGAAAGGTTGTATTTATTTCTGGATGTTGGTTTCCAAGAGACACGTATTGCTTGTAGCCAATCGCCTGTTGCTCGTTCCTGTTGCATGTATCTTTGGTCTGAAAGCTCCCTTGCACTATTTCAAGGTCTGTGACTCCCTGGTGGTGAGGCCCGCGACACCTCACCCCCCAAACAAGATGTTTTATTCGGCTATGCGGTCTAGTCGGTAAGGATTCTGACTTCCACGCGGGGGATCCGGGTTCGATTGCAGGGATGGGTGATCTTAGGTCAATTTTTTCAGGCCTTGTCCCAGCATAAAGTGGCTCTGGGGTTCACCCAGCCTCAAATTAATGGATACCTGGGGAGAAACCTGGAGGATATAGGCGACCAGAGCGTGGTGCTTATCACATCACCTTCAAAATGGCCCAGATCGAGAATGTGTGGGACCCTTTCATGCCTTCATGTTACGATGCTACGTATATGCACGGGGAACTTTACCTTCTTACCTAAAAAAGATTGAAACTACAACCACGTACACTTCTCCTCGTTAAAATCCGTCTGATAACGGCTGATATACATAAAACTCATCGCATGGACACCTCTGTAGGTCAAAAACTCTAGAATCGCACAATCTTTCAGTTCTGTTCAAACCCACGATGCGAACTTTAGCGAATCCTGTGCATTTAAGCTAAAACGTAGCTATTGGATCCAACATGGCCGACCTTCACACGCACTGTCAATACGAGTGGGAGTCTTAAGTGTGTGCACAGATAAAGACATTTCAAGGCCATCTCTCTCTTATTGATGATAAACCATGTTTTCGAACGAAACGTTACGAAACGAGGGGTGTGAGGGGGATCGAATGCAATGGGAAGGAAATTATTCAAATTAAAATCATTACTTATAGACTAGCCCTTGCAGAGAGCTGTCGCAGTTGCAACCATGGCAATGAACAGAACGGTGTGCCTCGTGTTAATCCTAGCTGGGATCATTGAGGGTTCTCTCTGCCTGGAATTACGTGAGTTGGTCGAAGTGTAAAAGTGTGGCGTGAAGTAACACCTACAGCTTACCGCTCACGAGAGGATCCCCAAACGAGGGTTGACGGGGAGCGGGTGTGAAGGAAAGGATCGGTCCATTTGCAGATTTTAGGGGTAGCAGAAAGCCTTCCGCTACGGCTTTTCGAAGTGCGTGAGAGTTGATTTGCGTCAATCACGCAGAGCGTGTGTCCGCAGCAACAGTTTGTTGCTTTTCTTTCAGTGGCCAGAATACTTTTGTATTGCTTATCCTGTGCATTATTTAGACTGTATTTCAAAGAATTTTAAAAAGAATATACGGCAACGAATTTAGGGTTACCAGTTGACAAACTTAAAAAAGAAGGCATTTTTAGATTGCAAAATGTTGTTAACCCTTAACAGGAAGTATGATTTTTTATTACATAATTGGAAGTATGTGTCTGACAGACACGGAACGCCGAAACTTTTGTTTCCTTGCAAAGTATTACATAGATTTATTCTTATAATCTAATATTATAAAATTTATTTCAAAATACATACACAACGCAAGTGCTACGTAAGAAAAAATAACTATTATTGAGAAAAACTTTTCTTTTTTTATGAAAATGCAACTTTGTTTGTCTCCTTCCGTGTTTCTCTTGTTTGAGAGTCGTCAAATCAGAGGCAGAGTAACAAAATTTAGAAACGCTTCACTGACATAGCTGATCTAAATATGGGTCTATCCATAGAATCAGTAGAAAATAGGAAAACCATATCCTCATGTCCAGACTTACAAATTGATGTAAGCATAAAAAGAGCTAAAAGTGCCTTTATTTCACACTTATGAGTTGGTCTGTAATTGCTCTTTTGATGCTCTTTGACTTTAATTCTTGTTTTCTCTAATTTTACATTTGTCCACAACAGAATATGATCAATAATGTCGTCATCAAAAATTAGAGACCAAATATCTTCCATTTGAGGATTTTCACCTAAATTTCTAACAATCTTTGTCAAGCTTGGAATTCCTCGTATTATATTTTGACGAGGAACACGTCTAGTCTTTGTTGGTTCTTTAGATTCCCAAGAATATCCTTCCTTACCTTGAAAGAAAGCTGGAACGTCATTCTCTTTACTTGTCCTGCAACTTACAGACGAAATACTAGCTTCGATATTACGACAATCTTCATCATCAGTGGAAGAACCATATGTCACAAGAATGAACATGGAGTCCACATCGGAATCATCATCAGAAAATAGATCTTCCATCTCCTCTTCTAGCCCATCTTCTTCTTCCACTTCTTCCCACATTTTTAAAACCTTGGCGCAAAAATTGGGTTCACCCAGTTAAGCTACATCGCTTAGTTTCCTTTTCCTAGATGTAGAAGGTCCTTCCTCCATTATAACTAAGTTCTAATCATCAACATCAATAATACTTGTGTGTAAGAAAACTACACTACTGGAAGTATGTGTCCACGGGACACGCAAAAAAACTTACGTTATTGGAAGTATGTGCCTCTCAGACACGGTAGGTTACAAAAAAGG
Source organism: Lepisma saccharinum (assembly GCF_977018435.1). Classification (NCBI taxonomy): domain Eukaryota; kingdom Metazoa; phylum Arthropoda; class Insecta; order Zygentoma; family Lepismatidae; genus Lepisma; species Lepisma saccharinum. The sequence continues at coordinate 27,823,164 of NC_139238.1, forward strand.
TCTTATCAGCTAACACACAAGCGCGACCGACAACAATGAATCACACCACCAAACTAAGAAAAAAAAATTATGAAGGTATGAGGAGCTCGCTTCACAGAAACATCCAGGGTTGCCAGCACAACGAAAAGAAAAACCATGCGTGTCTGTCAGACACATACTTCCTGTTAAGGGTTAACTTTAGACGAAGAGACACGTTTTGTGCTTACTGGTGTTTTGGGGGCTTATAGATCACACACCCCTGTAAAATAATTTTACACCTTTTTCGTATAACTAATAATAGGCCTCATTGTAGGCAAATGTCTTAATACTCTAATATTTATTCACTATGCTCCTAATATTATATGACTATGAAGCTTGGTCTTTTTCTTTAAAAGAATAACATAAATTAACATTCTGCCTCGGATCTTTTCTCTTACAGGCCTAAAGTCAGAAAACCGTTTTTGTAAGACGTTACTAAAACACATTTGCATTTTGGCATGGTTCAGATCGCTGATCGACAGAACTTCACTAGTCTTCTGCCATATAACAACTAAGAGTACGGCAGTTAAAAAATACTGTTTATTTCTGAATTCTGGCATGAAACTCAAATCAAAGTAAGCCGAGGTGAATTGCATATTCTTACCTATTGTCAGAAACTTGCTGCTCACCAAGAGCCGCGGTAGATGTCACAAATGCTTTGAAATCAAAACCTCACGCGGCGCGGCGGTGACAACAGACGAGACGCAAAGGTCCAACAAATTTTCTTCGTTGTAAGAAAAGTTTATTTTCTTTGCGCTTCCAACTGAGAGTGTTGTATTTCTTTACTTTGAAATTGAAAACGGAAACAATATTAACAATTGTTTACAAATAACCTTTTGTTACTAATCTTGAAGTTAAGCAGTTGTCTATACTACAAAAAATAGGATATTTGCAAATTTTCCGAAAAACCCGCCAGGAGCATATTTAGTACCCGAAAAACAGTATTTGTCCGGGTAAAAGAGAACTTGTGGTAACCCTAAACGACTTGCGTCGCTGCACCGGTTACTGCGAGCCCACATGTGTTTTTCACTCAGGGTGCACACCCACGACCCTAATAGTGGAGTCGCCTGCTCCTACGTCACTTCACTTCCGTCAGGGATCATCTCCTGAGCGGTCAACTGTAGTTTGGTGTTACAATACAAGCATAATAGAACACACCTTCTGGTGATAATACGGAATTGGGGGTGTTTGGTGTAATGTTACCAATGCTCGAAAATATACTTTATGAAAGTAACTGAGTTACTTTGGCACAAAAAGTAATTGGATTACTTGGTTTGAAAAGTAACAGTTTCACCCATTCATTTCAAAAAGTAACTCTCTGTTACAGTTACAGCTATTTACTTTTAAAAGTACCTAGGTACAGTTAAAATTTCTCAAAGAAGTAACGGTTACTTTCAAACACGGTTTGTTACTAACGTTATATCTGTCTGCTATCATCAACGATGTACAGTAACCCCTCGAGTTACATAAGTAATGCGTTCCGTAAACGTTTACGTAACTTGAATTTTACGTAAGTCGTATTTGTAAATTGCTTAAGTGTATGTATGTATGTATGTATATGTGTATATACACGACAATAGAAGCAAAAAAGTCTCAGTAAACATGGGTCTGCAAACGAGCCGTTTTCGAGATAATTACGAATGTGTGTTTACAAGCCGCCATTGACTTAATTGATTGTAAACGTCGTCCTAGTTGGTAAAATGCTAATAATGTGTGCGAATGTGTGGTTAGAATTCGTCACTGATTGCATTTTGTAAACACTGAGAGCTTCACTCCTTGCGCGTTCCGAGGTTTGCTCTTTGATTACAAAACAGAACATTTCCGAGAGGTGGCGTTGTAATCAAACTGGATGGATACAATCAGTGCAGAGAATTCTACATGCTTGTGACCAATTCGAAATGAACCGGGGGTGTTCAAAATAATTCGAAACTCAATCAGTACTGCTTCCAGATGCAAGGACGACACTTTGAACACCTCCTTTAACAGGTACGAGTGTACAGTAATTGTAACATGTGACATACTATACGGCGCACGCTTTTAGAAGGAACATGAGTTCGGCCAATGGCCAGCCAGTGCTACTGCTCTGTTGCCAAACTAACTGCTAGCGCAAGGGAAGGACAGCAAATTCGCGACGTGTCCATTATTTTGATAATGCATGCACAGTATATATGAGTACAGTGAAATAATATAGTGAATATTTCTACACAGGATTATAATATCATATCACTGTAGCATATACGAGAAACCCATACTTGAAAGAAGCTTGAAGGAATTAATTCATCACCGCTCTCGTCGTCTTCCTCGGTCTCCGTGTCACTGATTTCACTCATTTCCGAGTCACTCTCCTGGAGGTTAATGATTCGATTTTGGACCCTTGGTGCCTGCTAGGTTTTCAGAGTGACATTATTTAAAATAAAAAGAACACACGGAACACACACTATCGCACGAAAGGGCTGTATTTAATCTTTTCACAAACTGTTCTTTGTGGCGCACGAGTGAACGATAAGCGAATAATTTTACACCGGCCTTGCTACGAAAACAGTGAACTCAAACTGACTCAGACTTTCAATGTTCGAGAACGCCCAGAACAATGAAGGGTCATTGTTTATATCGAGGCGAATTTAACACCCACAGTTTTCCCTAGACACAACAACTCAGCTGCGTCAACACGGTGGCAACGGAAAAAACAGGCTGAAGGAAATGAAAGGTGTTGTTTCCCTTGTTTCTTCAAGGAACGATAACTCCGGCTGTAGGCGACGGAAATTCATGGGATTTGGACAGTCAGGTTCAAAATGTCTTTCCCCATCTTATGATGAACCTTAAAGTGACGTGTTTTATGAAAACTTCTTGCGCGCAAGAAATATCCAGAACCCGGCTTTTAACTTCCGCGCCGCAGTCTCCTAACTGTACAACGTTGCACTCCTGCCATTGGTTGATCGCCACGCACACCCTCTGCGTGGCCCCACCTGATATCGCTTCTAAAAGCGTGCGTCGTATAACGTTTGTTAAAGTAAGTAGAATGTTCAATAAAAGCAATGAGATCTCCAATTAATTTTCTTACTGTATTATTAGCATTTTACCAACTAGGACGACGTTTACAATGAAGTCAGTGGCGCCTTGTAAACACACATTCACAATTATCCTTAAAACGGCTCGTTTGCAGACCCACGTTTACTGAGACTTTTTGCTTCTATTATCGTGTACTTTCAACTGTGTCAGTTTGCGCTATTACTTATGATACACCCTGAATATATGTATATTATTTACACAGTATTATTTTATAAATGAAACATCATCCAGCAGTATTTACTCGGATATAAACTATAAAAGTATGAAAAATATATAAAATAATATAAAAACAAACTGAAATAAAAAAAATGTCTTGCGACAGCTAGGTACGTACAGTTATTACGTAACTACGAATTTACGTAAGTTGCGTATTTAATCAATATTTTAGAAATAATTAAACAATAACAATTATAGGTATTAGAAACATCATTTCTAGTGTGATTAATGTGAATTCTGTAGAATATTACTGAGGATCAAAGGAATTATTGATTTATCCTACTATAACCTGTATTAGGACATGTAAGTAATCAATATGTAAGATTCACATTTGATATTAAGATATCAATGTTTGCAACAAGAAGGTCGTTTTAAGTTGTAGAATAGCGGTCTCACATCTCTGCTTGGCTGGATTGCAAAAACGCAGCGAACGCTTACAGATTATTAATAACTTTCTTTCTGCGTTTCTTTTCAGCTTCCTATGTAACAGCGTGCAGTAGAAATGACCCCAAAATCAACGACTGCGTTCTTAAGTCAGCAACCGCATTGCTGCCACATATTGTGTCAGGTAATAAAGGTCTAATTTAAAGGAATTTACTATGTCACTCATTTGCTCTGCCTCTCTGCCAGTCATATATTCTCTCTATCTATCACCATGCCCCCGGTACCGAATTTTGGGACCTTTTACCAACTACAGTAGCAGATCACAACACAATCACATGATTTTTTTGTGGAATATTTCATAATATATATATATATATATATATATATATATATATATATATATATATATATATATATATATATATATATATATATAAATGTATGTGGGTGTGTGTGTGGTTGTGTATATTTGTTTGTTCCGGCATAACTCTCGAACGCCTGGAGCAATATCAACCAAACTTGGTACACGTATCACTTGCAATCTGGAAATTATATTTTGGGGTAAGACATCTCTGGCACCATTAGGGGTGGGATGGGAAGGGGTGACATGTAAAAATAATCGACAACAACCGATATTAAATTCCTCACAAACAGACATCCGTGACTCTATGCAATCCGCACAGCGATAGCGTTTCTCGGGTTGTCTAGCATTCAGGCTGTGTTGCGAATGGATACCATAGTTTTCGTGACACTCCCAATGCGGTTCAACTTCAAGTTCATCACCTATCGGCATGGGGGGGGGGGGGTGAGAGGGTGTGAAAAATAAAATTTCACAAATTACCTAGTTAGTGTCGAATCCATAGTTTTCAGAGTCGCTAAGCTAATTGGTGACATTCACGATCACATTTAAAATTAGTTAAATTTTACACTACAGTTACAATTCATTATTTTCCTCTCTAATACAAGATTGGGATAAATAAATACCCGGGCAACGCAGGATAGTAGTTGTATATAAACATGGATAAGGTATGGACTAGAATATTATTCACCAAATAAAATAAAACTTTTAAAGAAGTTTCTTATTTTGAAATGTTTTAATATACATTTTGAAGTTGGGAAAGGCATGTTCCATATTAAAATGAGCTAGAATTTTAAGAGAAACATGATGGTATGCTTAATCTTTTACGTAACGTTAAATCGAACCTTGTCCTTAAGAGTCTTTACCGACAATGTTCTATTCGGTATCCATAGATTACTAGAATGAGTTTTATAATTGCTATATATATTCCTCTTAAGTAATATTTGATTGGGCATTTTCTGTATGTTTGTGTTTATACCTTCAATACATGCTATTACGAGGACACAAATAGTTATAGGATAGTTAACAATGGTAATTGGTACTTTTAAAAGTTGTCAGTAGATGGCAGTACAACCTAGCGTGGTAGCATGTTAGGTAGAATGCACTGGATATGTCATGCGCCTGTGCAGTTCAGTATCAAAAATGGCGAAAATATTCGAGGAGTATGCAACTGAGAAGCCAAGATCTGTTGTTTTAATTTTCGTTGCCAGCAGAACTTCGGTAAATATGCGATATCGCCCGGACGGATTTCTTCAAATTTACAGGAGAAAGTACTTACTGAAATGAGTTTATTTAGCATTCTGGACGTTCTTGGAGGTATTTTCTTTCACGGAAAGTAAAAACTTTGTAGTTTAATGCTGCCGAACAAGAATTAATCACTTTTTACGTAAAAAATTGGCATTCCTGCCACATTATGCCGTTGTTTCCATTGTGTGTGTGCAGATGGCGAGAGCGTTGAAAGTCACGCGATCTCTGCAGTGTTTCCAAACGTGCCTTCTTTTTACGAAAATTTCTATTTTCGCCGCGCTTTCTTTTTTCGATGAATTTAGGGGTAAAATGAGTGCTAATGGAACCTAACCTAACAGGCCTAACCTAACATTGAGTGAATGGTTTGTGGGGCTAGCCGTAGATGGATTTTGGGACTAACGTCAATGGTTTGTGGGGCTACCCATGGATGGATTTTGGGGTTAAGGTCAATGGTTTGTGGGGCTCCCCGTGGATGGTTTTTGGGTCTAACGTGCATGGTTTGTGGAGGTAAACATGAAAAAAAATCGAAATAGTACGTAATTTTCCGTCATGAAGGTTTGAAACACTGCTTGCGCACTGAAAATCGACAAAACACAAGCTGGCGCGTCATGACGCGCGATGATCCATTACGAGTGCACGCCATATTGTCTATTACAGGAGCGGAACAAGTAAGACAAATAATCAATCGTAATATGAAAAGTTGACAGTATTTTATGGAAAAAGTCATAACTTCACCTTAAAGAATGTTCCGCAAGGCAAAATAGGTAAGTACCAGTGGTAAAATTAAGGAAATAAATGAGCGAAAGGTGTCCGGGCGTTATCGCATATTTACTAGAACTTCTTACTAAGGATGTTCATAACGAAATGGTTCTTGTTTGCTATACAGTAGTGTAGCCACATAAACAGTTTTCGCCCATTGCTTCTCTCATCTCATCTACTTTCTACATATTGCTTCGGTCACAGTACCAACAACGCTACCATATCACAGGTCAACGTCCAGAGCCTAATTAGAAAGCCAGTCTCTCTGTTGGATAATAAACCTTATTTATGCTCGAACAAAGGTTTATTATCCAACAGAGAGACTGGCTTCTAATTAGGCTCTGGATGTTGACCTGTGATATGGTAGTGTTTGGTACAGCAATTAAGTTAATTATTGGAAGGGAGTTTCAGGAACATGATGACGTCAAACTGAATGAGCGTTTTTTTTTAAGAGGGCAACATTATTATGGGGGAAATAGTGTATCGTCCTCCCTGGACAAAGTTACCTTGCTTGCCCCCTGGAAAAGTTCTGCGGACGTTCATGGTCACCAATACTTCAAAGAACCAAAATTACGTGTTTATCCGTTTCATGTGATATACCGAAAGTGCATCAATATTTGTTTGAAGCATTTCGAGTTCTGTGTCTACAGCGAAATACATGATTATTTCTTTTGATTTGTTTTATTTTACTTCGCTTTTTTGTGCCACTTTTGGATAATTTCCGAAGATGGAGATGAGTGATGACATGATGAAATTGATGAATGGACACTCACAGACTTTCACGCCCAGGCCGGGATTCGAACCCAGAACCCCTAGCGCCGTACCGCGATGTGCTAACCACTCTTTTTTTCATTTTAAATCAAACAATTACAGTAAATCTTTACAATTCTTACAGATATGTTATTCAAGTATTACATTTAAAAAGTTGGCATAATGTAATTTTCTATCATCTAAAGACATGTGTTCATATTCTTGTATTAGAGTTAGTCCAAAATGCAAGTAATTATAATTTTCTTCCACAGGAAATAAAAACATTAGGTATTGTGTTATGAACCACTGAACTGATTTTTGCTTTCTACTTGGGAACAAATGAAACTCTGGTAAGATAATGTATTTTGCTGATACCTGGTTTGGTGAAGTACGACAAATTCTACTGAACATTGTTCTTAATTTTGACCAAGCTGTGGCTGCTTTCTTACATTCTGTTATCTTATGGTTAATCGAATCTGGTACTTGGCAATTATAACAATTTGGAGAATTACTAAAACCATATTTATGACATCTATCTGCCGTTACAATTACTTGTTGAATCAATTTGTACCATATAGATAATGCCTTGTTCGTTAAATATTTCGCCGTTACATTGTTTCATATTTGTTTCCAATTACATTTTGGATTTTCTCTTTCAATTCGAACGGTTATTATATTTGCTTTAAGTAAATCTGTTTGACAGAAGGACTGTCATAAGTATGTTGCACAGTTCTATAAAATGTATGAATAGCGATCTCGGTATAAAACATTAATTCTCTGGAAAAAATTTTTATATCCATTGGTGCTGTTAATGGTACATCTTTAACAGTGTAGTAATTATTTGTTGCGTGGTAGGGTCAATTGGAGAATATATCGCTGAAAGACCGCTTTGAATAAATAAAGCTCTTGATTGTATCGCCACACTCTTTAAGTTCATACCTCCCCTCTTTTCCGGGAGATATAGCTCGCTCATAGCCACGCGAAACACCGAGTCATGCCAGAGAAATTAGCCAACCTGTTGCTTTACCCTAGCCATTTGCTTCGCTGACAAGGTCAATGTCTTGGATAGATACCAAAGCCTTGACAAAGCGTAGATGTTTACGTATCTCACTCGCGATTTCAAACAAAGAAACCTGAGTTGATTTGCACGTAAAGTATATATCACTTTGATACGTTCTTGAAATTAGACGCGTCATATTATTATACTATTAATATTAACTTAATAATACTCAGCGGTGAACGATGAGACTCGGTGAAGTACACAAACTCCTCTCAGGTACAGGGATAGTGTTAGGCAAAGACAATATTCACAGCACAGAGAAATAAAACCACATTACTGCAGTATGTATAAACTGAAAGGTTTTATTCTTTATTTATTGCAATTTTAATGCAAATGTACTTGAGACGAAGGCGAGGATTTCGCTTTGTCGATGAATTGACTCAACTAAAACGCATAAACTCAATGCGTGGCTATCGGCAAGCCTATGATCACATAGACCTAGCTTGCGCCCCGAACTACCACACCAAGAGATATGCCATGATAACTGAGCCAATATTTGCTCTTTAGCCTTTTATTTCCAAATTAATCCTTAGGCTAGCTTTATTATTTAACGTCGAATGGTTGCAGTATTGTGCATATCATCAATGCATGGCTATCGGCGTACCTATGATCACATAGGCCTAGCTTGCGCCCCGAACTACCATACCAAGATGTATGCACAACACCAAGAAGTTCTTTTTAAGTTTTAAAAGCTTCGTCGATATCCTCGCTTTTATACTATTTTCGAGAACACAGATTAAAGTACAGATGAATCACTCACTATCTACAAAAGAATACTACCAACAAAACTGACATCTATACATCTTTAGAAATACAAATTCGTATAGTGCACTCTTGCAAACATGAAGATACATTAAACTACTCATAACAGAGCATAAAATACAATAAACATTAAACAAAATGTATATATATATTACAAACAAGGTGCAATATTACATAAAATAACAAGGAAATTACGCTTTCTTTCACAAAATAAATATATTAGTGACATATTTTCTACTGGTGACGTCACATAAAAATATGGATCATATCATCTGCCCCTTCCTTTCGGAAACTAAGTTTCAGGAAGGAAGTTATCTACATGGAGGAAACTTAGTTTTAAAGTAAAGTAAACTCTTTCTTTTTATCGTCCGAAAAACGCACCAGTTTTAGGTTATCCAAGTTAACCTTATCATATAATTCTTTAGTCCTTGGAATTAGCAATGTCACAACACTATTTTCCACTTTGTCCACTAGATAAGGTCCTATCCACAACATAAATAACTTTTGAATGGTCCTATCTAGTGAGGAGCTTAAGGAATGGTTTTTAACCATCACGAAGTCTCCAACTGTCACTGTCTTGGCGTTTCCTTTCTGTTTTAAATCCTTCGACAGCTTCTTCTTCTCCCTGACTTGGGCTAAGAATAATTTGGACTTCCAATCCGGTTGGGCTTCTTCCCGTTCGGGCCAATTGAAATGAGTTAGGATCTCTCTGGGTATAGGAAGATTGAAGAATAGTTCAGCAGGCGAATATTCAGTGGTCTCGGAAATAGAATAATTAATCAGAAAAACGACTGGACGCATATGTTACCATCAGGCTCACCAAAAATTAAGGAGCTCATACAAGATGAATATCAAGGCACAGTAACATCTCATTGTTTCATTTTATCAGTTCTTTATTCAGGAGCTTTCTTTAGGCTATAGGTATGGGATATGGAAATCGATACACAGGTTCTGTGGTGGTGAGCTCAATCTCACACTGGAAGTTTTTAATAGTACCTGGTCTCTCGGAAAATACATCTCTATGCTTCAATAAGACTGCTTTCAATTGGCTTCTACCCCTTTCGCATAAAATCTCATTCGCATTGACCTTCTGAAGAAAGTCGTCAGGACTATCCGTCCACTGATCGACATGGGAATCTTCACGGATATACATACGTCCCTGTCGAAGATCCATTATTCACGAGGTCCTGCTCTACCGGAACTCCGTCTACGGTGAGGGGTAATTTCTCGCGCTGTAGGTCAATTCCTGCTTCATATTTCCTGAGGAATGGGTAGCCCAAAATAAAGTCAGCTTCGATGTGAAACGCCCTCCCTTGCCCGGGAAAACAAATGCTACCACTACCAAGATAGAGGCGGCAAAATCTCCCTCGGACAAGCGAAATAGCGTTACGGTCCAGGTTAAGTTCGTGTGTAGGAACCGGTGACCGACAGTGCATAGTGATAAGCCATATCGAATAAAAACAAAGACATATGTACTTTCAAATAACCACCTCTTTACCTGTAGCGGCTAGCTGCATACCTGAAAATCACGGGTAGCGACATGCGTACGAAATGATATAGCCCAAAATTAACATGAAAATAAAAAGTATATTCTATTCATAATCAACAAAAATCAATTTACTACATCTCCCCCTCTTTCACTCTCACTTTCACTCACAGAATCAATCCTCACGGGGTCATCGACACAAAGAATGATACATGACATGTACAGGTGTTATGACGATAAGCCCTAATTATTGCATTCTCAATTAATTTTACCTTACTTTTTGTCTAATCAGGTCATTTGTGATTTTGCTCCAGTGCTACTCAAATCCTAGCCAGCCCTTACTTAAGTTCACTCTTTTTTAAAAGAAACTAGCCGGGGCGGTGACAATACATTATTTGACCAGCATATACAAAGGCGTCTCAAAGGCAATTACATTCACGTGGGCGGACGTTTTCCTTTTACAAGACCTCACGTGGTTCAAACATAACAAATAACCTCCGTTGAGTGACGCAAACATATACTCTCTAGCAGGCGGGACTTAAACACTTCGCCGCGACGAGCAATTCATATTACCAGGCAAATACTTTTAACAAATAATCACACATGCGGCCTGACGTAGCTAGCAGCGACACAGCACTGACACATAAAAAATGAACAAACCTCAAGTAGATTAAACAATTAAGTGGGCGGCGCTTTACTCTAATAGTACGCACTTTAAACAAATACAAAGGAGCACAAACAACAATGAATTTAAGATCATAAAAAAAATATCACAAGGAATAAGAAAAATTGACCTGAGACGAATAAGTTACAAATGACAAGCGCGACGGGAGTTTTGATATGAAGTTTCGAGTTGTGTGGGCGTTTTCAAAATGTGGACGAATTTCAAGGGCGTTCTCTAAATCAATCGGGCCGTCACGTGCTGACAATCACACAGATGAATACATTACCATCTCTCAGCTTCCGAGGTGCATCCTGGCGTCTTTATGGGCGATTGAAAAACACATAGTATTTACGCGAAAGGTTTCCTTGGTCGCGACGATGAAGATGCGAAAAGTGTTCATACTTCTGGTTCCTCGGTTTCTCTTCCCCTCGGGATCGGTGAACATCTCCGTGGTCTGGGCGTCGGGACGTCAACGTGGCGGCTGGTAGGCATCATCGGCGTATCAATAGGGCGGCGTTCGACGTCTCTCTCTCTCTCCCCGTGGCGGCGGATAGGCATCATCGGCGTATCAATAGGGCGGCGTTCGACGTCTCTCTCTCTCTCCGTGGCGGCGGATAGGCATCATCGGCGTATCAATAGGGCGGCGTTCGACCTCTCTTTCTCTCTCCATGGCGGCGGATAGGCATCATCGGCGTGGCTCGTCGTTCCTCTCTCTCTCCGTGGCGGCTGGTAGGCATCATCGGCGTAGTCTCTTCTGACATCGGGCGAATCGACGGTAACGCCCTCACCTCTCTTCTTCCTCTAGCCCGTCATAGTTTACGGTGTTCCTCGTTTCTCAAAAATTATGAACGGCGTAAGGTAATCACGGAAACACGGTCTCGCTTCAACTTCTCCCAGCGGTTGAGGTAGGCGCACTCCTGTAGACTTACTGTCTATCACACACACTGGTGTTCGCAAAACACAACAAAGTCCACTGTACACGCAGAGGTAGCACGAAGGTGCTCTCGTTACAAGGATCGCGGCAAAACTGTACACGGAGAGGTAGCACGGAGCTGCTCTCGCTACAAGGATCGCGGTAAGACTGTACACGGAGAGGTAGCACGGAGCTGCTCTCGCTACAAGGATCGCGGTAAGACTGTATGTCGGAAAACCATGTACTTCGTTTTATTTGGATTTTGAAAAAAGACGCTAGGCGTTCGTTGAAGGGACGCTTCCGAAGAGGTCGTTCCACTTTGCTCTATTGTCTCCCAACTGGGACGGGCCGTGCTCGAAGTTGAGTTTCTGCGGATTAAGCTTCCGCCTGGCCGTCGCCCATAGCTCAATTGCAACCGGTGTCCACAAACTGATCAATTACAACCGATTTGATCTGGCGTCCGTAATTGTTGCTTGATCGCGACGAAACTCCACACATCCGTCCTTGCACACATGCCGCTGCGCTGGTATAAGTTCACATGAATCTGACCGTTGGAAACCGAGATATTTAAATGTTTGTCACTACTACGGTCGAATTTCCTAAGCTTTAGACGCATAACGTGACCCTTCAGGTGCTCACCCTTAAGACACGCGAACGTCTCGTTCCTCCCGTCGGCTTGGCAAAAATCAAATATGTATTCTTACAAATTAAAACACTCAACACTTTGAATCAACACATCTTTTTACCGCTACAGACATGAATAATAATAATAATAATAATGACGGTAAATCTGACTGTCACATCGAGACCTTTCAAGACAAACATGTCCTCCAATAAATTTATTCCAGCAATTTCCAGATATACTTGTCTACATCCCACAACTCTAGTTTTGTTTCTCACAGTGAAATCAGTCAGCCTAACATCTGGACATGGTTGTAACTGCAATGACGGCAGCTTCTCTTTAATCTTCTTCCAAATGGCGTAGCTCATGAGATTACATTCGCTGCCAGTGTCCAGTACACAAATAAAATCAACGCCTGTTACAGTTGCTTTAATTAACGGAGCCCTGGGTAAATTTTCCTTTCTAACTGCCTGTTGTAGTGCTCTATCTAAACTTTGTTCTCCTTCATTGAGAGTCAGCACCACAAAAAGATAATTGTGTTCACTATTTATAGCGCTGTCATCTGTTCCCAGAGAAGTCCAAGATTTTAGCCCAACCGTGATCGGGAACGAAGAATTCACGTTGGGCGACTGGCTAAATCCGACTGCATACCACTCGGATTAGCACTAGTCGATGGTGCCCGACAAAAGTCTCTTGTCATGTCGACGCTTTGCCGTTGCTCGTTCGTCAAACGTGAAGCAGAAGGTTCAAACGGAGGCGCCGTCGCTCTGAAGTTACTGGGTTCCGAGGCGTTACGTGAAGAGTCACGGGAATGGTCTTCTGGATCAGATCTGGAACGACACAGCCCACGTGCGTAGTTGTTCCTGCCATCCCTTCTCGGAGGATTACGCCGCCTGTTGTAATTGGAATAACCATTTGTATGGTTCTGCGTAACTTGTCTCACCCGGTGGGGTTGGTTTGCAATTCTATTTTGCCTAGGAGCATTTCCCTGACCAGCACCTTCTCTATTCCACACCGGCTTCCAACTGTACTGCTCCTCAAGCACCTCGAATCTTTTCAAAAAACTGTCGTATAGTTCGAGGAGAATTAGCCAAACTCAAACTGCGGGCTCTATATGGTAGCTGGGAGATGATTAAGTTCACTATCTCTGGTACTACATAACGGGCAGATTGCGGTAGGCTGAGTAAATGGACCAAGCGTATTCCTCCATACTCATGCCAGACTGCTTTGAACATCTTCGAGATATCACTGCCGTCAGCTGCCTCTCTTTGGCCTCTTCAGAAGCATATTGCTTGCGAAAACGGCGGCAGAAATCAGAATAAGACCTGAACTCCAACTGATTTGCTCGAAACTAATGCTCAGCCTGGCCTTTGAATAACCGAGGAATAATTTCCAATCGGTATTCGTATGGAACTTGCATTAAATCAAAGTTGATATTGAGTTCTTTTAAATACTGTTCAGCATTCTGGGCTTCCAGTTCTCCCTTGAACTTGGACAAGGAATTAAGGTCTGCCATCCTTCGGGTTCCTGTCGCCGTTGATCGCTGAGTTCGCGGTGGTGACTCATTTGACCCGCTTCTCACATTTCCATGCCTTCGTGTTCGCTTCCAGATACTCGCTTGATACTGAGAGTCAGAGTTGGTGCTGGAAGAAGAAGAACTGCGATCTTTCTTCCTTGCTAGACGTTTCCTCTTTGCCCCTTCTTCATAACGACGATGCCGTGTCCTGGGAGATTCACGCTCTCTGTAACCTCTATCATCGCCCGAAAGACTAAAGGTAGGTGGAACTGCAGAGGCCACTTCATTAGCTCTTGAATCAGCAGTAACTCGTGGGCGACATACTTGTTTGTCTTTTCTAGTTCTCTCTACACCTGTTCTGTCCATCGCTTCATTTAGTTCAATGTTAATGGTTGGCAACACTGCACTCTCAGCAACTGCAGACGGATGACCAGCTGTTCGAGATCTAGTTTTTGTTTCCGTTTGCCGGGAAACGTGCATAGTCTCTAACTGATTCGTAAGTTGTTCTACTTGAGTCTTTATTTCCTCAACATCCTTGCTTCTTTGAGACACTACGGAAATCTGACTATTTTCTTGGACTTCAGCCCGGAACTGTATTTTGTCAGTCTCGGCCTCGGCCAATATCTCTTCCATCGTCAGCTGTTTTTCAATAATCTTACTGCACTCCTCAGTGAATCTCGAATTAATATCCTCTACATCGATGCGAACACTTTCCGTGGCTTTATTAACATCGGCTGCCAAGCTACGCCGGAACTCATCAAAGTCCATCTCTCTAACCTGTTGAATTTCTTCAGAGAATCGGGTCCTAGTTTTCTCGTTCTCAGACTTTAGTTGTTGTATTTCACAGGCCATCTCGCCTATTTCAGCCCTTAAAGCTTTCATAGATTCATCGTGCTGCTTACCGATATCATCCTTTAATAGCGCACATTGTCTACCGATATCAGCCTTCAAGTCGTTAATGAAATCAGCTTGCTGTTTAATGTCAGCCTGTAATGTTTCAGACTGTTGCTAATATCAGTCTTCAAGGTATTAATGGAATCAGCCTGCAGTATTTCAGACTGTTTGCTAATATCTTTGCTAATCCCTTCAATCATGGCTTTTAATGCTTTGAACATATTTATTTTATCAGATGAACTATCCGTAGACAATGATTCACAATCTATACAAACCAAATCGTTAGCATCGTGGCTTTCAGTTCGAATATCTAAGCCACAACACTCATAATGTAGAAGCCTTGTACATTTCTTGCATACAAATGTGGCTCTTTCTTTATCAATAGCCCGACAACAATCTGGAGCATTAAGCTCTGAACTTGAAGCAAGATTTTTATTTGCGCTACGCAAATGTTTTCTTTCCATTTTGAACGAAGTAATTCTGTGCTTTTCTACAAATATAAAAGTTTAGTGCTCTTGCACAATGAATCTCAACTTTAAACAATTGTCTTGCCCTTGTACACTACAAAATCGAGCCAACACGTTGAGCTGCCACTTGATACGTTCTTGAAATTAGGCGCGTCGTATTATTATACTATTAATATTAACTTAATAATACTCAGCGGTGAACGATGAGACTCGGTGAAGTACACAAACTCCTCTCAGGTACAGGGATAGTGTTAGGCAAAGACAATATTCACAGCACAGAGAAATAAAACCACATTACTGCAGTATGTATAAACTGAAAGGTTTTATTCTTTATTTATTGCAATTTTAATGCAAATGTACTTGAGACGAAGGCGAGGATTTCGCTTTGTCGATGAATTGACTCAACTAAAACGCATAAACTCAATGCGTGGCTATCGGCAAGCCTATGATCACATAGACCTAGCTTGCGCCCCGAACTACCACACCAAGAGATATGCAATGATAACTGAGCCAATATTTGCTCTTTAGCCTTTTATTTCCAAATTAATCCTTAGGCTAGCTTTATTATTTAACGTCGAATGGTTGCAGTATTGTGCATATCATCAATGCATGGCTATCGGCGTACCTATGATCACATAGGCCTAGCTTGCGCCCCGAACTACCATACCAACTATTCCTGTTCGACTTGAGGACCCTAATTTCCCACTCTGTAATACATCATTGACCCATTGTGTGATAACTTCCCCAAAGAGATTCCAAAAGGTTTGATAAAAGTCTGAGGGTAAGCCATCCTCTGCCGTTGATTTATTTCTGGCAGCTTTGAAAACTGCATTTCTTACTTCGGTGTTCGTAAAGGGTTTACTAATTTCCGTTCGCTCTTCTTCAGTTAGTCTTTCTGTTACTTGGTTCGTAAAGTCCCAATCGGATTCTAAGGGATTATGAGCTTCACCCATTAATTTTAAATAATATTGTAAAAATGTACACTGAATTAATCTGGGATTAGTTGTAAACTCTCCTGTGTCATCTGTTATCTCTGTTATTAGGTGACTTTTAACGTGTCTATGCTCTTGTAAAATATGATATAAATTTGCCTCTTCATCATTATCCATCATTTTGCTTTTAATTTTTACGATGATTCTCTTTTTTCGGTGTAGAGAGAGTAATTTTGATTTCATCTCGTTAATGTAAGGCATATTTACATTACCTTATAATGCTAGACTTTGTAAATCGTGTAACACGGCATAATAGAAATTATACATGTTGTTAAAATCTCTACTTTTTTCTATACTATACATTTTACTAATATAACGAAATTTTGGTTTTACAATGAATTCACACCATTCTGTTAGGGTATTACTGGGTGATCTACGCCTAACAAGCTCTAGCCAAGTGTCTTTTATTAGCAGGTCATAATTTTTATCCGCCAATACTGAACAATTTAGCATCCAGTATCCTCTTCCCATACATGATTTGTTTTGTTCCAATTTTATTTTTAAAATTAAGGCACTGTGATCACTGAAGCAAACGGGAAACACACTTACACTATGTACGTTTTCTTTATAACCCTTCGCTATATAAAAACGGTCAATGCGTGAAGAACTTTGAGTTGTAAAATGTGTAAATCCTGGTTGGTCTCTATGTTTACAACTCCATGCATCTTGTAACTGTAAACTTCTTGTTAATTCATAGAGTGCCCGAGAAAAATTATAACCAGGTTGTTGATCTTGCCTATGTAGGACGGAATTGAAGTCACCCGCCACTAACGCATTTAATTTATGCGATGTTAATTCTGGACTTAGGATTGTAGAAAAAAATGTTCCCGTTCATGCTTATTGTGACTTCCTGATGGCGCGTATACATTGCATAAAAACAAAGGACCTAAATCCGCACTTATTAGTCTTCCTGATGGGTGGAGGGTAACATTATGTAAATCAATTCTTTGATGCACCGCTATTGCTGTGCCTTGATATGTGGCAGTAAAATTACTGTGAACATTGTACCTTGCCAAAGATGAAAAATTGTCAAATCCTACCTCTTGTAGGAAGGCTATATCAATATCCGACTTTGTCAAAAAATCATTTAACGCCATTAGTTTATTCTGACTTTGTAATTTGTTAAGGTTAATCGTTGCTAATGTGAATATGTATATTATGGCTGTAAGGATCTGATTTAAGAAATGCATTAATAATTGTTAGTACTTTACGCTTTGCAGTTGTTCCACTTTTGACGTTGGGCAGAATCACTCATATCACTTCGTCTCTACCTGAATCAAGAACTGTACGCATTACCTATTAGTTCTAACTTTTTTCTTCTTTTCCTAAAAAAGGGGTAGGTTGAATAGGTTTTTCACTCTTGGACTTAAGCTGTACTTCTACTGCTGTACTTACCACGTCATCCTTTTTTTGTTTCTTCGGACGTAAGGTTATATGGTCTGTAACATTTTTTCTCGCTTTCCTGGCGGATCGTGAGCGGGGTTTTTTGGGGGTAGGTTCTGGAAATTTGTCTTCTGCGAACATCGAACTTGTAGGGATTTGGGGGTCTTGATTCGGGATATCGAATAGGGTAATTGGAACTACAGATTCGTTCCCTCTTACACTTTCACTTGCACTTCCGTGCACACTTTCCATGTTACCATCACTTGCATTATCTTCTTGCTGATTTAACTGTGGGGGGTTGGGAATCGTAGTACTTGCCTTTGGTTCGCTGTCTTCATTGACTACCATCTGCTCCTGTTGTTCCTTGTGGTCCTCTGGAGTGGCCTGTCGATATGCCGGTAATGGTAAAATGGTTCTGGTATTTTGGTCTTTAACAGTTGATTCCGTGTGAGGGTTGAAGAACTGGGGAGTGTATCTTCCACGGCTGCAGCATATCCTGTAGTACGTGTTGACCTTGCCACCCTATGCTGGCACTGATGCTGTAAGTGGTTCTGTGCGCCACATCGAAAACAGAGTTTGGGTTGCCCTTCATACGTAGTCCAATAACGCACTTCATTTAACATAATATAAGAAAGCACCGGTTTTTGTAGAATGATACGGACTATCTTCCTGCCTGTTCTGAATGGATAGGGGAGGGAGGTGGAATACATTTCATCTCGTACTGTTTGTACTATTCCGTATTTAGACATTTCAGTTGTTATAGCACTTTCTGGTAATTCCATGGGAACTAGATGAATACGAACGATTGTAACAGGTTTATCTGCTCTGTGTACTGGAATTTCATATTCTCCCGTGTCGTCTGAGAATACGAAAGTTCCCGTACTACGTGCTATTACTTCCTTGCAAAATTGCTCGGTACTTACTTTGAAACACTTGGTGTTTTACAAAGTCTACTTAAATACTCAAAACATTCGACGCGCAATTTCACTACACCTCTCAGCCATTCGTGAATGGCAAGCGTGGTCGGTCTTTGCTGCACTCTTGCAAAAGAAAATTGCAAAGTGTTTAAGCTTTTGACCGGCATGTCTGAGAAATTACATACGTTCACTTAACTTCACTGCTACAGAGCTTCTCGCTCTGCTATAATATATTCACCTGTCTGTATAAAGTAAATTCCGCTTGTTGATTCTACTCTACTTGACGAATATTCGGGGAGCGCTCGCTAGACACGTCTGTTCTCTACCTCGCCTCGTCGCGGAAACGACTCCGCCACGGAGGCCGGGAAAATACATGATTGTTTCAGTTTGTATATTTTAAAAGTGTGCTCACGGAAACAGCTAAGTATCGGGAAACTACACCGTGTGTCTAGGAAGTTCGGTGAATATCAGAAAACAAAAGATGCGAACAAAAGAATTACCTTCATTGGCCTTCAAAATAATCGCAATACGCCACAACACACGTTTGGCAACGTTCCTAATGCTTCTGGAAACTGTCAGCAATGGCTTCTATAGGAATCTATCGCAGAACCCACTGTCACACTTTCTTGGATTTTCCGTGTCACACTTTTTCCGTGTCCTTGCTACGTTCTTGGATTGCCGTCGACAAGCAGAACCCCAGACAATATCGACTGAGTGCAACAAATGCTGCCACATATATTTTGGAAAAGTGTATAAATTTTGAATTTTATAGTATTTGAAGGGAAAAATTCCCCAAAAAATCTCGATGGCGCAATCTGCGCCATAATCCCCTCACCCTGTAGGCACCCCTAACTTCACGCTAGATGGCGCTTCCCGACATGTCTCTGGATAGCCATGTGCATGTGCGTGGAGCTGGCTCATGTTGCCGATGATATATCAGCATTCACCAAACTTTTTAGACGCAGGGTGTAAAATAAATTGTTTTAAAGTTTTTAATTTTTAGTAGTGCCTTATTTACACACACATATCATCTTATTTCTGTTTCCATATCATTATTCCCCTTAAATACTTGAAGTCACCAGGCTTCTTACGCACCTGTGTGAGTAAAATTATAAGAAACACTCCACCACTTTATCCTCCACAGGTGACGAAGAGTACGACATCCCAGCGATCGACCCTCTGGATGTTGACGAGCTGATTGTCGACAAAGGCATCGGAGCAGTCGCAATGAACATACACTTATCCAACGTCAAGTTCCACGGGTTGAAGGATTCCGTGTTTGTAAGAGCAAGGTGAGTGGTAGGTTGAAGGATTCCGTGTTTGTTAGAGCAACGTGAGTGATAGGGTGAAGGATTCCGTGTTTGTAAGAGCAAGGTGAGTGATATTTTGAAGGATTCCGTGTTTGTAAGAGCAAGGTGAGTGATATGTTGATGGATTCCGTGTTTGTAAGAGCAAGGTGGGTGATAGGCTGAAGGATTCCATGTTTGTTAGAACAAGGTGAGTGATAGGTTGATGGATTGCGTGTTTGTAAGAGCAAGGTGAGTGTTAGGTTGAAGGATTCCGTGTTTGAAGGTAAGATCAAGGTGGGTGATGGGTTGAAGGATTCGGTGTTTGTAAGAGCAAGGTGGGTGATAGGTTGAAGGTTTCCGTGTTTGTAAGAGCAAGGTGAGTGATAAGTTGAAGGATTTCGTGTTTGTAAGAGCAAGATGACTCACAATTCTTAGTGTTCAGATCTTCAAAATTTGTAAAAAATCGTTATCACCAATTTTTGGGAACAAATTTTTCTAAGGATTGGATAGTCCTACAAATAAAATATTGATCTTGTTTTGAAGCTCTTCGAATCTGATTCCAAAATTCCTTATCACTGTCAATTCACATTACGAAACCGATTTTATACAGATTTTTATTCAACGGAGTAAAGATGTACGTGGAACGTGCCAACACCGTACGCACTGGCTGGCAATGACAGCCCGCAGTTCCCACGGTTCAACACTGGATGCTAGACTCGCGCAGTCAGCTGGAGATGTTACGAAAGTAATCTGACTTTACATATGTCGATATCTCATCTTAATGGTGACGTCACGAGCTGACAACTGAGCAAGATTGAGTCCAAACAAGTAATATAAGTTCATTGTTTCACCGAACAATCTTGTACAAGGTCATTTGATACCATAGCTTATTTTGGCCAAAATTAAGCAATATTTTCATATCTTCGGATGGATTTAGTTAATTTGTAGGTGTAGCAAAATGCCCAACCCTACTACGAATTCTAAAACCCTCGTACTAGGGTTTAACATAGTAGAGGGCTGGGGTAGGTGCTGACTCATCCGGAAGATCCAAAGCCATTTATGACCTTACTTTTACAGTTTTTGTGTGTGTTTGTGTGTGTGTGTGTGTGTTTTATGTTCTATTTTGCTCATGCGTGTGTGTGTGTGTGTGTGTGTTTCAAAGTTTTTCATGAGCCTCTGAGGTAGAGGAAGTTTATTTGTTTCTGCAGACAAGTTTTGTTTGATACCATATCGTATTTTGACCAAACGTAAGCTATATTTTCATATCTTCTGGTGGATTTAGCTAATCTGTAGCTGTAGCAAAATGCCCAACCCTAGTACGAACACTAAAAAAAACTTTCTACTAAGGTATCTAACATTCTTGAATATCTAGCTTGGGAATTCTATTCTTAGAGTCATGTGACACTCTGTTGATTAGTTGTGAGTGTATTTAGGGTTATGCTCCAAGCAGGTGGCTAATTTTGTTTGCGAATGGTCTCAAGGTAGTTTCTTAGGTATGAAAAACTACAGACTACTTGAATAATAGTTATTTTTTAGATACTCATATTTGCTCAGATCTAGTAAATACTACAAGTATGTTACTTATTATATACTCTTATTTAAGAGTTTAATCTTATAATATTTGGATCTAAATAATATTAAAAATCATCAAGAGAGTTTTGACAACTTTAATTGTTCTGTGACTCTTTCATTCTTCACATCATAAACAAAAGTCTTCTCTGCAATAAGAATAACACTACATGGAATTCACATACAATCTTGATATTAGTTTTGTCATTGTCTACCACTTGTTTTCTTTTTGATGTGTTAATAACAAACATTGGTCGTGTGCCACAATTTACATCCTCAAAACCCTGGATACGTTCGTCACTATAATAAAGATTAGAGGTATTAAGATAACTAACTAAGTCTGATGGTGGTATTCCCCCAAAAGAATAAAAAACAAAAGCTATGTTAGCTTGTTTGTAATAACAAATCCAGTGAGTGCCTTGATTTTTCAAACTATCTAAATTGACTAGTCCACACTCTATTTTATATGGTCCCGTGATAGGTCCCATTCATCTGACATGAAAACACCTCTGAAGTGTTTTCAGTAACTTAATCATATTTTCAATATCATAGTTGGATAATGGTTCTATTTTTTATATATTTTCTGAAAACATTAATACCCTTGCCTTTCTACTCCATTGCCAGATTATGACGTTTTTGCTCATCTAGTTCACCTTTGTTCTTCTTTGCGTCAATTACTGTTTTGCTATAGCTGCACTACCTCCTGCTAGAGTCCCCACAGCACCCAGAGCTGCTAAAATAGCTGGAATACTGAATATGTATCCACCAGTGTGTTTCTTTTTTCTAGAACTCTGCAATATTTTCAACTGAGGTGTAGTAAGTGCTAATTTCATTCCATGACCTCCACTCAAACAAGATTATTTTCTTCTCCTGTTGTTTTTTTAGTGAGGAGATTGTCTAAGGATCCTAGAGATTTTAGATCTGAATAAGGTACTTGGTATACAATACCTTTAGGTTTCATGGGTATTTATATATATATATATATATATATATATATATAATTATAGTCCCCACCCTAAATTTTTTAATTGTATTCATGACAATGGTTATACCTAATGCTTCTATTTTTTCACCAAAAGAAGCATCTTTGCTGATTAGTCTTCCAAATGGTACTTGTTCCAATTTTTGATCAGCCTTATGACGCACTAAGATCATTGTGAGTATTGTAGGCAATGTCATGGTCCTTACCAGCTGCATCCAAAGGATTAATTCCTTTGTCTCCTTTCTCCAGTCTTTGTTCTAGTTTAGTCCCTGGACCACAGTATTGGTAACCAGGTAAGTGCATTTCGAAAGAAAGTTTGTTAATAATGTCATTTACTAAAAAGACCCTGACCCTTCCAGAATTTTGGAGGTAGAGTATTAATAATTTTAATTAAGTATCCTATGCCTTTACTGTCATTTACAATAAAATTGGCTAGTTTTGCACTAATCATATCCACTATGCCTATTTTCTCATTATTTAAATTATTATTGCCAGCATTTTCTTCTCCTGCTATGACCAACAATCTATCTATGAGTTTTCTCACATCATCCACCCACACAAACTCTCTTGGTAGAGTATTGTAGTGTTTAATGGCACTACCAGTTTTAACTTGGTTCCATATAGGTTTAATCAATTCTTTGTATTTGTCTCCACTGCTAGATTTAACTCTATTCTGACTAGCATCGTTGTTTTAGTATAGAGCATCAGATAGTATTAAAATTTCTGAGTAAGTCTGGTAATCTTCATCTGTATACTCTCTAGGATGTTTCTTGGTGATGAGTTCCCACTGTCCCACAGTGCCAGGATATCTGGACCAGCTATTTGCTCCACCCAAATTGATTTTTACGTCATCTCCTTGAAATGTAATTCTAGATTTTCCAATTTTCCAAACTACACCCTCATTAGGCTCCATGGTTGGATATAATCCAAACACTTCATCTTTGTCAAATTTCCCAGTACTCAGGTATTCTCTTGCCAAGGGACCCAAATCATTTTTTTTTCTGAATCTCCTATGGCCTTAGTAGGTGGTTGTTGGAGTACTAGAGGAGTATGAATAGTAGATAATGGTGTAGGAGGAAAATCTGCGTAATTTTTAGCAGCAAGAGGCACTAGCTCATTTATGAGATTCATATTTTGTTCTGTGACACCCTTAATTTCTCTACCAAGACCACTGATAGCATCAATAATTGGTTGATCTTGACGTTTGTGTTGTTCATAGTATCCTCTATTCTCAGATTTCCAGCCTTGAAATCTTTTAGCCAGATAGTCACGTAAATTCAAATTGACTTCAATTTTATGTTTTGTCATTTTTGTTTATAGGTTATTTATAAAGTCACAACGTATTTTATGGGGTCTCCCGATGGCGCAGTGGTAGCGTCGTCGCCTTGCAATCAAGGGGTCCCGGGTTCGATACCCGGTTGGAGGCACAAGTGGTTCGGATTCCACTTTAAACTGTAGGGCCAGTCCCGATTAGCCTTACTGTGCATAAAGTGGACTTTAAAACACCAAATCAATCAATATAATGACTCAACATTTATAAAATTGTTAATTTTGTTTCTATATTTTTCATTGTTTGGCTTTTGAGTCATATAAATTGTGACAAATCCAAAATCATCAGTGTTCCAGCAGGAAGAACAGAATTTTGAAAATTGACTGTAGTTTAAATCTCCTCCTACATAGTCATCATATACATGTTTAAGATTAGTGTGGTCCTGACGAAACAGATAAACTAGATTTGTATTATCACGAAGTAATCTTAGAATAAGTCTGTGCCAGATGAAAGCAGTATATTCCCCTATGACGACCCTGAGTAAAACAAATTACGTACTTCATTTTTTGATTTTCTAAAATTACATCATCAAAAACTACAACTTAGTTTTCAAGACAATGGTCAAGTGGTTTTATTTCTGATTTAAAGGTAGCTATGCACACTCCCTTATACAGTTTCATAAGCTGCTGGTATTTGGGTTGTTCCAAACTTTTTGAGAAAACATACAAGTGTCTGTTCTTCCAGTCTAACCAATTGGGGGCAAGCAAAAAAATTATATACAAGTAGTGTAGTTTTTCCACAATCAGATGGACCTACAATGAGACACCTAATATTGTTAGGTAGCAACTCACCATTTTTCTTTCTAGTTTCTAGTAAATCAGGCAAACGTCTTACCACATTCCATGTTGTTGTCATAGAATTATTTGGTCTGTGGTAATCCAACTTTTTTCTGGAAGTCCCAGCCATTTCACTAATAACTTTTTTGTTTTTCTACGTAATACTTTCTCAATAAGATATGTATCTGGGTACTCAGTTTTGCTAAGTTCTTCTTCATGAAATCTTCCTTTCAATATTTCATTGCAATTGTATTTTATTATATAAGTATATCTGTTCCCTGTTAAGACTTCAACCACAGTGAACAACTCTGTACTCCAATTTTTAGTAAAACCCTTTTGAAAATGATGTTTCAAATTACTAACTCTCACTTGATCTCCTACTTTGTACTTGCGTTTCGTGGTTCTATGTTGATATTTATAATAGTAAACAGTAGAAATCAATTGTAATTCGTCAGATTTAGCTACTTCAGCAGGTTTCATAAGTATGGTTCTATGTATAGAGTTATTGTAATTATGAACAAGATCAGATAAAATTGTTACCCGATTATAGTTACCCTGCAAACAAAACTGTTTCCACATATGATTTTTTAGTGTCCTGTTGAATCTCTCAACTATGCTAGCTTTCAAATTATTGTATGTAGAATAATATCTAATATCATGCTGGACCATTAATTTGGTGAATGTGGAATTGTAAAATTATTTTCCTCTGTCTGTCTGTAAGAGACGAGTTATTCTGCTTGTTCTAAAATAGACTTGAAGGTCTCAGTGACACAAGCTCCTGTTTTAGATTTCAGGGGAACAGCCCAAGCATATTTACTAAAAGTGTCTATTAAAGTAAGCAAATACTTAAAACCATGATTTATCTTATTCAGATTTTTCAAATGTCCTGCGTTCATTTCAATCAAAACAGCCTGCAATAGATCATCAGTTCGTTTTGTAACCACAGTTAGTCGTTTGTAGTTACGACGACGAGCTGGTCTGTGTAGTTTGTTGACTATATCTTGTCTAGACATTGAGTCTGGTAAGATAAATATACATAAAAAGGATTATCCTCAGGGTACAATTGTTTAACTTTAAATAATAATTGGTCACCAGTTCAACATCAAAAACAGACAATTGTTTAACTTCATGTATTTTATGTTTGTTGTTTGACCAAAAATATCATTAGGCATTTTGGTAATGATTATTTATTATAGGATAAGTGGTTCTCAACTCTATAAATAAAGGTATACGTTTATCATAATCTCCCAACAAATTCTATATACAAACAATCATTTTCAAATATATCATATATAGTGACAGTACAGTAGACCGTCGATTATCCGAAGTAATTGCGGGACATGGGTGTTCGGAAAACTGGTTTGTTCGGATAATCGAACTGTACATGTTTATTTGCCAAAAAGAAGTACTGTACAGTAAATTTATTCATAAAAACAGGCATCTCTTTAAGTATTACAAAGTAACGTACAAAGGCAACTTTAGTAGGAATATATAGTATGTGGTACAGTTTATTAAACAAAAATATGTACATATTACATACGCATTTTGCATGAACAATACACACAGTACACAAAATTAACGTTTAAAAAAATCCTTTATTTTGGTCTGTCTAAGCAAGCCTACACGCTTACGAGCAGCTAAGTCACGTACTTTTTTCATTAACAGATATCTGAAAGTGGTCACTTTCATCTTGGGCTTCAAACCATCGCGACTACTGTGGGAAACTTGGTTTGGGAGTGAGGGGGATGATGGACGGTAGGGTGGGAGAGTAACAGGTGCGAGCGAGTACACAGTTCGGTTAAGCGGTCGTTCGGTTGACCGACGTTCGGATAATCGACGCTCTACTGTATCTATTTTATCATATTTAATACGATAGATATTACTCCCAGTAAATATTTTTATCTCACCCTTGTTCTCAGGATTTATGGTGAATTGCAGTTTCCCACCAATAGGGAATTTGTAATAATTTAGATTATTATTAAAATATAAAATATTTGACCAGTGTCATCATTATATTCTGTTAGGATACTGTTCAAGTGGATAATTAGTAGTTCATTTAGTTTAGACAAGAAATTAGTGAAATTTGGTAATACTGTTTGAACAGGCACTTCCATAGCTTGTTTTCTAAATCCAAATAGATTTTTTGTTAATTTTATTGGCAAATATTACATTGGTTGTCATCTCATAGGCAATAGTGACCCCATGGTGATGTATGTATTTCACATGAGAGAATCTGTCTCTTGTCAGTCTCTGAATCCAGGGCAATTTTTCTTATTTTATTTGTAGTTAATATATGATCAACACTTTGAATTCTTTTTTCTTCCCTTAGTTTGAGACACTTAGTTTTGAGACAGTTGCAATAATCATCAAAGGAGAGTTTATTCTCTACTATGGTTCTACCTACTCCCTTGGCTTTTTTTTAATAATATCTTTTTCTGATCTAATTGCATACATCTTTACTCGTAATCCAATAAATTCCTTAATAATACCATTACTTTTTCATCTTTTAGTTTCTGGCCTCCCCGATGGCGCAGTGGTAGCGTCGTCGCCTTGTAATCAAGGGGTCCCGGGTTCGATACCCGGTGGAGGCACAAGTGGTTCGGATCCCACTTTAAACTGTAGGTCCAGTCCCAATTAGCCTTACTGTGCATAAAGTGGACTTAATACAACAAATCAACCAATCAACCAACCAATCATCTTTTAGTTTGACAGGCACCTTTTTGTTGTGGGAAGGAATATCAAAACCAGGAGGGTATGAAGATGTGCCAAAATAATCAACCAACTTAGGATGTTTTATATCTTCATACAGATTAGGTGTCTTGATATGATATATAAAACTATCTGTGTCCATATTCAGAAGAGAAAGGTCATCTTTATAAAAAGGCTTTATTGTATCATAGTAAAGTTGCAACATGTGGAGCTTAGACATATCCAGAACTGCAGCTCCCACATAGATAGGTTTGTTAAATTTGAACCATGGCTTCTCCATTTGAAAAAGTGACAAATCTTCATGATATATTGTTTTCCATTTACATTTTGGATCTGCCACTAATTTATTTCACTTTTCTGAATCAGAGACTAGTATTACATCTACATACTTTCTAATATTCTCCATGGTCTTACCATAGACAGAATTAATCGTTAATTTATAGAAATTCTTATCTAAATCTGAAGTAGCAAGTGTCTTGTGTTAGTTTCAATATAAGTCCTCAACCACTCTGAATGCTTGAATCTAAGAACTCTTCGAATTTGCACTATATGAACCTTATTCTCTATAAAAAATTTGAGATTCTTTTGTGTATGACATATCTCTCTTTAGGGTCAAGAGTCATCAGAAGCTTCTTTTCTTTTGATTCAGGTTGACACTTGAACTCAGGGGGTGGTGGCAAATCAGAAAACAGATTATGTAACTCATGAGGAAAAACAAGATCCACCTCAGCAAAGAAAACATACTCAGTGTCATCAAAATTTTCTATGTCCATTGATGTAGGGTTTATCCACTGAAAATCACCATAAGGAAGTTTCTGCATCATTCAATAACCATATAAATTATTCACATCAACATAGAATATATAGCTAAAGGGTTCATTTGGATTATATTCTGTCATATGTATGATGTTGACCCTAGCATATCTTTGTGTGCATTGTACCATCCCCACGTATAGCTTTTTCTATAAAAAGGAACATGTCCACATCTGAAATTAGTTCCAACTCAATTTTTGTTTTTTGCAACATAGCTGACCAAGCTAACCCTGGCAGAAAAAATGTGCAGGGTCCAATTTATAAATATTCATAGACAATTTTCTAAAAGCTTGAAATACGTCAGCAAGAATTGTCACATCTAATTTTAGATAAGCATCATGGTAATCTCCCAGTGTCTTACACCCTAATTTCTTCCACATTAATTGTGCATGATGGTAATCTTTATCTGTAATATTAATTTCTCTGAGTTGGCTGTAGAACTCCTTGAAAGGAGGAAGAGTTTCATCATTAAAGTTAGTATGGTCAGTCACATATTCATATGGATAAAACCATTTTTGTCTAATATGTTCTATGCTCAAGCCAGGAAAACTATTAGCTGTAATTTTGAACTGTTAATCAGATAATTTGTTGGTAAGAGCATCCAGGCGAGCAGAGAGAAATCTCATCTTAATAGTAGCACCACCAGGAATCTTCACTGTTTTACTAAGACTAATGTATCTTTCTTGATTTTCTGCTAGAAGATCTATATGCTCTGTCTCATAACTTAGATGCCTAATTAAATAGTGGAAATCATACCTACTGCCATTATGAAAGAATATGGAGACAAATTTGTCTTTTTGTATTTTGAGTTTACAGCTATTACACAAAATCCACAAATTTGTTCCTGTGAAATGGTCATGATGATGAATTTTCTTATTTTCATTTGTAAAATATGAATTGCACTGTGGGCAAATATCAGTAGTATCGTATAATTGTTATTCATCAGCAGATAATGGTACTCTTGGTTTTGACACAGATAATATTTTACCAATTTTTCTTACTTCTTTTATTTTTTGGAAAAAGTGTTTGACAGCATTAGATCCTCTGTATACAAAAGGCTCATTAGTTTTTAATGAATTACGCCACACAACTACGTAACCATAACTACAGACCTCATGGAGCTTATAAGGTGCAGTAGAACATATTTCAGGCTTAGGGTCTGAATAGTTGAATGTTTTGAGTAATGCCTCAAAATCTGCTATTATTATAGCTGGATGCTCCAACAGGGCCTTGTATTGTTTGAATTTCTCAACTTCTTTTGGTTTGGGCATAATCATACGTACAGGCTTGTTCTCACCACAGTATTGTTTGTGTTTTTTAAGTTTCTGGATGGCAATTTCTTGATTATTATATTTAACATAGTTCTGTTGTTTACGATTATCAAATGTAGTCAAACACCTACGACAAATTTTAATTTCCCCAGGATATTTAGTTATTTGACTTCTAACCAAACGAGAAAGATTACGAATAACACAGTAATGGAAATTCTTGTCATCTGAAATAAGCAACAAATTAATCTCAGTAGCATTATCATTATTGATGGTATTTATTCTGAGAGGATATACAAAATTATTTTCTGTATAGGCATACACATTGATTGCTAAGAGTTCTTTTGCTTGTTTTTCAAATTTTGTTATATCAGATACAGCAACAGGATATTGGATATCTGACATAATATGTTTATACTCTGTCTCATACTGTATATAATGATGAACTAGCTCTGGTTTGTTTTTCCAATGAATTGGGTAAAGTTTTGCAGACACACAACAGAAAACACTCATTATCTTTATTTTTTATATAGACCTCTGCTCTCTTGTTCTGAATATCTACTGGAAGAAGGACATAAGTAGAAGCAGAGAGAGGTGGAAGTTGATTTAATTTATTGTAAGTTTTACTTTGTGTGGAAGTCCACATAATTTCCAACCAGATCCTTTAGCCTCAAATTCCTCATGTTTTGTAAGTAATGTGTCCATATGCTGGGTATAAATTTGTTCCAAATTATCTATATCACTTAAATATAGAGGCTGAGTCTTGGAACAATGGCAAAATGTATGATGTGTTTCATAAGGTTTCTCATATTTAGAAGATAGAGTAGTATAAAACTTGATAGATTTATTTTTAAGTTCATTTTTCAGGAGTTCTATTATTGAAGATTTTATGTTCTTCAAAAAATGATTGATATCACAGTGTGATCAAAGGAGTAATCTGAATCAAAGGAATTATCACTTAAATATAGAGGCTGAGTCTTGGAACAATGGCAAAATGTATGATGTGTTTCATAAGGTTTCTCATATTTAGAAGATAGAGTAGTATAAAACTTGATAGATTTATTTTTAAGTTCATTTTTCAGGAGTTCTATTATTGAAGATTTTATGTTCTTCAAGAAATGATTGATATCACAGTGTGATCAAAGGAGTAATCTGAATCAAAGGAGTAATCATTGCACCTGTTGCACTAGGTGTAGTCAAAAATTTACTTTGTTTTGATTCAGGACCATCAGTTGGATCTATATCTGCTTGTCTTTTTCTAGGATTGGTCAGGCTAGTTAATAGTTGAAATTTGCAACTCATTTTCTTATGTCTGTCCATTTGAGTTATGCTAATAAGATTTCCACAATAGGGACAGGGTTGAGTTGGTAATTTAGGATTTTTGGGTTGGCCAGTGCATATTACCAAGTGTTTTGACAAATTTGTTTTAGATATGAATTTACCACAAATGTGGCACTCAGTTTTACAAGTAGGATTAACCATTGTTTTTATTTGGTATTTATACATACATTTTTCTGAATATATCACAACTCAAGAGTGTGTTAATATTTCAATCTCACTTAGAGATAATATATTTAGCACAAATACTTTTAAAAAAATTGAATAAAAACTAATCTGTGCTTAAGTGTAACAAAAATAGTAAAATATTTTGGGTATTGTATTTATATAGATTTTGCTGGAGACACAAGTCTATGCTTGGCCTCCCCGATGGCGCAGTAGTAGTAGCGTCGTCGCCTTGTATTCAAGGGGTCCTTGGTTCGATACCCGGTGGAAGCACAAGTGGTTCGGATCCCACTTTAAAATGTAGGTCCAGCCCGACTAGCCTTACTGTACATAAAATAGACTTTAAAAAAGTATATGCTTAAGTGTATCAAAAATAGAAAAATATTTTGGGTATTGTATTTATATAGATTTTGCTGGAGAGACAAGTCTATGCTTAAGTGTATCAAAAATATTAAAATATTTTGGGTATTGTATTTATATAGATTTTGCTGGAGACACAAGTCTATGCTTAAGTGTATCAAAAGTACTAAAATATTTTGAGTATTAGTATTTATATATAGATTTTTGCTGGAGACACAAGTTTATGCTTAAGTGTATCAAAAATTGTAAAAAAATTTGGGTATTATATTTATATATAGATTTTGCTGGAGACACAAATTTATGCTTTAGTGTTTCAAAAATTGTAAAATATTTTGGGTACTAGTAGAATTTACATCAACAGCACAATTATAACTAAACATATATATCACAATTGCTCTTGCAAAATCTTACTACAACAACTCTCAGTAACAACTACTTTTTAACAACTGATGAAAAAACATTTCTCAAACAAAATTAGTAATCTGTTTGGAGCACAATCTCCAAATACACTCTCAGCCAATCAACAGAATGTCACATGACTCTGAGGGCCCAAGCTAGATATTCAAGAAAGTTAGTCACCTTAGTACATACGTTTTTTGTTGTTTTTTAGTATTCGTACTAGGGTTCGGCATTTTGCCACACCTAGAGATTAGCTAAATCCACCAGAAGATATGAAAATATAGCTTAATTTTGGTCAAAATAGGATATGGTATCAAACAAAACTTGTCTGCAGAAACTAATAAACTTCCCCTACCTCTGAGGCTCATGAAAAACTTTTAAACACACACACACGCATGCGCAAAATAGAGCATAAACACTTCCAGGCACACACACACACACACACACACACACAAACACAAACACACACACACAAAATCTAAAAATAAGGTCATAAAAGGCTTTGGCTCTTCCGGATGAGTCAGCACCTACCCCAGCCCTATACTATGTTCAAC
Organism: Lepisma saccharinum; assembly: GCF_977018435.1. NCBI lineage: Eukaryota > Metazoa > Arthropoda > Insecta > Zygentoma > Lepismatidae > Lepisma > Lepisma saccharinum. Next base: position 27,855,194 of record NC_139238.1, read on the forward strand.
CCTAGTACGAGGGTTTTAGAATTCGTAGTAGAGTTGGGCATTTTGCTACACCTACAAATTAGCTAAATCCATCAGAAGATATGAAAATATAGCTTAATTTTGGCCAAAAATGGCTATGGTATCAAATGAATTTGGACAAGGTTGTTCGGTGAACCAATCAACTTATACTACTCAAACAAACCCGTCACATGGTTGATTGATTGATTTTGAGTTTTACGTACACTTTAAACACAGTAAGGCTAATCGGGACTGGACCTACAGTTTAAAGTGTGATCCGAACCATTATGTGCCTCCACCGGTTATCGAACCCGGGACCCCTTCATTACAAGGCGACGACGTTACCACTGCGTCATCGGGAGGCCTCCGTCACATGGTGTCTCCTTATGCAATAGTATTGTATTTTATATTAGGGTAAATTTTAAAATTGCGTCTGATATAATTATGTGTATCGTACATCAATGTGAAAATGAGATTTCTGATAATACTAGCTATATTACACCTAACTACACCACCACTAATATGGTCCATTTTAAGAGATGTGGGTGCTTAAAATTCCTAAAAATTGGGACGGAGAATAACCATAATTATCAGTATCGGTAACAATAGCTGCAAATAATATCGTTTGAAACATGTTCTTTCAGAACTGAATTGGATAAGAAGAGAATAACCATCGGATTGAAAGTACCCAGCGTGAAGGTGGTTGGACCTTACGAGATCGACGGCAAAATCCTTCTCCTTCCTATCCAAGGAAAGGGTGACTGCAACCTCACTTTCGGTAAGTTCTGTTCTTGAGATGTGGTGCATAAGTAAGGTGGTTCGTTTGAATTGTTGAGGGCAGTGGTGAAGGAAAGAATGACACAGAGTCAAAACCAATAGTTCTTTCAGAGGCGGGTGCAGTCTCTTACTAAGTTATGAATCGAAATTGCACCTCATTGAAATACAAAACCCTAGAATTGCAGATACTTCAATTTAATACTAAGACACTCAGAGCCGGGGTAGGGTGTCTGACTGCCACACGGGGGACCCGGGTTTGATTCTTCTGCATGCAGAGAGGCCTGGGTTTCACCTAATCTCTAATACGTGGATACCTGGGAGGCGTAGAGGTGACCGGAGCGTGATGCTGATCACGTCACCTCAACGAATGTCAGAGATTGTGATTGTTTGGGTCTCTACCTCCCCTCATGCTTTTACGGTATGATAAAATGTGCACGGACTATACCCTGTTCCTCCTATCTCTCGAGCAAACAAACGAAAAGAAGTCTCTGCGCAAGTAATGACTTGAGACTACTCCACCAATGAACACGTGAGATAAATTTGTTTACCTGAAGACGAGGCAGTACAATGAATATTGTCCAATTAACATTGCATAGCTACTATGGTAGAATCATTGTCACTAACGCAACAAAACAAGCACATAAGTAGTGTACCATTTTATTATTAAAATGCACAATCCAGCCTGATTTCTGCACTGGTCGTAGGTTCAATTCCCTGGGTTAGTGATCTCAAGTATGAGTTTTCTTCATTATCTCTGCTCTCGGGTTTACTCAGCCTCTCATCAATCGGCTACTGGAAGTAAGAGCAAGAGAAGCAGCTAACCGAAATCGAGAATATGCAGAGCAGTGTACTCATCACTGTGTATCTTCAAGACACGGCGAGATTCACGGCATATGTACATAACTGTCAACAGTTAATTAATAATTTTAATTTCAAACTTTGACTGATTCTTTTAAGGTCTCTGCAGCGTTCCTTTTCCTAATAAGATTTTTTTTTCCTTCCAGCCAATGTCGACGTCCACCTGATCATCAACTGTGCAAATTCGAAGAGGAGTGACGGATTGGAGTACCTGAAGATCAGCCGCACTGATCTCGCCCTACAGGTCAAGAGAATGTATGTGCAGCTGGATAACCTGTTCAACGGAAACAAATTTTTAGGTGAGTATGGGAAGTTTCAGAACTTGTGGTAACAATTTTTTAGTTATTCCTGAAGTAAGGATTGAATTATGGACTGAAGACAGGATTGAATTCAGTAATGGATTAAGGCAGGGGTTCCCAAACTTTTCCGTTTTGCGGCGCCCATACTGTTTCAATTTCTTTCCGCTGCGCCCAGGTCAGAATGTAGGCCCAAACCTATCAAACAGGTGCAACGCTCAGCTAGTGTGGTTAGGTTGCTTGCCTTAAGTTAAAAAGTAAGCAGATACAGAGTGAACCAAAAGTAGGTGGACAGTAGTGGAATAGGGTTTGTGTTGGGGTTATACTATGGTCATTATAACTATGTAGTTTGTGTCTGCAAATGCTGAAACCGTTAGAAGAAAATGGATTGAATCATTTAGTACCCAAGCCCCAAACAGACACACCATTTACAATAAATGTTATCATTCACTGTCCACGTACTTTTGGTTCACTCTGTATTTCAAATTCCGAAACATCTTACACAAAAAAGTACTAAATAAGCATATACATTGGAATAAGTGTCATATCAGCGAAGGAAGGGCGCTAAGGAGCACACTTTGGGAACCACTGAATTCAGTATTGAATCGAGGACTGAAGTGAAGTTTGAATTAAAGACTTTATTCGGTTCTGGTTTTAGGACTGAATTGAGTACTGATCTAAGGCCGGCCAACGCCAGGACAGCTGCTGTTTTCGAATTTTCATCTCCTTTCCAAAAACAAAAACCGCTATGTTATTCCAAAACCTGAAAAATTTCATCTGCTTCTCTAGAACATTCACGTGAATCTAAGTATGGTTTACTCTCGCTGGTGTCTACACACAAAACCCGAAACGTGTCAATTGGCACATACATGTTGACTCCAATAACACACTAACATGAATAAACAGCAAATGATACACTTTTTGTTGTGTCAAGATACACACAGGATTCATAAGAGGACACTTTTATCAGCTGGTGTTCCGGGTGACGCACAAAAAATGCATGAATTGGTAAGATCAGTCAGATCATTTCAAGCAAAAGAAAATTACACACTTAGCTATGTCAATTCGTGCGTTGAAGTGTAATTTTGTTGTCTGTGTTTTATTGGAGTCATCATATATGGGATAATTGACACGTTTTGGATTTTGTGTGTAGATATTCTCAATAGTTTCATGGCCATGTAATTCCATTAAATTATTGAGAATATCTTGACAGTAGTGAAAGAAAACCACACGGATATTTACGTAAATGCTCTAGAAGTAGTTCTAAGGATATTTACAGTCGCCGGGAATAAAAATGGGACATGTAGATTCTGAAATACTTGCTTCTCTGCAAAGTGTAACGCTAAGGCTGTGGTAGAATTTGCCATTGAAAATTTGCTGTTAAAATCCACTTATTGCCGTAGATTTAGGCAACACACATAACTCCTTGGAGGATCTAGGTGTTCTATTTTTACGGCCTGTTTCGCCTTATTGCATTTTAACCTCCCCAATACAATTTCGCGTGATTTATGTGACATTAACTTTCTAAGGCGAAACGGGACATCCCATTTCGCCTTATTCTGTTTCGTCTTACACACAAAAAATTCCTACTAGGGAATATTATCGACATGAAGGGTCATTATTATTAATGTATTATTAACCTAACCTAACCTAACCGACAGGACAATGGGATCCAAGGTAGGCAACATCACAAGCTCTGCGCTCCCATTATGAATTACCCTTCAGGTCGATAATATTCCCAGGTGGGATTTTTTTGTGTGTGTAAGGTGAAACAGGATAAGGCGAAATGGGATGTCCCGTTTCGCCTTAGAAAGTTCGTGTCACATAAATCATTTGAAATTCTATTGGGGGAGATGAAAACGCGATAAGGCGAAATGGGATAGGGCGAAACGGGAGGACACGCCGGTGACCGTAATTTTTCAGAATGTGATATATCATAGCGATTTTCCGAAAGGTGAGGAAAATTCGAAAAAAGATTCGCTTATCTCAGCCGAGCCTTAAGTACTGAATTCAGCTCGGACTTCAAGACAAAATTCAGGTCCGATTTAAGGATTGAATTTAGTCTTGATTTGAAGACCGAATTCGATGCAAAATTTAAGCTGAATGCAACTGAGGACCATCAGAATCCTACAATTATAGGAAAATGTACTTATGCAATCCAATAACGATCTACTTTTGTCATTACAGGCGATCACATGAATAAATTCATGAACGAAAACTGGGAAGCCATCTTCCAGGAACTGAAACCTGCAATTGAGAAAGTCCTTGGTAATCTAGTCACGAACATACTGGAAAAAATTATTACAAAAATTCCTTACGACACTTTGTTCCCCGAATAATATGAACGTCTCTACATAAATAATAATAAGAAATACACGATGCAAATTTGTTAGAGTGCTATCGAATATTGTATAAAATTATGATGATAGTTACATGCAAGTAACTATACTTCTTAATCCAAACCAAGTGATGTACAGGTTATGTAAATATGAATAAAAGCATATATTGTGAATGATACATTTCTTGACTGTTTATTGTAATATGTTATTGTCAGTGGCGCATACTGAGTCCAAGATCTCGGCTATCTCACTATGTCACATGGTCCTAGGCTATGAATAGAAATAAATTTACCAACTCCTAAGAAATCACGTTGCCAACTCATAAGAAATCAGGTTGCCAACTCATAGGAAACCAGGTTGCCAACTCATAGGAAACCAGGTTGCCAACTCGTAATAAATCAGGTTGCCTACTCATAGGAAATCAGGTTGCCAACTCATAGGAAATCATGTTGCCAACTCATAAGAAATCAGGTTGCCAACTCATAGGAAATCAGGTTACCAACTCGTAATAAATCAGGTTGCCCACTCCAGAATCATCATCATCATCTCACTGATATGAATAATATTATCTTCAATTATGATCGATTTTTCTCCTGTATTTTATTCTCTAGACTTCAGGCTTTGCAGATAGCGTAGCTAGCCTAGAATATACGCTTCTGGTTATTTTGTAACGGATGTTGAAAGAAAAGGGTCACAGGAACACTCACTTACAACATCCTGGCAAGTCTTACTGTAAGCTGATGAGGTTCTGGCGACCGGACTCAAAGCTAGCAAAATCCTCTGTTGAGCATAGTATTCTATGTGTTTGTGACTGTTCCTTCGTCACTTTCATCTAATCATCATTCATCCTTATTGTCGCGATTAGTCAAAATGGCACAAATGTAACGTACACTAAAAAAATCAAAACACATTATCTACCCTTGTGTACTCTAACCTAATGCAGCCATATATGACCTAACCTATCATTGTCTTGCATTTACTGTCCTAACCTAACTTTACCTAACCTTGCCAAGCCTAACGTAACCTAACCTATTCTTGTATTGTCCATGTGTTGAGAGGCATGGACCAGACCCTGTGGCCGAGTGATCCAGTCTGCCTGCAACTCGTGCAGGAAGCAGTTCGAAGCGAGCTCCGCTCTTCGCGTGAGAAGGTGATCGAACTGTCCGAGTTAGCTAGGGCCGTATACGGTTTGCTAGTGTTGTGTTAGTTTCTTCCCTTGGAGTGTAAGCGAGGTTTTGTATGCAATTACCGAGAGCCAGTGAAGATACGATTAAATAGATCACGATGAACAAACAAAGAGAAAACACCATGAAATTTGTTTTCACTGACGTAAAAACGCGACCCACGTCAATGGATTTTCATCGATGGTTTCGTGAGGTATACCAAGTGCCTACGATCCAAGTGCTCAGTTTTTAAATAGATTTCTTTCGTAAGTGTTTGTACGTAACAATTGTGAAAAAGTGGTAGGAGAACGGTTACTAAATGATTTTGGTGCTAAGGTAATCTATAGTGACGTAGATGGTGACCATAAGGTTGAAGTAGAATGGGCCCAACAGCGACTTGTAATTGTCAGAATCCATGTAGTCCCAACTGAATTAAGTGCAGAAGTGATAAGTCGAGTCATGAATTCTTATGGGGAAGTGGTGAAACTTGACGACGAGACATACTCTGCGAATCACTTTCACCCTACTCGATCTGGACGTGTCTTGATCAAAATGATACTACCTAAACCCATACCCTCATATGTAATGATGAATCGAGACTCATATTGGGTTACATACCCTGGGCAGGCCTGTACGTGCCTCGCGTGTGAGGAAGTTGGGCATAATGTGGCCCCCCGCAGGAGGCCCGTCAATATACCCGCTGACAATGTACCGATGGTATATAAACCCACCGTGCTAACCGTGCGGACTAAACCAAGAGATTCAGCTCCAACAGGTGCAGAAGTCACTGCGTCAGGAGATAACAAAGTAGGGAACACTGACAGCCTCATAATCACCGGAGGAGACAAGTACCAGACACGAAGTTAGTGTGGAGAATACACCAACAGGAAGGGAAGAGATGGATCAGCCAGCCTTGACCACTTCAGAGGAGATGCATCACATACCCTCACCCCCCCCCCCCAACCAAGTGCTTTATTTCCGGAGGCAGAATTCCCCGTCGTTACCTCCCCTAGGAAATCACGGTCAAGATCTGCATCAAGGTTACGGTCAGTGGCGGAAGAGTCAATGGTGCTACGTAGAAAGAAGAAGAAAAATAATGAATGCGTAAGTTCCACAATAGTTCATAACGAATTTAGAGTAGAAACTGGTACCCCAAAGCAAGATGTTCCAAAGGTTAGTTTAACAAGTAATTCAGCAAATGTAACTAAAGAAAAACCTTCAACGAGTAACAAACTTACTCCAGATTTATTTAGTGAAAGCATAGTTAATGCATTCTAGGCAGAAGTTGGAGATCTGTAATGTTGAAGAATTTAAGTAACTTTAGTTTTCTGTTGTGGACAGTTTTAATCATGCAAACATTTACCTTGGCATCTATAAATTTGAATCAAATGCAAAATAAGACCAAAATAATTGCTCTCAATGAATTTCTCATTAAATCGGCTATCGATGTCGCCCTACTTCAAAAGAGGTCGAAATAGACGATTTTCCCGTACTGAGCATGTTTAAAGTATACAACAATTTTACTCCCTTAGCACAAAGGACTGCCATAGCAAGAAGGCGACACTTGGATTTAAGTTATGTAGTGCCCCATCCTACTGGCAGGCAAATAAGTGCAAAATTAGGCTCCGTTTTTCTCTGTAATGTGTATGCTCCGTCAGGAAGGCCAAACAGACGGGCACGAGAAGATTTTTTTTCAACAGTTGTAGGGCCTGAGTTGACATCCCACACACTAGACACTATACTATTGGGGGATTTCAACTGCGTAACTCGTTCACAAGCTCAAAACTCAGGAAACAACTTCTCACGTACGCTCTATGAATTAACGCAGGGGTTACAACTGCGTGACGCTTGGATACACGCCAACGGTGAAAGTCCAGGTTTCACACATATCACCTCCAATAGTGCGTCAAGAATAGATAGGTTTTATGTCGCACCAAGATTTCAGGAATATATAATTAGTGTTCAAAATTTTCCAGTATGCTTTAGTGATCATAGTGTACCAATTCTCAAAATAAATTTAGGTTTGATCAAACCCCGACAAAGTAGAGGATACTCGCTTTTAAATAGCACATTATTACGCAATGGTAGTTATGTAAAGCTAATCAGGGAAACGTGGAACGAACCGAAGGCCTCTCGGCCAGTGCAAAAGACACTAATCGAGTGGTGGGAAACTCGAGTTAAGCCTAAATTTCGTCAGATCAGTAAAGTTTTCAGTGCAGAGGTTAGTAGAGATCAAAGAAACAAATATATTTTTTTGTATGCAGTCTTGAATGATCTCCATCGTTTAGCACTGCAAGGTAATTTCGATCGTCCCTATGCAAATGAAATAAAAGCGCAATTACTTTCTATACATAGGAAACGAAAATCTGCAGCAATAATAAAGAGCAAGATTCTTCCTATAGACCGGACGAGCAAGCCACACTAAGTCACATTCTTCAAGAACATAAACACGCCAGGAGTCACGTTATTCCGGTGAAGTTGTCACCAGCCCTCATAGTATACACGACAGGTTTATGCAATACTATAAAGATCTTCTTGGACTTTAAAACAACAGAAAATCAATGTAATTTTTTGAACTACCTCCCTGCATCACTGACGGAAAATGAAAGAACTGAGCTCACACAACCGTTTAGTAAAAAGGAGGTTCATGATGCAGTATTCAAAGCTCCGAGAAATAAAACTACAGCCGAAGATGGATTACCATCAGAATTATATCAATGTTTCTGGGATTTAATAGGAGACGAATTAGCGAAATGGGTCAATGAAGTGTTGACAACAGGGACAATAGGGAAGACCAGTAGCACGGGAGTTATAGTGTTAGTACCTAAAAAGGCAAATCCAAAGTTCGTCACAGATTTTAGGCCAATTTCAATATTGAGTAGTGACATCAAACTTATCGTTTCGTGCGAGGTGCGGTTTGTTTTGTAATTTATTTATCATGGAAAATCTTTTGAGTGAATTGGAGTGGTCAAAGGATCAAATACCGAACTTACGTTAGTTGAATAGTTGCGCGAGAAGCCTGCCCTTTGGGACCAAACTTACCCATAATTTCAATACAAAGACCCCAACAGGTCACTTCCGCTATAATTAGCTCTTGCCGGCAGTGAATGTTTCACCCAGAATCTTCTTTGTCGTCTCTCTTGAGCAAAATGACACATGCTGCCGCAGAGAGTGCAACTTCCTCCGCAGTCTGCGTCTTGCAGCCAAAATGTTAACAAAAGTTATTAACAAAAAATAAAGTCAAACTAGTGTTCTGGTTACCAACACCTGTTGTTAACCGTGTTGATAACAAAAAGTTGATAACATTTGTTGGTAACATTCGGTGAAAATGCGACATTAGTTGAGATTGTACTGTTGCAGGGTCCGGATTTTGATGACCTAAAAATGCTGTAAAATGACCTAAAATCTTTGAAAAATGACCCAAAAATTCGTACAAAACTCAATCTGCTTATTGAAAATACAGAGTGTCCGAAAAGTCACGCAACCCGGTGTTTACGACCGTATAACGGAATAGCGAAACGGAATGAGAAGAAACGCTTTCTGCCAAGAGAATGCCCTGTATATTGGGAAAATTTAGAGAGACAAACATATGTAAGAACATGCACGTTTTAATAACAAATAAGCAAAGTGTTGCCAAAGGCGGAAAAAAAATATTTGCAAATCGTGTATATTGATGCACAGAACTCACTCAGGTAAATTATTGCAACATTTCACAATACCAACGAACAATTTGGATGGCCATCTAATGAATTTGACACAAAAAGAACTTTGACGAAGTTTCAAAAACATTGCAGCAGGGAATAAATGGGCTGTTCCAAAAATCGATGTTTTCACAATATTACGAGGGACACTGGCTACACTGTTGGTGTCACGTGTCACTAACAGACGTGTTTCACCTCAGGCTATCACACTAAGGCACTTTTAACGACAAAGGAGAAAGTTGGTTATTTTCGAACATATGCAATAAATTACATACACCTTGCAACCCTGAAATGTGGGTATCATTACAAATTAAAGCAAATGTTCGAAGTGTCCACCATTTTCTTGGATACATAAGTTGGTTCGCTTGATCATGTTCTCAGATACCTTCCTGAGGGTTGCAGCACCGATATTATTAATTTCCTGTGTAATGTTTCGTTTCAGCTCCAATGTTCTGGGTCCCGTTTGGTATACTTTCCCCTTTAAGTAACCCCACAGAAAAAAAATCGGGCGAGCGAATGGGGCATAAATCCTTGGATATTAGACGATCACCAAAAATTCTCTCAGCATACGAAGAGATTCATCAGATGTATGGCAAGTTGCTCCATCTTGTTGTAGCCAAACATCACGTCCGTCTTCTTCCAGGAGAGCAACGAATTGCATTATGAGATCCCCGTACACAGCAGAATCCACTGTTGTCTCAAAGAATAACGGCCCCACAATACGACGTCGCGATATTCCACACCATACACCGATTTTCGGAGAGTGCAAGGGTAGTTCATGCAACTGATATGGGTTTTCTGTCGACCAATGCCTGGAATTTTGGCTGTTGACATACCTATCCAATTGAAACCACATTTCAGGGTTGCAAGGGGTATGTAATTTATTACATATGTTCGAGAATAACCAACTTTCTCCTTTGTCGTTAAAAGTGCCTTAGTGTGATAGCCTGAGGTGAAACACGTCTGTTAGTGACACGTGACACCAACAGTGTTGCCAGTGTCCCTCGTAATATTGTGAAAACATCGATTTTTGGAACAGCCCATTTATTCCCTGCTGCAATGTTTTTGAAACTTCGTCAAAGTTCTTTTTCTGTCAAATTCATTAGATGGCCATCCAAATTGTTCGTTGGTATTGTGAAATGTTGCAATAATTTACCTGAGTGAGTTCTGTGCATCAATATACACGATTTGCAAATATTTTTTTTCCGCCTTTGGCAACACTTTGCTTATTTGTTATTAAAACATGTATGTTCTTACATATGTTTGTCTCTCTAAATTTTCCCAATATACAGGGCATTCTCTTGGCAGAAAGCGTTTCTTCTCATTCCGTTTCGCTATTCCGTTATACGGTCGTAAACACCGGGTTGCGTGACTTTTCGGACACTCTGTAGTATATATATTCAAAGACAAACAATGTAACAATTGCTTCTTCACCTTGGTGTGTTGTACGGACTGTGAATAAGAAACTCGACAATGTTGCATTTCGCGATTTTCAGACAGGCTTTGTTGCGCTGGTAGTTAAACACAGAGTAAGTACCGCAAGATAACATTCAGACAAACAGAAATTTTTGAACTTCTTATGTTTCAGCATGCAATGACACAAAATTTTTAAAAAGATGACCTAAAAATGACGCAAAATTTTACAAAATGACATAAAAGTGGCGAAAAAGTTTAAAAAATGACCGAAAAATAAAAAATGGTAAAAAATGACCAAAAAATAACCCAAACAATTACATTTCTACAACCTGAGGAGGGTGTTCAGGATTTCTGTACTAGTTAGCAATGCCTACGTTTCACCAGTTAAAAGATGAAATGTCATCAAAATGCGGGATCTGCATGATAAGCTATGAGGTGAAACGGGTCTTACTGGAAGTTCAATACGGCGGGCCAAGGGACGAGAAACCCGTGAATAGAAGGAAATTACTATTTACTTTGGGAGCCCTCAAACATAATTAGCTCTCCTAACCACCTCTGTATACAAAACTCAACGCGTCAAACCGATAGAAAGAAAGAGAAAAAATCGTGGCGGAGTGGTAAGTAAATCTCGCTACGATGCCAGGTGTCCCGGGTCTGAATCTCGGCCTGGGCATGAATGTTTGTGAGTGTCCATTCATCATTTTCATCATCATCACTCATCCCCATCTTCGCAATAAGCCAAAAGTAACACAAAAGCGAAGTATAATAAAGTAAATCAATCAATGTTAGCAAAAATAAAACGTCGAAAAAAAGCAACGTCATTTTGAAATTACTGCAGCCTTTTGGTGCAGGATGAACAGTCCGCACTGAAGCACTGACATGTTTCGATTTCGATTCTAACATTTTGGAAGCTAAGATTATGTAAACGTCTAACATGTTAAACATTTCGTTTCCAGAAAAATTAATAAAAAAACAGATATTGTTAAAATGTGCCTCACACCTGTTAGAATATTTAAAAAAATCCTTTATACAATATTGACAATTAAAATTACTTTAGAATTTGCTACTTAGCTTGTAACGCATATGAAGCACATCTTCATCTTCGGGTATGGAAGAATTTTTCATACCCTGAGTAATTTGTGCATTCTATGGAGCTTCATGTTTATGTTTTCTTGTGGTTTAGCCGACCTTCGTGGAGAAGTGGTTAGAGTTCAACGTGCTGCGATGCCAGGGGTCTCGGGTTCGAATCCCTACCTTGGCAAGGGTGTCTTTTGTGAGTGTCCCTTCATCAATTTCATCATATCATCAATCATCTTGGCGATTAGCCAAAAATGGAATAAAAGCGAAGTAAAATAAACCAAATCAAAAAGTCATTAACAATCGTACGTTTTTTTTTATATAAAAAAAATAACGTGTTAAGTTTTGTTGGAATCATTTGCAACTTTCGACTGTTCTGAATTCTTTCGGTTTGTCTCCTTGACTAGACCTTCACGTACATTACTACAACGGATGGGGAAAACTTGAAAATTTGTTTGTGAGAAAAAATTTGCAAAGAAGCTCATGGCGTGTCGACAATTTCGGAACTCCATCTGCGAGGCGCGTGTGTACTAGATGTTACATTGTGTAAAGCGTGGTTAATGCCCATGAGGAAAAGAACGGAATCTGTTGGAAATCTTTCCTTCTGGCGGGAATGTTGGGGAAGTTCAAGGTGAAGAATGGAGTTAATTGGCTGCATGCCGTGAACAAGAAATGGATTCACAATTGAGGCAGAATCTTCAGTCAACAATATGGACTTCCAGAAGACGGTTGTTCTCATCTTCATCGCCTGTGGTGTCCAAACTTTTTGTCTTCCACTACGTAAGTATTGTCTTAGTAAGCATTGGCGAATTTAGAGGGATGGGCACGGGTGCACGTGCCTCTCCTAAAAGATACGACTAAATATCGTTTTTGTTTTTCATTTTTGAAACAAAAACTGTTAATTTCAAGAAACGTCAGACGCCTTTAGTGGAGAGAATACCAAGAATTGACCACTTTTAAAATACGATCATTTCGAATTTTTCGACTGTTCGGGATCCAGAAAAGTTAGGAAATTATATCACGAAGTTAGGCTCTGACTTTATCAATTCACACGCCGTCGTTTTAAATTACTTAAATTCTTACCGTAACCTTCGGCGCTTAAAAATACGGAATAGCTTATATTAGGTGTTATCTCTTTCATATGCCTGCATCATGACCAAAGAAAAAAAAATAACTATTCACCAACAAAGTGAGAGATCTTTATGGAAAAGAAGCAAATTGAATCCAGTTTCTGTTTAAATAGGGGGCTTAAGTCTGAATTGTCAATAACGCCAAAGTATTTTCAATTCAATTTCAATTTTTGATTTGCAAAATAATAATAATAAGGTAAAAAATAGTTTCTATGACTGAACGGCAAGATGTGAGATCTCACTCTGCCCCCCCCCCCCCTGAAAGAAAATCCTGCAGGCGCCCTTGGTTGAAGAGTAACACCGCATTCATATGTTGCATCGCGTCATTTTTTGGAGAAAAATGGGACATTTTCAAAATGCGTTCCTTGAAAGTTGTAACAATAAGTACCTAGGTGTATTGTTTTGTCATTCCAGTATGTAATACCATCATATGTACGTACATCGTCGGTAACGCAAAAGGTTTCTTGCGCGACAAATGCCGACGTTACGGTTCCAGCATGACGGTAAGTATGACTCAATCTCCCATGAGAACCCCACCACTTTGCTCGGGTCCCTACAGGTGGTAAGATTTTGTTTAGGAAATCACTGTAAGGTTTCGTTAAAGGGATAGATTTTCGTTTGCTCATGCAAAGACGCCGACCTGCGTGGCGGAATGGTTAGCACAGAGCGCTACAACACCAGGGTCCTGGGTTCGAATCCCGGCCTGGGTGTGGGTGTTCTCTGAGAGTGTCCCTTCATAAATTGCATCACATCATCACTCATCTTCAACTTTGCGATTATGCAGGAGTGGCAGTAAAATGAATTGATTGGTTGATTGATTTTCTTTATTTAAGTTCCATTTTTGTGCACCTTTTGGCCAATTTATTTACGAAGATGTGGATGAGTGATGATGTAATGAAATTGATGAATGTCCTCTCACAAACTTCTATGACCAGGCGTCGTAGCGGTGGTAATAAAATGAAGTAAAATAAACTAAATCAATAAGTACCGTGCGTGCATTTCCTTGCGAAGTATGACGGGCGGCGCTAGCGGAGATGCCGACAATTACGACCAGTTACGTCCCGCTTAAGTTTACCCTCGAAACCGGTTTGCTTCGCTCGGAATCGTTTGGAGGTTTTGAATGTGCAACAGTGTATCAAAATTACGTTGCAGATTAAACCGTTAAAGGTCAAAGGTTTTCGTGCGCCTTGTTTGCAATCTGAAAGCTCCGAGCTTGAGTTGTACAGGTGCCCTGGAACCGAGCTGCGAATGGACTGAGGAACAGACCTTGAACCAAGAGCGTGTTAATTTCGTACCGTGTAAAAGAGTGTGGTTTTTGTTACTTGCCGTGCTACTTCTTTGTGTAATTGCAGTGTGTGTGTGTTGTGTGTGAGGCGATTGAAATGCCAGCCGCAAAGTTCACGTTAGAACAAATTGTTTTTATGTATGACACTTACGTGAAAACAGACTCGTCTCGAGACGTGTGTAGGCAATTTGCACAGAAATTCCCTGGTGTTTCACCTCCAGGTAGAGAGACGGTTAGGTGTCTAAATTACGAGAAACTGGATCGTTAAATTTTAGAACCCCTAAGCAAAAACGACGGACTTTTTTCGTGTGAAACATAATTTCATCAAACGATGACAAGAATGTGTGAATGTAGATGGACATAACTTTGAACAACTCTTATAACACAGGTTAGTGCTAGTTTTGCAATATTAATATAAATATCTGCATGCTAAAGATATGTCCATAAAAATAAGCGGGACGTTACTGGTCGAAAATGCTACAATTCTACCGATCTCTCGGCCTCGCAAGGAAATGGACGCGGCGAGAAAAATGCGTCTGTACTTACCAAAAAAACGGTTGAATCCTGTTTTTGTAAATTAAGTGGTAGACAAATTTTAACGGTACATTATTTGCTGTAACTAATAAAGGTGTACCTGAACATAAGTGGACTTTGAACAAATTTTGCATTTAATTAACATTGTTGCAAAAGTGTTGAGTTGTTGTTTTAAGTCCACTTTATGCACAGCAAGGCTAATCGGAACTGGGCCTACAGTTTAAAGTTTAATTCGAGCCGCTATGGGCCTCCGCCGGGTATCGAACTCGGAACCCCTTGATTACATGGCGACGACGTGTTTTAAGTCCACTTTATGCACAGATAGGGTAACGTAGGGCGAATCGGGTCAAGAAATAAAACAATATAAATATTTCTTACAATTTGATTCAAATTTAAAATTATCGGGAATACGGTAACAAATCGATCCTTGAACAATAATTGACATTAAAGAAGAATTTGTTAAGTTCTCTTATTTCTTGCCCACACCATTCAGACTTCAACTCTGCATGTCTCTATTCACCCTTTAGAATTTGGATGAAACGTGTCACATCTTGGGATGAAACGGGTCAGCTAATTAACATTGGAATATTCAATATTAATATGTAATTTCAAATACAAATCTTATGTTCGGAGTGTAAGACCTTATATTTTGTTCGCACATCTTCCACAAATAAACGTTTATATTCTTTGTGCATCCACACATTTCTCGTGATACCAGTCTTGAGATTTTCCTTGGCGCTGTATTCAATAACTCAGTTTCAGAAACAGGATCGTTGTATTACCGATCCCACAAACGTCATCGGCTGGGATAGGATTTTAAGGTGCAAAATTTTGGTAGGGAAAGGGGAAGGAAAGGATTCTGAAAATATTTTCAAAACGGTGCAAATGAAAGGTGGTGATAAAATGCCGTTATTCAATGCTCTCTTTTTCTTCGCCTTCATTATATAATGAGCGTGGACCGCATAGGGAACCTGTGGTTCAGCCGAATAGGTTTTTTTGAAGTTTGTGTTTTCTCTCGCGGATTTTGCTACATTATCTTTGGAACTATTGGGTTGCTTGAATTGGTGTTTAACAGTAAGACTAATCTGGACTGGAACTACAGTTTAAAGTGGGATCCGAACCACTATGTGCCTCCACCGAGTATCGAACTCGGTACCCCTTGATTAGGGAACTCTTTGGGGTGCTATGATTAAAATACACCATTTTATAGCTCTCGTTCTGCTATACAAAATAAGACTATAGGATTTTATGTAGCTCCTCAAGAAGAATGAAAGTAATTTATTTTTTGGTCCAATCTTTTAACAAAGCATGAAAGAAATTGAAGGAAAAAGGTGCTGAAGCATTAAAGAGGGTGTAAAAAGAGGATAAAATTGCTAATCTCACAAAAAAGTGCAAGAAGAAAAAAACAAAGTCTGTTCATTTTACATGCTTTCGTGTCCTAAAATACCGGGTGACCAGAATTAAAATTACCCAACTCAGAGCCCTCTGTAACCTGTTTGAGGCATCGTAGAACTCTGAAACTTGGTGAATCCACTATGCACACCATGGGGAAGAAGATGGCGATTAAAAAGAAAATAGTTCAATTTTCCGCCACCAGGTTGAAATGTGGCGCTGTAGTAATGAATATTGAAAAACATAAGTGATTTAGCTGAGTTATTAATTACAAAGACTTTTGTTAGTGGCTGGAAGTTGCGAGAAAATAATCTCTCGTTTTTTGCAAGTTTGCAAGGTAAAGGAAAATTCATAACCAATTAGAGCAGTTTACGTCATTATTACAACCCATCATGGAAGTACAGCGCCACATTTCAACCTGGTGGCGGAAAATTGAACCATTTTACTTTTTTTATCGCCATCCTCTTCCCCATGCTCTGCAGAGTGGATTCACCAAATTTCAGAGTTCTACGATGCCTCAAACAGGCTACAGAGGGCTCTGAGTTGTGCAACTTTAATTCTGGACACCCGGTATATATCTGAAACGATCTGAAAACAGCTATATTTTTGAGAAGGTGCTGCACCTTAAAATCCGTTCTCTATTCATCACTAATTTTTCCGATCCTGACATGACCACGATGATTATAGCGTGCGGGTCCTTGTCGCACTTATTTTTATATATGCGTTCTTTTGTTTCATCTTCTCTCTGATACTCGCCGGGCCCTGTAGCCGAGTGGTTAGTTCATCGCGCTGCAACGCTAGGGGTCCCGGGTTCGAATCCCGTTAGGGCTTGGTTGTTTGTGAATGTCCATTCATCAATTTCATCATTTCATCACTCATCCCTATCTTCGCAAATTAGCCAAGAGGCACAAAACGCGAAGTAAAATAAACTAAATCAATCAATCAATTCTCTCTGATACTCGGTTTTGGCTTGGAAGTCCTGAATTTTTTTCAGGAGATTTCAAAATAACTGCTTTCTGCTTCTTTCTGGGGTGGTACTGTGGTGGTCCCTGCTGGAGACGGCAGCGATCATGGAACGTTTTTGATGCCGACGGAATAGAGGAAGCAATGAGCAGTATTCCCATCTACATCTTCTGGTAGTACTTGGGTTGAGGAAGGCATGAAATCGTGCTACTTCGTTCATTCAGAGTATTAACACTTGTGGAACGGAAACCACTCTCTGTAACCCGCTGGAGTTGCTGCTGCCTTCAAAATTCTTTATTTCTTGAAGTCGTGTAGCCAATCCATTCCAGGCATTATTTTTTCCTTAGAAAAATGATTACACTGGACTTGGCAAAATTCGAACGTAACCTTCCTCACACCATTGGAGTCGAAGCCAAAACCACATGAACAGAATTTTAGTAACTGTGATACCAGTTCATCTTCATGTTGCACTGTGAAAGTAGTCCCCCCCTCCCTTTTCTCAGGAGTTTGTCCTGGCCTCTTTGTCTCTTCTTTGGAGGCACGGAAAGGAACACCAAACAGTCCTAAGGCATGTCGTTGGTACCTTCCCTAAATGCCTCAATCGCCTTCTGCATTTATTCCTTATCCCATGAAGTTGACGATTTCCTTGTATATTCACCCATCTGTGGAAGACAATTTAATTTAGAAGCCTCGGTCAGGAAAAATTGGAATAAATGTGTTGACCCTATTTACCCGATTTTCCTGACCTTATTCCCCCCAAAAGTGCAACATTTTTCTATTAATTAATTGGATACACTGAAAGAACGACAAAAATGACTGGAAATCTTATAATCCTTTCTACGACAACTAAATACCATGTTACGCACAAATGGTCTTAAATAACCAATAAATACACATAGCCATTTTTAAAACACAGTTGTACTCGTCTACTTACATTTAACAAGAGTATTATCTGTAATTTTTAGCAATTTACACTTATTCTTAGTACCCATACAGCACAACATGGTTTCAGATATGTTACGGATACGTAACTCGTGAAACATTGTAACATTGCTGCAACATTGTGAAACATTACTGTGATGTTTCAGGTATGTTTCAGCAATGTAAAAATGACCGCGAATCTAACATAACATTCGTAGTGTTACAGAAACATGTCAGTGCAACATTACAGAAACGTGTCAATGTAACATTGCAGAAACATGTCAGGGGAACATTACAGATACATTTCCGTACAGTTTTGTGATATTTCAGTTACATTGCAGTGATATTATTTCACATTATTGTTATATTGAATGGAATCAGTACTGTATTCATAAATGGCATATTTGAGGGGGGTTTGGGGTTAAACCCCCTTCAAAAATTATTACAATACTTACTTGTAAATAATTTCCTGAAAATCGAATTCACAGTATTTCTTTTAAAATCAAGTATTGTGATGCTGTAAAAGTGCCAGAGGTCTTGGGTTTGAAACCTCATTAGGCATGATGCTTAATATTTATTTTATCTCCCATCAATTGACCACATATCTCAATTAATCTAGTCAGGAGAAAAAGTGCATAAAATTGCCGATTATGCATTCGTTCATGTCAGACAAAGCTAGAGTTAAAAAAAAAAAACTTTAGACACCTCAAAAGAAAATATGAAACATTAAACTGGTAATCATCATTAATACCTTCAATTGTTTGCAAAGGAATAGAGTTTTACATGCAATAACAAAGATCTTTGTGGTTTGCTGTGCCACGTCACAAGGAAGGTTGTATTGAGGGTGATGTTATCAGCATCATGCTCCAGTCACTTTTCGCCCACTTTACCAATTCATGATAGACTGGAAGCATGTAAACATTTTACAAAATACTAAAATTTACTTTGTTCATCGTGTCACTTTACGATGAAAAATCTGGTACAATAAGGTATACTCTATATTTGAATTACAAAATAATGAACAGGTAATTTTAGAATATCATCCCAAATAAAAATTCAAAATTAATGTAACAGTAATTTATCACCAACTTGTACATAGCTATTGTAAATTATTGACAACATTTAGATTCTAATAATGTTGATTCTGAAACATTATGCATTATTCTGGAAACATCTGAGATACCTTACTGGATACTTTCTGGAGATCATGCAGAGTGAAATACAAGTTACCTGAATTGGCAGTCTATACATTTGATAAGAATATCCTACATACTTACATGATTGGAGAAATTGACCACAAAGTTGGCAACCCTTAAGTATGCCGTGCCACTCCAAGGTCTGCGGAGCCATGGATTATTATTATTATTAAAAGAATCAGTAAAAAATAAAAACTTGGAAAAACTATCAATTAAAAAAAGAGCAAAATGGACACAAGCTAAACTTGGGCAATTTTTGGGAACTAACAATATAAATAAGAATTGAACAATAACAGCAAATCAAAGTTTAAAAATTGATGAAATGTGTTTTGACATTCTCTATAATCTCGAAAATGTGCAGTATCAGAGGTTGTGCTTGCCAGTCAGAATTATTAATGCTATTACTGTTTCTTGTGAGAAATTTCCATTGTCTTGTTGCTTCAAAGATGTTCTACTATTTCCTACATTACCATTTCTTCATGAAAACAATTTTACATAGATTTCCTAACTTATACCAAAACATTTCAAAATGAGAACGTGCAAGACATGATTTTTGAATGATTTATATTATATATTTCATTGACTTTCAAAATGGTTGTGCTAGGCTAGGTTCGTCATTTTCAGAAGATAGATTTTCTCTCTCTCTAACTTGTTCAGTAATTCCTCTTTCTTCCATTCCCAAAGCCTCCAAGTGTGAGCTGCACTGTCCTGGAAGAAAAATTCTAGCTCCCTTACAAATTATTCAAACTTCTTTGAAATTTCACAACATTACCAAAATAATAGAAAGAAAATATGACAACGAATCACATTCACATTTTAGTACACCAATAAATTAGTAAAATATTACCAGATTTTAGGCCAAAAACAATGTTTACTAGAATTTCGATTTTTCTTAAGTTTGATATATCATCTAACTAGCCCAGAAATAAAACAGATGGTGATTCATTCCTCCTCTGCTTTTTTTTAATGACTACCGTATTTTATAGTTTTCACATTAACTCTTAAGAATCTAGATATCATTGAAGCACATTTTTTGGAGTATAAAATTTTAAATAGCGTTTTCATGGATGCCAGGAACGCAGGGCATGGAAGGAAAAGCCAAACTGATGCCTTACTGGTGGACCACCAGATCAACTTGGCAATTGGACAATATCTTCACTACTTGAGAAGCGGTTGGAAAACTATGAAGTGCTTTTTGTTGAAAATGGCTGGCTAGTGCATGCTAGTACCTTGGTATATCAGTAGCCATAACGTGCTCAAACACTACACAAAGTCTCATCCTACACCGAGTGATCAAATCTACAAATTGTAATACAAGTTACATTCCTCGTTAATTTTATTCCATGTATTAAAAAGTTCTAGTAGTATTCAACTACTTTTTAAGATGTGTCTTTGTCATAGTAAATGTAAATAAACTAATATTAGTAATTATAAAGGTAAGAACAAAACATTCATGGTTGACCACAGGATGTTTTCAGGTAGGGCTAAGCACTGAATTTTTTTCAAAACGGAGGGGGGAGGCATATTTTCTCCATAATAGTGTCACTCCCTGAAAGAAACACCGTCAATTCAAAGTTATCATATTTCTCAAATGACTGTGACTGAAATAAAATTATATAGGTGAAGTATGAAATTTTAAGGTGACACCTTCCTGGCATCCATGAAAACCTTATTTAAAATTGTATACTCCAAAAATTGATTCTGTGATATCTAGATTCTTAGAGATAATTTGAAAACTATAAAATGTGATATACATTTTTAAAAAATCAGAGAAGGAATGAAAACACCATCAATTTTATTTTTGTGTAAGTTCGATTATATATATCAAACTTTACTTTAAAAAATATTTGAGTTGGTGTTGCAACTTTCCCTTTAAAAAAATCGAAACCTTATTAGTACATGTTTCTAAATATCAGAAACAATGTTCAAAAATATTTATTGTCTTTAGTTCTCCTAGAACATCATTTTTCCAACATTGCAAGGTGTTTTTTTTTCTCATGTAGCAAATTACGGAAACCTTAATATCTCAAAAATCAGTAAAGCTAGAGACCTGAAACAAAATTCATTCTGTAGTTAATGAATCATACTTTCTATGATACTCAAGTATGCTTTGCTCAAAATTGCATCCTAAGAACAAAAATTATGGTGGTAATTTGGGTAACAAGACAAAAAATTGGATTTTTAAGCCAGATGTTTTTATAGGCTTATCAAGGAGTTTAGTCTAAGGGTTGATTTTTTTAATGTGCACACCTACCTGCAGCGTGTTTGCTAATAAAATATCAGTGCTTGGAAATGCAACCCTTTTTTCAGCATGGGCTTAAACGTGGCCGATTATGGAATTCTGACAGTTTCGGTTTTAAATATCTCAGATGGGTCCTCTTGAAAAATTCTGATATTTGGCATGGAGGAAGCCCTGCATGAACCTAACTCACAGTAAAAATCTCAACTTTTAGACTCAACTTGTTTGGTGAATATAACGTAATATATGCGATCTAATTTGTGACATTGGTGTGTAATGTTAAGCTACATGTATACCTAGAATAATGAATGAAGCATTTCCTTTTTCTTTTTTAAAGTTGGGTTTAAAAAATCAGAAATATAGTAACATAGGATTTTAATAGTTGACTTACCAGAAATTAAAATTACAAGGTATGACAATTGAAGATCTGTGAAATCCATCAACTTCTACATGAGCAAAAAAAGTCACGGGCAATGTTGGAAAAATGGCTGGCCCAGGAGAACTAAATACAATATTTTTTTGGGATATTGTTTTTAATATCTACAAACATGTACCAACATTTGTACTAATTTTTTTTTTTTTTCTAAAATGGTCATGCAACCAATTACTTGGTTGGTTTGACATGGAATGACCCAGAATTGACATGAAACTATCCTTGAGTAAAATAAAAGCAAGCCATATATTTGAACTTCTGCAACCCATATCTGTTCTACAGGGCTACAAAATATTTTTACATTTCAGTCTTATTTCTAAAATAAATACATTGTGGGTGTGTTTGTTGCAGCCAACTGATAAGAGGACGTGATAGAAATATGAGCAAAAGCATACTTATGCCTCGCTAGGGCTTCTAACCAAAGGCCACTTTCCATTAACCAAAAAGACCATTATTCATCACAGTTTAAGACAGAACATCGCACAAATTTTCATGGGGTGGTTAGCACATTGCACTGCAATGATAGGGGTTCCAGGTTAGAATCCCAGCCTGGCCGTGGCTGAACTGCATCCATGAATAAAGAATTTCTAATAATAATAATAATAACACTGGGGAACAGTGAAATTGCGGCACAGTGTTTGAGAGCTAATTTAGGGCAATTTCATGCTGCTGAATAATGATATAATAATATATTTCCTGAATTGGCTCTAATTTATGAAATAAATGCAACTAAACCAAAATGGCGGAAACATAAGACATACATATAAATGAACTTCCAACAACAATTTAATATTTCTTTTTGTGATTAAAATCATTATTATAAAAATAAATTTATATAGGCCTATGATCAAAATAATTAAGAAAATATGTACACAATGAAGTAACAAACTATATGTGAAACGTTTTCTATACGATTTCCTGCTGTATTGCTTTTGAGGACAATCCCTGTGTAAGCTCCAACAGTAGTCGGCCATCACGTGGCGATCCCACCATCCCTGGTACCTTTCTTCCATTATCCTTATATCCTGATGGAACCTTTCTCCCCGTTCTTCACTAAAATCACCAAGGTTCTCAGGGAATCTGTCAATGTGGCTATGTAGAAAATGTATCTTCACACTCATATTAGCTCCCAATTTCTCAAAATTTTTCAACATATTTCCAACTATATCGGGGTACTTTTCTGCTCTGTGATTCCCCAAAAAGTTTTTAACGACGGACACAAAGCTCGGTCAGGCCTCAGATTCGATGTAAGACATGTAAGTTGTAAAATTGGCATCATTTATGAGTGTACGAATTTGTGGTGGTCCGTCAAAGATTCCTGCCTTCAATTTTTCAATACTTAGTCCTGGAAAAGTGTGGCATATATATTTGAAACAATCACCACTTGTATCTAAGGCCTTGACAAACTGTTTTATCAACCCAAGTTTAATATGCAGTGGCGGAAGGATGATTTTGTCCCTATCTATCAGCGGTTCATGAATGATATTAGCTTTTCCCACTAATATTTTCCCTTGTGGGCCAAACTTTTATCGTCCAATGCTTTTCTCTAGCACGACTATCCCACAAACATAGGAAACAGGGATACTTTGTGTACCCACTTTGCTGTCCTAGTAAAAAAATCACCATCTTCAAATCCACACACACGAGCCACTTATGTTCAGCATATTCAATTTTTTTCTAAAACCATTTTTATGTTTTGGTATTCTTCCTTAAGGTTTGTTGAGTGTCCGATATATTGCCTAGCAATGCTTCATAAGTTGCCTAGCAACAATTTACAAATAAATAAATAAGTTTATTATGGGAATTTCAGCCCATTATCAAATTTTGATATTACCGAGAAAAGCGTAGAGTAATTTTACCTCCTATATTTTCCATGGTGTGTTTATTTTTATAACTGGAGTCAATTCAACTGAACCAATCATACAATTGTCAATAACAGCTGTTTTGTGTGCTGAAACTGTTATTAAACTTTATGCCGCAAAATAAAATCTTTTTTTTGTTCCCCAGTGTAATCTTTACGATTAGCAAAAATGTGGCAGAAAAGTGAAGTAATATAAACCAAATCAATCAATCATCACCGGCGGTCGGTAGATAGGCCTTGGTCCTCACGGGCTGTTGCGCCACGGGTTATTACTATTTGGAAAAGAAGTTTGCATTTCATTGTCACTGGATGAAAAGAAAGAAAATAAGGTATGACTGAAGACGACCGGACCCCTCTCAGATTTTCTTCATATTTGGCATACTTACTAACTGAGGCCTGCTAATGATGAATCTGAAGTTAAAATTTGTCAAAAACATCTAGAAATTGCAAAATAATTGTGAATCATTGACGCTAGCTCCACGAACCATTGACGTGTGGTTAGGTTAGGCAAACATAGTTAAAATTTCATGTCGTGGTAGTATCAGGATCTAGAAATTGCAAAATAATTGCGATCCATTGACGTGTGGTTAGGTTAGTTTCAGTTAGGTTAGGCAAACATAGTTAAAATTTGGTGTTGTGGTAGTATCAGGAATATATATTTGCTTGTGAAACAAAAAATCTTGCGAAAATCGACGGTTACCATCCCGAAAACTAACGCCTTATTTTAGCTTATTTTGCAATTTCTAGACGTTTCCGACAACTTTTAACTTTAGATTCGCGATTTGGAGGCCTCAATTAGAGAGTATGCCAAATATGAAGAAAATCTGAGAGGGGTCCGGTCATCTTCAAATAACTACTGTGTTTACACTTGGCAAATATGGGGAGGGGGGGGGAGTTTTGCTAAGATTTCTTGCTATCTTTGACTTTACATGAATATTGTGGCTAGTGGCAGATATAAAAAAGGTGCTGATGCCATCACTGTACATTATGGAGTATATAATGAGAGATTACACTTTGAAACAAGCACAATAATGAATCCAGCACATGTGTAATTTCTACATGTTAATTTGGATCATCAACACAATGTTTTGTATGACTCCTTGAGCTAAGAAAATACAAATTAGCCCATTACCGAACGTTATTGCTTACTTGTTTTCTCTGTCTAGCCAAGTTTGTCCTGCATAAACCACAACATCAGAGACCTCTTGCTCTTTAGTATTTGGCTGGTGTTGGCAAACAGTGGCTAGAAGAAAAAAATCAAAAATTGTATAAGGAATAATTCATTTGTATGCAAACTGAAATGCAAAACTTTCTATAATTTGAACCCATTGACTAAGCAAGTAGAAAATATTGCATTTCACATAAACTATTTATAAAATTACAGAACAGTAAAATAAAACATTCTAGAAATCTGACAATACTTCCAGTGCCTGCATAAAATACCATACTGCTACACCAACACAAAATATAAAATGAGTGAAACATGCTGCTTATCCATTGCTGATTAATATGTATCTCTCATAACTAATAAATAAGTAATAAAAAAGGCTCTAGCTGAATCACCTGGCATAGCTAGTCACTCTATTATAATATACACTGTGTCCAGTCATGGCACTGTGTCACTTTCAGAGGATTGCAGTCATTTAAACCAGTACCACATCTACTTTGTTTACAATTGCACTTCAATGTACATGGGCTATTTTTTATTGAAGGGTTTAGTCACCAAATGAGAGCTGAACTAGTAAGAATTAAGTTTCAGAAGTAATTTAAAATTTGGCTGTAACTACTTTCACCAAGTGGTGAGAATACTCATGGAACTCTTTCACCAGGTTGTGAGAATAGCAGGAGGTGCTGAAGACCAGAAATCACATTATAAGATGTTGGAAGGGTAATGGTTCCGAATGTTTAATGATCTTTTTCAGTTTCATAGGAAGATTAAGTATTGCAAAATTGTAGAATTTATTGTTACAATAAATTTGAACCCTGGTGAAAGTAATTACCACTGTTTTGAATTCCAAAGTGCAACTCATTAGCAAATAAATAAAAACACGAAAAAAGTACCTTACGCAAGCATTTGTCGACAAGGCATTTTTCATTTGGAACACTTGGAGCTATAAAACTGGCCCACCCAACCTAACTACAAAAGCATTTAGAGGCGTTTTTTTAAAACTAAAGAGCCCTAAACCTTACTTGCCTAACTTCATTAAGAAACCCCTTTACATCACGCACACATGGCAGTAGTAGTCCGTAATCAAGATGGCAGTAAACAAATGGCTAATTGCAATTGAGAAGTACATGTAAGTGAAACATTAATCTCAAAGCAAAAACACAGAAAGTGATTGCTATAACTCTGAAGTACATGTGTAAACAGACATTAAACCATGAAAAAAATGCCTGTGTACCATAATGAAATTGGAATTAAACAATTGGAACTAGGGCCAAACCATTTATGAATGTAATATTATCTTCATCACGTGATACACTAGTCCATACATGAACACATTTTTCCAACTGCATGGTGTGGAGGTAAAAAAGTAATGATCGCCTGCATGTAAACACACACCAAAGTAATCTTTATACCCACCAATAACTAAAGAATGTGTGTGACAGTGTAACAGGCCAGGTCAGGTCAGAGATTATTCGCATGCACAGATTAAAACCTGGTGAAACAACTCTAAGCTAGATTCACTACTGGTGAAGCTAGTCACTCTGTCAAAATTTGACTTTGGTGGATGCTGTATATTCCATATTTAGATCAAATTCTGATTACATAAGTTTGCAATAATGTGACAATTATATTTTGAAGCATTGTAATCACAAAATTGGGAAAAGTATTTCTTGTGTGCATTGCTGATTAAAGGTAAATTAAATCACAAACACAAAAATTAGTTAGCAAATAAATTTTAAAAAAAATATTGTTTCTGTTACTTGTTCTTTCACCCACTTCAAGCTGTGGTATTGTAATGCAGCAACATTTCATTGCGTACTGTAAAATTAGAATCTGAATTATATGAGCACCATGTAAATCATGCTGTGATCTTCAGTAGTAGCCTGTTCGCTAAGACTCGAGCTACAATCCACACAGCTAAAAAAAAATTGCACGTAACAATGCTGCAGCCTTCGATTTACGTATCGAAATCACAGAATGAATTAGTAGAAACGTATTTCTTATTAGATAAAAACTACTAACGTAACAACTTACGTAGTTCAAAGTATTCTACGCCTCTTCACTATGCACAGGGAGGTGAGAAACCTTTTTAAGAGGGCAAGTTTTGTACAAAATTAGGAAGGTGGTAATTATAATGTAACCGAAAATTGAGATATTTTCAGCAACAAGTACTTTCCGTCTCTTCCATTCAATTTATTTTCGTTATACTATAAATGTGCACTGCTTATAGGTAAGCACTTTATTCCCTGTTATTTTAGTTTCATGAGGTGCGAGAAGTTCCATGCTTCTTCACATCATGTATTTTCAATTAAACAAACAAGATGAAATACTTCTTTAAACATTGGTTTGATAATGCCTGCCTTGTTTCCACTCACGTTCTCACACAAGTTACACAACACAGATTAAATATATAGCGTGCATAAGTATAACACAATTAAACACACTTTGGTATTAATAATATTCAACTTACGGCTCAAAAAACAACATTATTCTTCATAAGATGTGCACAACTCCCGGTCAGCGTTGAACGTAAACACAATGGCCGCCTCAGAAAATTTCCCAGATGGCCGATGATGACCGAATCCAACGTTGCAATGTCTCTGAGACGTTCCAGAAACTAGACAATGAAACGATAACATTGCAATGTTTCAGAAACAAAACTGGGACTTCATGTGATGCTTTCTGTAACGTCAACGCGAAACCAGAATGTTAGAAACGTATATGAAAGATTGCAATATTTCTGAAATATGTCTGAAACTTGGTGTGCTGCATGGGTAGTTTTTACAGTCAACAGATACTACAAGTTCCAAACTTCAGTGCCAGATCGAAACACTTCCTTCAATTGTTTGGCTTCGTGTAGGGAGAGAGAATTTCAAAAGTGACCCTATTCACCCTAAGTTATTCTAGGCTAATCGGGATTGGGCCTATAGTTTAAAGTAGGATCCGAACCACTATGGTCCTCTACCTGGTATTCAACCCGGAACTTCTTTATTGCGAAACCACGACGTTACCATTACGCCACCGGGGAAGCACCTTGTTCCAAACGAACGCTAAAAAAACGATATAGGAAGAAGCTGATCCTAACTCAATAATCTTGAAAAATAAAATGTTTTGAAGGTCAACGTAAAGCTTGCTTGTGATCAAGTTCGTGCGAATCTCTTCATCGAATCTTTTCCTTACATGCCACAAACTATTAAAAGTTGTTGGATCCAGTAAAAGGGCAGGACAACGTGTACACACCCAAGGCCGTCCCGCCAATAGATTACGTAACGTCTGCATTTCTTACACCTTCATATCGCATTCATATATTCCCTTGAGTGCACGCTATCCTAACCGATCTTGGGTGTTTCCTAAAAACCGACCACAGGCTTGCACATATAAAAGTAATTATGCTTATCGCTACTACTCGAATTTAAATCTTGAATGAGAAAAAACTCTCTAAAAAATACACCGTAAAATAAGTTGTATCGAGTCGGTCGGTCTAAGACCGTTAATTGCCGTTAATTGCCTCCGCCACCGTAAAAATTAACTTGACTGTAATGTATAAAGGTGAAGGTAATGTACAGCGATGGGTATTGCAACGTACCATGAGACATATAAGAAACTAGCCTGCATTTGCCTCTCCCCGCAACTTATAAAACTACTTGCTTCATATTTACAGAATAGACGACAATAGTCATGCACCAAAGACTAAGGTTTTCCTATTACATAGCCAGCTCCGGTGTCCCACAAGGTTCGAACCTAGGTCCCCTGCTGAACTTGATTTCCATTAATGATTTACCCGGCGCACTAAAAAAACTCCGATAAGTTAATCTTGGCTGACGATGTCAAAATTTTCAAACACATTAAAAGCGATCACGACTGCACGAAATTACAAGACGAACTTAACGAAGTACTTGATTGGTGCAAGAACAACCAGGTTAATCTCAAGAAATGCAAAGTAGTATCATTCACACGTAACAAACATCCCATCCAATACTCGTATAACATTTCCGACGTTGAAATCGTAAGAGAGAATATTGTAACTGACCTTGGAGTCACATTCGACAAAGCTTTAAATTTCCAGACACACACTGCGCGCATCCTCAGTGAAGCGAACAGGAACCTAGGATTTGTGATGAGAATAGGTAGCCAGTTTAAGAAAAAAGAAACCTTTTTGCTACTTTACTATACGTTTGTTAGATCAAAACTTGAATATGCCTCAGTCGTTGGGACCCGTTATTTATAAAGGAAATCGAAAAAATAGAGATACTCCAAAATAAATTCTTAAGGTATTTAGTATATAAATTAGATGGCATTTATCCAAAATTCACTTCGGGTGACATCTTACTCAACATGCTGAGTGTCCCGTCCCTTGAAAAAAGAAGACAGATGCACCAATTAACCTTCCTTTCGAAACTTCTCAATGGAAAAACAGACTCCTCCGCACTTCTCGCAAAAAATAAACTTTTATGTTCCATACTCAAAATTAAGACCCAGAAATGACCTCTTCCAAATTTCACGCGGTAGAACCAGGATGGCCGAAACGGATCCCATGAGGAGGATGTGCGTGTTGAATAATAGCATTGTAACCAAATATGTTGTTACTTTATGATATACCACCCTTGCATTATATATTTTTGTTATGTAACGATTATTCTGTTCCTTCTTATAGTTTCTTCTCTTATTGTTTTTGTTGTCAAATTCCAATTCTTAATTACTTTTGTTTGGTCAACATATGTGTGTGAAGTTAACTCCGAATTTAACCTGAAAACACTGTAACTGGACATTTTGCCTGTAGTGTTTAATAAATAAATAAATAAGGAGTATGTGGGTGTAGGGTCGCACACATTCTATCAATTTCGGCTATTTTGGAGGTGATGTAATGAGCACCACGCTCCGGCCGCCTTTACATCTAGGGTTACCCAAGGTTTAATTGAGGCTGGGTGAGCCCCAGAACCGCTTTATGCGTGGACAAGGCCAGAAAAAATTGTACCTTAGATCTCACACCCCGGGAATTGAGCCTGGGTCTCCAGCGTGGCAGTCAGATACCATACCGAACAAACCATCGCGGCTTGTGTTCACGTAGTCACACATATTCACAATCTTGACCGTTTGTGCAGATGATGTGATCCGTACCAAGCTCCAGCTGCCATTACTCACCGCAATCCGGCCTTGGCAGTGGAGCAGAATCAGACGACGCAGGGGGCACATTGTAGCCCCTCAAAATTTTAGGAAATGGGTACAATAGGCCGTGAACCCTTTGATCCGAATTGTATCGCCTGGAACTTCCCTCAAACACATGTGTAAATTGACGCTGGCCTTCAAAGAATCTAGTTTTTAATAGCTAAACTTTAAGAAAAATGTGCTTACAAACAATATATTCCATTGCGCGTCCCATAGACCGAACCTAAAGTCTGACTCCTTCAGCATATAGGCCACTGAGATGCAGGAAAACGCGGCAAGAGAACTTCTGTTGTCTGGTTTTATTAAAATCAAATAATGTAACGCTCACTACAGCGAAACACGCGGAACCGAAGCGCGGTATTTCCGTGCCAGAAGTCTGCAGGTTTCTAGGCTGGAAAATTTCCGTTGGCAGAGTCTCCAAATGCCCTCTCGTGTAATTCCGCGTCTCTTCGTTTAGCTCCGGCAGCTTCATGCTCGGTTCCGCGGTTCGGTATGACGTGTTTCCCCGCGTCTCAGTGGGCGATAGGCTTTAGACCGTACGACTACGGTACGAGACCTCCTACCTCAAATACATATGTAAATTGACGTACGCGCCTCTGCACTTCAAATAACCTCGTTTCTAATATTAAAAATTGCCGGGATTCGACCTCGGGACCATGAACGTCAAAGCGCGCTGTGCTAACCACTCCGCCACGAAGTCAGCATGTAAGAAATATTAAATAAACCTTGACTACGTTTTTTAAAAACTTATACAATGGCGATAATATAAGATTGAAATTTGGCTCAATAAATGTGACATTTTTTTCGCGCATCAACCACGCCAGGTGTAATTTCAAAAATGTTTCTACGTCAAGTTAAGGTCTTTCATATCCGTACGCAATACTTTAGTTGATCTTCAGTGTTCAGGCTTGAATCTCCGGCTGTTATGGCAGATATCGTGGTCATTAAATTGGCGACCCGAACCTCCCTCTTCCCTCCTTTGTTACGGAATATTTCAGAGGTTTTTATTGTCAATTGCTGCAAGTGTTTGTTGCCCAGGGACTCAAGAATGTAGTGTATAACTACTTTAAAACTGTCAAAATTCTGTAAACCTGGATATGCATAGGAGATTTCAAACCTAAGTGAAGAGAGAAAGAGATAGAGCGACTTAGAGAAGCTAGACAGGGAGAGAGAGAGAAAGATAAACTAGAAAAGAAGAGAGAAAGAAGGAAGACAAATATAGAACAAGAAGTTTCAAAGGGATAAACAAGCAAGAGGGAGAGAAGAGAAAATAAATAAAGTATTAAGACAAACGGAGAAAAGGGAAGGGAAATAACGAAGACGGAGAGAATGAGAGAAGAGGAGAGATGAAAAGCAAGGCAACGACAAGAGAAGAAGGGAGCTATATAATGAACTGGATCAGGGAGAGAGAGGGAAGAAAGAAATAAACTAGAAAAGGACAAGATAAGAAAAGGGAGGGAAAGAAACGACACAAAGAGAGAAAGAGAGAAAAAGAGAAGAGACAAGGTTAGAGGGATACAGTAGTAATGCAGAAGGAAGAAAAGAGATAAGGAAGAAATAAAGACTCGAGGCAGACACAGGTGAAGAAGGTTCATGAGCAAACAAGACAAGGCAAAAGAGAGAGAGGAGGGAAAATGAAGTACCTGAGACACTTGCAGAGAAGGTAAACAGAGAAACTAAGCTAAATATACGTAAAAGAAAGGACACTGCGTAAACAGTAGTGGCAACAGAGGAAAAGAAATAATCAAGAAGGGTAAAAATAAATCATAGAAAGACATACAAGGTCTGAAAAGTAAGATAAGAAAAACAAAAAATGGATGGGAAGAATAAGGCATTTTTCCCCTCATTCCAAGCCAACCGTATGACTTTCCTAGCGGTCGCACTTGATGCTACCATACTTTGCTTAAATATCTGCACGTGCGGGAACACGAGTAACTTGAGTCAAGGCTGACTCTGCTTACAATTAGATCCGGTTATTGCTCGCACGGATATCTCACGTCCTTTCCCAGAGTTGCAAACAAATATAATTGCTTGAGGAACATGTTGGAAATTCCTACAGCCCTTGTAGTAAACTAGTGGGATGCTCCATAACCACTTAAACTGGTAATTTATGATTCACAATTTTCGTGTGAAGATTGGAAGCTGTTCTGGTATTCCCAGGCAGTTTGGTATTGTTTCGGGAAAGGTTTTTCTAGGTAATCCACCTTGTTCATAATCGCTACCGTTCTTCATTTGTTTGGTAGTTATTGTATTTTGCCTTATACCTTCGTGAGCCCGTGGTCTGTTAAATTCGTTTTTTAGAAGTCGATGCAAATTTCTTAGCAGAGAAAAATAACTGTTTGTAGCCTTTCTGGATTTAAAGGCAGCATTTGATACATTACCACGACAGCAACTATGGTCAGCGTTACAGAAAATAGGAGCCTCAGAAAAATTAGTAAGAAGAATACAAAGTGTCTACAAGACAGTTAAAGGAATATTGAGAATAGGAGGGGAGAAATCAAAAGAATTTAACATGAACGAAGGAGTTAAACAAGGAGATAGCCTCAGCCCCTTACTATTTATAATACTAATGGATCAAATACATAAACAAAGTAGAAGAAGAACACGAAAATGTAAGGTTGGAAATAGGAAACTGAAACCAGTTTATGTACAATCACTTCTGTATGCTGATGACATAGCATTAATAACATCCACAAAACAGGAACTACAAAATACAGTAATAGAATGGGCCAGTTCAATACAAGATAGAGAAATGATAGTGAACCCAAAGAAGAGTAATGTAATGCATATATCAAAGCATGGAAATGAAGAGAGATTGTAAATAAAATGGCAAGGAGAACAGCTAGAACAAGTGAATAGATATGAATATTTGGGAACAATAATAACAGCCGACGGAAGAAGAAATAAATAGCAGGGTTCAAAAAACAAATAAAATATATTACCAATAAATAATACAATAGTAGGGAAAAAGGAGGTACAAGAAAATACTAAATTAAGGATTTAGAAAAACCATAATTATACCAACAATGCTCTATGGCATAGAAAGCTTAACGCTCCAAAATAAGCATAAAAGTAGATTAAGAGCAACAGAGATGAAATACCTCAGAAGAGTCGTAGGAAAAACCAGACGAGATAGAATCAGGAACACTAAAATCAGGGAACAGCTACAAGTAGAATCAATTGAAGAGATAATAGAGAGAAGAACACTGGGCTGGTATGGCCATGTCATGAGAATGGGAGAAGAAAGAAAACCGAAACAAGTAATGGAAGCGAGACCAGAAGGAAGGAGAGGAAGAGGAAGACCTCGGATAGAATGGGAGCAATACCTGTCAGAGATGGTTACGAAAAGAGGGAAGACACTAATGGAAGTGAAGAGAATGGCACAAGATAGGAAGAGTTTTAGAAGATGGCTGAAGGACCCCGACACCTAACAACCCGAAGGGGAAGAAGAAGTAAGTAAGTAAGAAGTCGATGCCCCAATCACAATAATTTTACTCGTAAATAGTTCTCGAATAGCTGTTTAACGTTATGTGTTAATTACTATCTACCCTTGAAATTTAATATTAATAAATAATTTATGCCATAATGAGAGTTTTAGTTCGATTATGTCCAGGCTTGTTCTAAAATACGAAATTTGGTTTAAATTAGTTTACAACCACGGGATCTAATGTGGAATCTTTTAGTTTCCTCTGGCCAATATCATTAAATTTATTTGGTATTTATTTTGGCATTTTCCATATCGGGCACCAAAAATGTCCAATGAATCAGAATATTTTCCCTTATTCGTTAATGAAGATTGCTGCGCAAACAAAATTGACCGTGGTTTCCGTCCGTCAACCTCCAAATTTGGAGGTGGGAAGCAACCCCCCCTTTTTTTTTATGGTTAGAGCGTTTGATCGCTCATCACATCACTACTGTCACTAATAGTGCAGTCAGTCACTTTAGACGATTCTTTTCGAAATAAAGGAACTAATTCATAACAAGCTCAAATTTGGTATATAACTTCTTAGTAACATTAATAACAACGTATCAAAAGTTCCCGACGATCAGCCGTACGCTAAGTCCGCCATATTGAAAAATGGCGGACAATGAGAAAGTTTTCACGAAATAAGGGAAATATAATTCATAACAGGTTGAAATTTGGTATATAACATCTTAGTAACATTAATAACAACATAGCAAAAGTTACCGCCGATCACCCTGCCACTATGTCCGCCATATTGAAAAATGGCGGATGGATTCAAGTTTTCACTAAATAAAGAACTAATTGACAATAGTGTGGTGTTTTATATATATATATATATTTTCTTATAACACTAGTAATATCAATTACAACACGATAAGTTTTCTGCAGATCATTGACAGGGTATGTAACGGCGCCATATTGGAAGCACTGCGGATAATTTCAATATTTCGCATGAGAATGGAATTGACTTGTAACAGAATGGGATTTGGCAAATGTGTTTGGTATGATAACGTGTATCGTTCTGTTCACAAACTGAATCAGATTGTCACTATACGAATGCACACATGTCGGTAATACACCACAAAGGCTATCAGAGAGTTTCTTGCTTTCATCGTTGTCACGTTGGTCATCGACGTCTTTACGATCGTCTTCTCTGGAAAAACTGAAGACAAGAATGAAATCCGTACAGGATACACCTTGGCAAGGGACACATAAACTGAAACATCTTACGCTTGCTTCCATGCAACTACATTCTCCATTACTGTTTCCTTGGAACAGCCTCGTGAAAATAAAACAGCATTTTCTTTTATTATAAAACATAAACTAAACGTATATAACGTTTTCTTGCAAACAAGAAAAAGGAAAACAGAGAAGAGGAAGGGATTATCTAAGAAGTGAAATGTAAAAAATGTCAGAGTGTGTACATAGGAGAAACGAAAAAGAGGCTGAAAGACAGGTTGAAACAACATAGGGATGATGTACGACTTAAGAGAGAGAGAAATGCGATATTTAAACACACGAGAGAAACAGGACATGACATAGAGTGGGATGAGGCTAAGCAAATAGGAAGGGAGAAGAGAATACTAGTGAGAAAATGGAAGGAGGCCAAGGAAATAGAGAAGAAAGGTGAAGAAGACGCAATGAACTGGAATGGGGGACTGAAGATAAACAAAGAATGGAAGAAGGTGTTAAAGAGTGGAAAGGACAAGAGAGAAAGAGGAGAGAAGAAGGAAGAAGAATGAAGGAAAAAGAACATGAGATAAAAGTCCAACCACATTCTACATGGAAGTAAATATGTTTAGCCTTTTAGGTGAAAGCTCCTGCTAGAATGTTCCAGAACAACTTTCTAATAGTCTGGAGATTAATGTTTATGTATATAAATCATCCTGTTTTTGGATCTTGTTACATTTGTACTTGGTACAGAGTCCGAAGAAGACCTTGCTAGAAGGTTGAAACGTTACGTTTAGTTTATGTTTTATAATAAAATAAATTACTGCCTTGGTCATCATATTCATATCATGGAAACAAGGCTTAATGGTGTTATAACAGCATTTTCTGAAAACCTTACGAAATGCCATCTTTCCAGATGGTTGCCAGCTCGGGCTGCAAGTCAGCCTTAACTCGAGAACGGACTCATGAGTGTAATTCAAATTTGGAAGCTGCACGCGTGACTGTCCGCTCTCAACAGCTAGCTAACCAGCACTGGCGAGAGAGAATTATCTCTTATCGCTGGTGAACGCTCAACGAAAGGCCATCTTTCGAGGTGGTTGCCAGCTCGGGCTGAAAGTCGCAAACTTCAGAGAACCTCTCGCGACCCGTTATAATCGACGTCAGGGCCCGACGATTTAGAAACTCTGGTCTACACTCTAAACAGTTCAATTCATATTTAAATCGTACTCTCCCCTTCTCCCAGTGTAAATCTGATTTGTCTCAACAAGTTTCAAAAAACGTGTTCTCTTCTTCATAGTATTTCTACCTTGTTAAAGAAAAGAGCACAAAACACATAATTACCTGCAAAGATGCAGCATTCTATAAACACAATAAAGACAATTTAGATCTGACACCCTAATAATTCCATCTAGTAAGCAAACTAAGAAAAAGTTCAAAAATATCACTGTAAGACTAATGCATCAATTTGTAAACATATAAGGACGAGCAAGATAACAGACAAACTGCAAGCACTGCCGTCTACTGGATATTACTGAACTACCGTCACATGATCAGAGCCTGCTCGAATGTTGCAAAACAAGATAATTTTCGTAGGGGAATGTTTTCACACCATTTTAATCATTCTATTTCATTTTTGTGAGTCATTTTCGTGAATAACCTTAACAAATTTAGTGAATTTTGTTCGGCGTTCCCGAAATTCTCAAATAGAATCAGTAGCATAACTAACATGCTATCCAGCTCGTCCTTTTTTTCTTTTAAGCTTTCCTTTCTAAAATGTTAATTCACTCCTACATTTATATTAGATATGTACAAATGTTGAAATACATACATGTAATTTGAATCAATGTAAAAACTGGTTAAAAGAACAGATAAACTCTAAAAATGTAGTATATATTATAATTATATTTGAAAATATATTGTTACTACAAAAATATGATTTTGCCCATTACCAATCCTCAGTAATTTTTGATGGAAGCAAATTCTTGTGCTATTTTGGTCAAGTCCAGTTTTAGAGCTAGATCGCTTTCGATATTAAACAGCGCCACTCCACTCAATCTCACTCCTGTCATTGTGCTCCTCAAGTTATTAATCTGCAGTGCATACACGTCAGGAATGCTACTTACTACCCAGACTTTTGCTTTCTGTGAAGAGGAATTCTTGCAACTTCGCTGATGTTCGACAGGTTTCTTCTTTTGATTTCAGTTGACACTACATTTGAAAACAAACAACTCCTGTAGCCATAGGCGTAACTTAGCGGGGGCAAGCCAAAAAATTTTCAGGCTACTAAATTTAAAAGTTAATTATACTTTTGTTAACCTCTTGGTACCTAAGTAGCAAAGTATTGAAGTGTATTTTATTATGATTGTACAAATGTAAGCTATTCAGCAAAATAGTTCTGGACGCTAATTTTATGGGATAGGGAACTTATTAATTCTACCCCCGCCAAGTTAAGTCCGAAGTTTCATTCTGCCCCCCAAGTTAAGTCCTAAGTTTGATTCTGCCCCCCAAGTTAAGTCCCAAGTTTCATTCTGCAACCCAAGTTAACTCTTAAGTTTGATTCTGCTCCCCAAGTTAAGTCCTAAGTTTGATTCTGTCCCCCTTAAGTTAATTCCCAAGTTTGATTCTGCGCCCTCAAAAATTAAGTCCCAAGTTTGATTCTGCCCCAGAAGTTAAGTCAAGTTTGATTCTGCCCCAAGTTAAGTCCTAAGTTTGATTCTGCGCCCTCAAAATTAAGTCCCAAGTTTGATTCTGCCCCCAAGTTAAGTACGAAGTTTGATTTTGCGCCCTCAAAAATTGTCCCAAGTTTGATTCTGCCCCCCCCACAAAGTTAAGTCTTAAGTTTGATTCTGCCCCAAGTTAAGTCCTATGTTTGATTCTGCCCCCCTCACGTTAAGTCCCAAGTTTTATTCTGCGCCCTCAAAAATTAAGTCCCAAGTTTCATTCTGCCCCCAAGTTAAGTCTTAAGTTTGATTCTGCCCCCAAGTTTAGTCCTAAGGTTGATTCTGCCCGCTCAAGTTAAGTCCAAAGTTTGATTCTGCGCCCTCAAAAATTAAGTCCCAAGTTAAGTCTTAAGTTTGATTCTGCCCCCCAAGTTAAGTCCCAAGTTTTATTCTGTCCCCATAGTTAAGTCCTAAGTTTGATTCTGCCCCCCCCCCCAAGTTATGTCCCAAGTTTGATTCTCCAGCCCCAAGTTAACTCCCAAGTTTGATATTGCGCCCTAAAAATTAAGTCGCAAGTTTGATTCTGCCCCCCAAGTTATGTCCCACGTTTGATTCTTCAGCCCCACGTTAACTCCCAAGTTTGATATTGCGCGCTCAAAAATTAAGTTCCAAGTTTGATTCTCCCCCCCCCCCAAATTAAGTCTTAAGTTTGATTCTGCCCCCCAAGTTAAGTCCCAAGTTTTATTCTGCCCCGAAGTTAAGTCATAAGTTTGATTCTGCCCCCCCCAGTTAAGTCCTAAGTTTGATTCTCCAGCCCCAAGTTAACTCCCAAGTTTGATATTGCGCCCTAAAAATTAAGTCCCAAGTTAAGTCTTAAGTTTGATTCTGCCCCCCAAGTTAAGTCCCAAGTTTTATTCTGTCCCCATAGTTAAGTCCTAAGTTTGATTCTGCCCCCCCCCCCCAAGTTATGTCCCAAGTTTGATTCTCCAGCCCCAAGTTAACTCCCAAGTTTGATATTGCGCCCTAAAAATTAAGTCGCAAGTTTGATTCTGCCCCCCAAGTTATGTCCCAAGTTTGATTCTCCCGCCCCACGTTAACTCCCAAGTTTGATATTGCGCGCTCAAAAATTAAGTTCCAAGTT
The DNA here is from genome assembly GCF_977018435.1 of Lepisma saccharinum. Taxonomy (NCBI): domain Eukaryota; kingdom Metazoa; phylum Arthropoda; class Insecta; order Zygentoma; family Lepismatidae; genus Lepisma; species Lepisma saccharinum. The sequence continues at coordinate 27,893,543 of NC_139238.1, forward strand.
CGATTCTGCCCCCCCCCCCCAAGTTAAGCCCCAAGTTCGATTTTGCCCCCCCCCCCAAAGTTTGGTCCATAGTTACGCCCATGTCTGTAGCTTTAGTGCAAGATACATCTTGTTCATATTTCTCCCTGAAATTAGTATCGGATTCTACTAACTGTCTGTCAGTGTGTTCCGTTTGGGCGGTGGAACTTAAAAAGGTGAAGCATTTATTCATTTGTTTCATACTCTGAAATCAAACAATAGATTTGCTAGAATAACTAAAGCATGGTAAAAAAAGTTAATTTTCTTGCCTGCCATCTACCCTTCGGCGACGCAATTAATTATATGAACTATTCAGATAATGAAGGTTTTCTTCTAATCTGGTAATTTACTTTCTACTTTTCTAGTGATTATTTTTTTCTGTTTGCAGTTGTAAGGCCATAAAAATAAAATATGTTTGATTGAAAATATATTTTAACGCCGAGAGGACTATTTTTTTTTTAACTATTGGTCTTTCTTAATTTATCATTCTTACTGCGGCACCCGCACCGTTGGGGATGCGGGGACGTTATTTACGCCACTGGATGGCATCAAAATGCCACAAATTCGCAGGTTAAAAATTGTATTATTTACTGATGAGTATCACGCCTACTTGTTCTTCATAACATTTTCTGTTTTTCAAATTTTCGCGTAGTTGGGAGAGCATACTTAGGTGTGCACGAATGGGAGAGTTTACAGGATTCTTGTTGGGAAACCTGATGGTAAGAGACCTGCAGGAAGGTCAAGACGAAGATGGTGGAATAACGTTAAGATGGGTGTAATAGGATAGGGACAGATGGAAGACTTGTGTTCCTGCAGCCATAAACCTTCGGCTTTAAGAAGGCTAGATTGGATTGGATTGAGTTGGTTATAAGTCCACTTTATGCACAGTAAGGCTAATCGGGACTGGATCTACTGTTTAAAGTGGGATCCGAACCACTATGTGCCTCCACCGGGTATCGAACCCGGGACCCTTTGATTACAAGGCGACGACGGTACCACTGCGCCATCGGGGAGGCCCTAAGAAGGCTAGAGAGATGGTTAGTAAGCGTATTTGGGATTCGCGAAATTTCACGGTTTGTAGTTACAAGAATTTTGGAAAAGCATTATGTTATCTAAAAAACGAACGGATATATTTTCTCCTAAAGCGGGCCATACACTTTACAAGATATAGATGGTAGCACTGTCGCATCCGAAAGAAGCACTCGCATCTAACCTGAAAACGAAAAGTATGACCTACCATGCTACATCGTCACGTTTCTACGTATAACACACGTGTATACGGCAAATGTTCCTAACCTTGGTCTAATATACGCAATGCTCCTTACAATTATACCAAAAGTAATGATATGGGAACCCGTGAACATTGAACATATGCACGCAATGTTTTCATTTCTCAATTACTACTTTTGTGTGAAAAGTTACTTTCAGGCTATCCCAAGAGAATAGAACATTAGCATACAATCCTAATATGGCAACAATATATTCTCTAATTGTCGTCTCTTTCTCTTGTTATCAGCCGAAATAATTATTACTGTATTTTCCATAGAAAAATATTCTAATGGCCATCAAGCGCCCCAAATGTGTTTTCCCTCAGATTTCAGGTCCGCCATCATTAGTCGTTGAGTCATTAGAGCCAAGATTTTGCTTAATTGAGACCAATGACTACCCTCGAGGTACCTCCGTGGGCTGTTCAATAAAGAATAATCATTATTTTTTATTCACATAATTTAGCGCGCTAGATTTTTATGTTACATTGTTAGCTTAATGTGTACTGTACACGCGGTACTAGTTTCATTGTTCTGACCTTAGTTGTACCCCTGTGACAACCGTTGAGTTTGAGACATGTTCAGTTCCGCCTGCGGCAATAATGGAGGCAACACGCTGAAAGAACAATAAGCTGCGTTGAAATTCTGCTTTCGTCTAAGGTGGATTGATTTAAAACAAATTGATTTAACTCAAGATTTGAATGAGGTGATTTTTTTTAAAAAAAAATCACTCATTTAAATCACTTGAAATAATTAAATTATAGAATAATGTAGGCTACATAATGATTTTGCAGATATCCGAATCACTTTTGGTGAAAGTACATTCATCTCGCAATCATTTAATTAGGCTCCAAGATAGGAAAATAAAGGAAATAAAATATATGTACTGTTGGTGTGAAGCTCATGAAGAAAATGTAAACACATTGTTTTTATTTATGGTCAAAAATAGCAAACATTTTATGTAGAAAAAATATACATAGGCCTACTACTAAGCATGTTAAACCATAATAGTGTCATTATCACTAAACTGTAAATAAACATAGCAACTGATATTTTTCAAACCATCATTAAAAAAAACTCCAAAATTCAGCAACAGAGAATATAAAAATATATAAGTTAATATTTTATATTTCAATTATAAAGTACATCCAGAATGTTTTATTTTCACTGGAAGAAAAGTTACGGAAATTATTATAAGTTTCATTAACACACTCAACAAACATTTCCATAATAGGTACAGTATCAGAAACAGAAAAAAAATATTTGCTTTAATCAAACTGTTAAAATATTTTACAGTGCAGTTTACTAGGAAAAGCCTTTCTATAAAAAACATACAAGTATGGTGCCAAAAATCAAACAAGCAATTTTAAACGTGTGTTTATTAATCGATTTGAATAAAAAAAATCAACATGGGTATTTTTTTAAAAATAAAAATCATGATTTCATATACTCTGCTTTCTTCTGAACAAATCGTCAATTGAGACCTACGAAATGCTACAGGAGGCCTATGGGGAGACTGTTCTTCCCTATAGAACAGCTAGCAGGTGTATTAAAATGTCTAAAGAGGGGTGACATTTAACATCGCTGTTACGGAAGAAAATATTAACCGTTGTGAGAGAAGATCACAAATACTATGACAAATACTGAAAATTACCCAGATGTTGGTAACAGAAAAATTTACACATGAGACATGTGTGTGCGGTGGGTTCGTAGACTGCTCGTACCCAGGGGCGCCGACTTGTCAAAATTATTGGGGGGGCTCTGATCACTGAAATAAAGGAATGAATGACTTGCTACCTCCCTTTTTTAAAAATAAAAATTACGTCTTCGTATAGCAGTTTTTAAGCAGCTATTATATTCCTCATGCAAATGAAATGTAACATGAAAAACTTTTAGAAAATGTTTCAAAGTCTCTTTATGTCTTTTGTGTCTGCTCATTTGTTTATTAGATAACAATTAACATTTTTATTGAAAAGTATGTATTTACATTAAGAGACCAACCTAACAGTTTTATGCCGGCCTCGGTAGCTGAGCGTGTTTGGTGGTCAACTCAACTCGCTTTGATCCAGAGATCTCGGGTTCGAGTCCCGGCGAGGGCATGGGTGTGTTTTAATGTCCACAACAGACATGTGATGGGTTGCAAATAACCTTAGTGTTGACATACCCATAAATAACCAATATTTAACAGTTTTATTTAATTATTTACATAAATGCTAACACAAATCGCAGGAAAATAGTTTTACTTTTTTGTTATTGCTACAATATTTTACTTTTTAAATTTAATTTTGCAATAATAAAAAAAATAGCATGTACACTAAGATATAAAGTGACATACACAACAAAAACATATGAACATGATTTAAAAATAAAGCAAAAGTTGTTCTACGCAGTGGGTTATTTTTTTATGAACTCATTAACGAGCTGTCTCAGGTCCAAATTATCAAGCACAGTTTGGTGTGCTAAGCTGCTTAGTCTCTTCTGCCTCATTGTAGATCTCAAGTATGTCTTTAGTCGGCGAATAGCACTGAATGACCTTTCGGCTGTGGCTGTCGTCACTGGCACAGTGCGGAGGACCATCATGAATTTGGCAACTTCAGGCAGAAGCTCCTGGAGGGTGCTGTCTTCCAAAAGAAACTTCCTTATATCACACATGCTAGTTGGAACCACTTTCTTCTGTTTGGCGATATCACCAAGCATGGACATGTGTAAGGAGATCCTATCGGCATCCAAATCTTGGAGAAAGAATTCTCGCGTTTGCTGTAAGCTTGTTGTGCAACTGCTCACAGTTGAGATGCATTCTTTCTCTACGGCTGTTATTTTTTGTAGCCCTGTAGATTCATTGATTGATTGAGTTAAAATTTATGGGTGCGTCGGCACTTAAGGCCATTTCGCACCCTTCTATGTATACGGGGAAATGTCCCCTTATCTAAAATTCTGACTTAATTTTAAAAAAGGGGGTGTAGATAGCCCCTTGGGAAAAACTAAAAGTGCAAGGTTGTAAAAAGACCTGCACGAGACAAACACAACACATTAAAAAGTCAGAATAAACTAAAAACCTCCTTACAGACGGTGGAAGAGTCCAGCTCTTCGCAAAAAACTAAAAACACGTGATAAAATACTGCTATCATCACCCAAGAGGGATGACAAACAGCCGGAAAGGTTAAAAGTCTGCCGGAGGTAAGCAAGATCGACACATTCAACGAGAATGTGTCGGATGCTTAAAATAACATTACAAGTACGACACAACGGAGGGTCCAGCCCTTGCAGTAGGTGACCATGCGTGAGACGGCTGTGTCCTATACGCAGGCGGGTAAGAATAACGTCTTCTCGCCGAGAGGGACGAGACGAGGAACGCCAAACACCTATGGTGGGCTTAACAGCGTGAAGCTTGTTCCCCGTTTCCACATCCCACTCGGTCTGCCAAGTGTCAAGAAGGCGAGAACGGAACACATTCTGCAGGTCGCTAGCTGGCAAAAGGTGGACGAGAACGTCGCCATCTGCATCAGCAGACTTGGCGGCAGCATCAGCTGCTTCGTTCCCCTGGATGCCCACGTGGCTAGGGACCCAACAGAAGTGTACATCTGTGCTGGCAGATAAGGACACAAGCCGTCTGAATATGCGTTGCGCTACTGGATGCCGGGAATACGGCGAATCCAGAGACTGCAACACGCTGGTCGAATCACTGCACACAAGGACTTTCTTCAGACCATTGACGTCTGCAAAGTCCAGTGCCTTTAGAATGGCGTACAACTCTGCCGTATAGATGGAACAGGCAGGATGTAGCAAGTAACTGGAACTTTGAGAGTCTAGGACGAAGGCGCAACCAACTGATTCGAATGTCTTGGACCCATCCGTGTAAAACACATTAAAATTGGGGTGCTTCGCACGAAGTTCTAAAAACCGTTGCTGGTATACAACCATTGGTGTCTCTGACTTTGGAAGAGCAGTCAGAGAAAAATCGATAGAAGGTGCAGGAAACTCCCAGGTAGGGAGAGGCGAAATGAGTGGAGAGACGCCAGGAAGATCACTGTCAACACCAAGTGCTGAAAGGATCTCGTCTGCACGAACACCAAATGGTCTAGTGACACTGGGGTGGAGCCGATACCTTGCCAGCCTACCCTCGTCTGAGATGGTGTGGAATGAAGGATGTGAAGGCATCGAGCGAAGATGGAGGAAGTAGTTAACTACCAGCCGCTGTCTTCGCAGAGACAGCGACGGCTCAGATGCCTCTACGTACAAACTGGCGACTGGACTGGTGCGAAAGGCACCAGTGCACACACGTATACCAGCATGGTGGACAGTGTCTAGGATGCGAAGTCTAGATGGGCGAGCAGAAGAATACACAACACATCCATAATCAAGCTTCGACCTGATGAGTGCACGGTATAGACGAAGCAATACCGTCCTATCAGCACCCCAAGAAGTATGAGATAAAACGCGTAAAAGGTTGAGAACTCTAAGACAAGAGAACTTTAACTGGCAAAGGTGAGGTAGCCATGTTAATTTCTTATCGAAAATGAGGCCCAGGAAGCGGACCTCATTCACGAAGCACAGGGGAGACTTCCCCATGTACAGGTCAGGATCTAAATGACATGTACGCTGACGACAAAAGTGAACACACACGGATTTCTCGGATGAGAAGGTGAAACCTGTTTGGGAGGACCACTCAACCAAACGGTTTATCGTCAGTTGGAGTTGACGAGAAGCTGACGCGAGATTCCGTGAGCGACAAAAGATCGTGAGGTCGTCGACATAGAGGAGGCCATGTACAGGGGAAAGAATGTTTGCCATAACACTGTTTACTGCTATGGCAAACAGAGTCACACTAAGTACGCTGCCCTGCGGAACACCGTTCTCTTGTTCGTGAAGATCCGAAAAGGAGTTCCCAACACGTACGCGGAAAAAGCGATCTGATAAAAAATGTTCAATAAAGTACGCCATATGGCCACGCACGCCCCAAGAATGGAGCTGCTTTAGGATGCCAAAGCGCCACGTTGTGTCATATGCCTTTTGGAGGTCAAAGAAAACTGCAACTAAATGTTCCTTGTTGAGGAATGCATCCTGAATATGTGTTTCCAGCTGAACCAGATGGTCCAGTGTGGAACGGTTGGAGCGAAAACCACATTGAAAATTACTTATCAATGAGTTTTCCTCCAAAAACCAGGTGAGACGCTTGTTGATCATGCGTTCCATCAACTTGCATACACAGCTAGTTAAGGCAATAGGCCTATAACTCGAGGCTGCGGTGCGTTGTTTACCTGGTTTCAGGATGGGAACAATAATAGCTTCTTTCCAGGAAGTGGGGAAAGAGTCCTCCAACCAAAGCCTGTTGAATACCGCCAAAAGGAAATTTCTTGCTCCAATGGGCAGATGACGAAGCATCTCATAGTGGATCTTGTCCACTCCAGGAGCTGTGTTCTTAGAATCTCGAAGTGCCTGATCGAACTCCCGTTCAGTGAATGGAGAGTTGTATGGCTCGGTGTTATGACTTCGAAAAACTAAACGGCGTCGTTCCTGACGGTCCTTCTCACGGCGGAAACGTGGTTCATAATTTACAGAGCTAGACGCATCAGAAAACTGCGTGGCCAAGATATTAGCTATGTCTCCGGAATCTGTGTACAACGTCCCATCGTGCTCCAGAGCGCTCAGAGGAGTACATGCACCCCCCTGGATGCGACGTACTTTGGTCCAAACGGCTTTCGACGAAGCCTGCTTCGTCAGAGAAGACACGTATTGGACCCAGCACGCCTTCTTACTGGCTCGAATGAGCTGACGGGCACGGGCACGTTTAATGCGGAACTGCTCGAGGTTTGCGGCAGTGTGGTTCCTATTAAATCGATCGAGAGCATGATTGCGGTCCTTGATGGCTGCACCGATCTCCGCAGTCCACCAGGGGACTGGGCGTCGCCTCGCAGGTCCACTGGGATGTGGAATGGAGGTGCGTGCAGCATCATGCACTACTGACACAAAGACATCTAAGGCGTCGATTGGTGGTAAAGTCGACGCAAGATCGACTTCAAGGTCCACTGCACGCTCGAAGGCTTCCCAGTCGGCCCGACTGAGATTCCAGTGAGGGTGTTGTTCACGTGATTGCTGAAGATGTTCGAAGGTAAGAATAAGAGGGAAGTGATCACTCCCACAGAGATCAGGATGAACGCTCCAAGATGTGGTAGGAGCAAGGCTGGGACTGCAAAAGGACAAGTCCAACGCAGAATATGTGCCAGAGGAAGGGCTGAAATATGTGGGAGTCCCATCATTCAGCAACGTTAAATCTGATGCCTCACGGAATTGGTCTACAATTTGACCCCGGGGCTCTGTACGAACGGAGCCCCACAAACAATGGTAGGAATTAAAATCGCCCAAAAGAACTACAGGAGACGGAAGTTGTTTGAATATAGAAAGGAGGTCCTCAAGAGAGAATCGCTCCTCCCTTGTGATGTAGACACAGCACACAGATATTGGCTGTGGTAGATGGACCCGCACGGCGACAGCTTGGAGGGGGGTGGTGAGAAAGATTGGCGTTGAGTGGATGTTATCTCGAACACCGATTGCAACACCACCGTGTGCACGACGACCCTCAGGAAGCTTGTCGGTGCGGTAAAGCGTGTATCCGTTCAGAATCACTGATTCATTTGGACGAAAATGTGTCTCTTGGAGACATATAATGGCAGGGTCAAATTCAGATATTAGAATTTGCAGTTCCTCGAGATGTGTACGGAAACCGTTAAGGTTCCATTGGAGACAATAAGCCATAGCTGTAGGAGTGATTGTTACCTTTTAAGGCGTACTCTATTTCTAGGCCCTGTCACCTTGATAAATTCTTCATCCGCGGCTTCGTCCTGTATCATGTCCTCGGGTAAGGACACAGAGGGCGAACGGGATGAAGGAGGAGGAGTGGGGGCGGGTGCTTTGAGCGCCCGCCGGGCAGCTTTCAGCTGCGCCTTAAGTTTCAGGGTGGTGGCTGCCACCCTGACTGGAGAGCTACTGGTCTTCAGGAAGTATTCTTTTGTGTGAACCTGCTTGAACTTTTTCTCTGTGGAGCGAGGAGTGGTTGCTGGTTTCCTCGAAGCAGGACGAGCTACTACAGGAGGCGTTGTTGTTTGCGTGGACACGTCGCTGGTTTGTACCCCTATACTGCGACGGGTAAGAGCAGCTGCAGCAACTGTAGCGAATGGCACAGGTAAAGTGGTGCGTATACTGTCACGGAGACGTTGTTTTGCTTCACCAGCAGAGATTTTCTCTGTGACGACCAACTCTCTGATTTTCTTCTCTTGTTGGAAAGAGGGGCAGTCACGATGCCAGACTGGGTGCTCGCCTTGGCAGTTAATGCATTTGGGACCTGAAGAACAAGGTTCGGTCCCATGATCAGGCTTACTACACTTACCACAAAGGGCGGTAGTGGCCTTGCAGGAAGGCTGAGTGTGCCCAAAGTGCTGGCATTTGAAACACCGCATCGGGTTAGGTATGTACGGACGGACTTTGAGTCTCAAATATCCAGCCCGTACAATATCTGGGAGAGTGGTCGTTTGGAAGGTCACTATGAGTGAAGCAGTTGGTACTAGTTCTCCGGACTTACGAGTCTTTATTCGCTGTACTGCGGTCACATGTTGGTCCGAGAGTGCTTCAAGAATCTCTTCCTCCTCAGCATTTAGCAGATCCCAGTGGCGAATCACACCTCTACTACTGTTAAGTTGACGGTGAGGTTCAACATTAACAGGGAAGTCGCCCAAAGATCTTAACTTTAAAAGGTTGTTGGTCTGGCGATCTGTGCTGGTCTGGATAAGTAGACTCCCGTTTCTCAGTTTCTTTATTTCTGGTACGTCTGAACCAGCGGCGTAGTCTAGCTGTTTCTTGATCAGGAACGGTGACAAGTCCTTTAATGTAGCAGCTCCATGTTTCTTTGTTGTTGCAGATTCATCGTTACTCTCGGTCTTCTGCACAATACTAATCACAAGATAACGTGGCACGTTACTTGTCTTTTCCAATAATTGAAGCGGGCTCGAAGGCCGCGCTCGTTTTGGGGGTTTCCCCCCGTTTGAGTTGTTTTTTGTACCCATATACAAAAAGATTTATTGTGGAGGGTCCATAAATTGTCGCCTCGACATGCCCTCTATGCCGAGGAAGGCCTACCCCCAAAAATGGAGGCTACTCGAGGACCAAACCGAAATCCCCGAGGCCACGTTCGCGACTGCACCTACCCCTGCAGCCAACACTGTCCCATCGGCACGTGCAACTCACACCTTGGGATAGGGGTTTTTTATCGAGGTTGTCTCCTCTAGCAGGACCCTTAGTTATAGGGAGGTCAAAGATATGGAGATGAATGACGTGATGGAATGGTGAAAACGTGAGATATGGATGTGAAGAATGAGTGAAATGATGAGATGAAAATGACCTCCCTACATAAGTTTCTTAGAGGGAGGTCAAATATATGGAGATGAATGACGTGATGGAATGGTGAAAAACGTGAGATATGGATATGAAGAATGGGTGAAATGATGAGATGAAATTGGCCTCCCTACTAAGCCCCCTCGCCCCGTCAAGGCAGTCCTACATGGAGGGGGCCCTGTAGATTCATGTCCTTGTTTAACACATGATTTTGCTGTGTCACACATGTCAGTGTATATTGATTTATAATACTATTTTTGAGTGTAGAACTTGTGATGTTTGGCAGCATCAGGATTTTCAAGTCTCTTAGGGACGTGACGTTGCCGGGGCAATTCTAACTCATCAACGAGGCTGGGTTTGCTCTCTGTGCATTTCTGCCAGAACTTCTCAAAACACATTCGCTTTTCTTGAAAGATGTCAGTCAAGAATTTTAATTTTGATTCCACTTCTGTAGCACCAATGCGTGGAGACTGAATATTACAGTTTACCTCTTCTATTGGACCCATCACATGGCAGTAGAGGGAGAGAAAGAAAAATGTCTTGAAGTGAAGCATTGTCTCCAGGTATCCAGCACATTTTAATGCTGCGTCAGTAGAATCTTCTTCAGAAAATTTCTCAACAAAATTTAGAAGGTTTTCATAGTTCCTTAAGATCGGTTGCATACTGGAGGCTCTCAACGTCCACCGACGTGGGCAAATCGGTCGCAGTCCAGTATGGCCAGCCTTCTCATTCACATCAATAATATTCCTAAATATTTGCATTCTTTTAGCGGATTCCCAAACAGTCTTTAACAAGTCGTTGGCTAAATTCATTATGTCTCTGATTAATATATGTATAATAGTAAATAATAATTATATACTTAGTATATAGTAATGAGTCATGTGTTTTGCTGTCTCCGGTCATAGCCCCCCAAAAGTTGATGGTTTAGCGGTCTCAGCCCCCAAAGTTGATGGTCTAGAACATTTCAAATGTGTATTTAAAGTTAAGTTCATGTGGCACAATTCAGAGTAAATTTTCCAAGAGAAGAATAATAATACATTAGATCCTCTTAAGCAAAATTATTTTGGGGGGGCTCTGCCCCCACATCATTAACATTGGGGGGGGGGGGCTCGAGCCCCCCTAAGCCCCATGGAGTCGGCGCCTATGCTCGTACCCGAACAACAGGACGTTCGCGTGCAACTTGGCTCGCACTTGAAGATGATGTTACACGAAGAACAGGAGTTTCCTTCAAAGGTAATCACTGCAGATGAAACTTGGCTACATCATTTTCATCCGGTGAGCAAGACAGCAAAGCCTTCGCTGGAAGCATTTTCTATCATCAGAAGCAGTTGTGAAGGCTACAGGGGCGATTCTGAAGTACCTATAAAAAAACGGGTTCTGCCATGTCTGAAAACTGGCAAAAGCACTGGGCCAATGCATTGCATCCAATGGGGGATACTTTTGAGGATCGGTAAAGGCATGTTGTCAAAAAAAAAAAAGTTTAATGGTCATTCTTTATTGAAGAGCCCTCGTAGATACCACAAAGCCAGCTTGTTTCCTCTGCTTTGAGCTCAAGTTTTTTTACAAAAATAAAGTGATCGGGTCCTTTGAGGGTCATAGAGTACGTTCGGTGTGGGATATCCCTACCTTCTGGGCATGCAGTCCTTATGGGAAAAAATGAAAACACAAGGGGCATGGCCGAAAAATGTTGCCCCAATCCCAAACTTAGTGTAGGGTGTTTTCAGGTCTATTGGCACCCATCTAGAAGGTGAGTAGCTAAATTCCCACCTTTTGAGGATATTGAACCTTGATAGTGCTGAGGCTCTTGCCACAGCGTGACATGTATATGGAAAGACAGTTAAAGTTATCATTAAAATTACCGTTTTCCTGAGATGTTTTATCTTTTCAGTGAAGGGCCAGCCACTATTCCCAACTGGTTATGTGGTTAGGACCTCATTGCACTGTGTTCCCTTACCATCACTTGAAATGTTTACTAATGGACATTGTTCTTTTAATTTTTTAGCACTAGTGGAATATTTACATTCATTAAATTTCTAAAAATTAATTTCATTATCTTTCTTTTCAGCAAAATATGTCACCCCATGTTCCTTGAGAGATCCACAGCTGAATGAATGTATAAGGAAATCTGCCCAAGCTGGGATCAGGAGTATTGCAGGAGGTGAGTTTCATTGTCCATTTGCGTCATCGAGATTGTTGTGCATGTGAGTACAATTAATCTTCCCATGAAATTTCCTACATTGTATTCTTTGTACATTTTATTTAGAAACCAAATTAACCAACGCGAATGACTGAATTTTTAAGTCAAGGGCAGCATCGCAACAGCAGTATCCACTGTCAGACAATTTCTGTTCTATTCGTGGTTAGACCGTGTTGCACCATGCGTACTTTGAGTCATAGCTGTCCGCCGGCTGGTCTTTTCCAGAGAGCTTGTTCCGCAGTTGACTACCAGAAGCCAACTGACATTTAGGCAGTCTAGAACACCTTATATACAGTTTGAGCCGAAGCATCAGCGCCTCTAGTAAGGCTTCAAATGCACTACTTGTACGTTGGTCGCGAGAGTCGCTATCTATGCGCAGCACAAATGAATTCCGTGCTCGGATACCATGATAAAAATTAAGGTGCTAAGATATGAATAAACATATCTATACTACAAGATGGTGCAAAAGTCATCACCTGATTTTCTTAGCCTATAGCTTGCGTTTTAAATTAAACAAAGTAGGTTTTTTTGTGTTAAACTTTTATTGATACATGTAAGTTTTATGACCTCGATTTTTAAAGATAACATTCAATAAATGACCACCATTCGAATTGATGCAAATTTGGGTTCTCTTTATTGCATTGGTGGTGTTGGAAAGAATCTGCGGGGAAATATTTTCAGTTTCATGCTGAATATTGTCCTTTAGTTGCTGCAACGTATCTGGCTTATTCACATAAACCAATGACTTCAAATATCTCCAAAGGAAAAAGTCTGGAGCGGACAAATCGGGGGACTTGGCTGGCCATGGCAAATCACCAAAATGGGATATTACTCTGCCCGGAAAAGTGTCACGCAAAAGAGCTAATGTTTCGCGGGCTGAATGTGCGGTATACTTATTCATTTTCGCACACAATACATTTCGTGAGTATCTTCTATTTAACTGACAAAACACTACTGATATAAACAACAAGATGTCAAAATAAAGGTCAGTTCAAATAGGATGATGACTTTTGCACCACCTGTTAGATTAGCATACAACATAAACACTCAACAATAAAAGATATATATAAGATAAACTAAAGCAAGAGATACTTTATGAACTGTGTGCATGGCATCAGATCGACCACCAGTTGCAATAGAGATCTTACCAGAAAAAGTAGTTTATGGCACCGTGGGAGGAGGACCGGAAGAAGAAGAACAGAAAGGTAACAAAAGTAAATACACATATAGGTCGCATGATATATTTGTGAATCTGGTAAATTTGGACATTTTTTTTTATCTTAGCCTTCCCTCCACATCTTGTCACACAACACAATGGTGTCTATACTAATAAAAAAAATTCCAGCAGACTCGTGAAGGTGGTTACTCTGCAATCTCGATGAGTTCTTGCAAGATCTTTGCATTTCCTTTAATCCATGTTAGTTTAAATATTCTTTATTACTATCCACTTCAAAATATTCCTCCTTCACCACCTATTTTTTTCAAAATAAATGACAGGTAATAAAGTTATCTATTACGTTATCGTTCCAGGTGACCCAGAGTATAACGTACCGGCCATCGATCCTTTGCGAGTGGGGGAGCTGGGGATAGAACAAGGTATCGGAGCGGTCTCAATAAAATTGAAGTTCAAGGATTTCGATATAATCGGGCTACTGGAGTCTCGGGTAAATAAGGTTAGGTAGGTAAATCTTAGGAGGTAAAGAATCAGTTCCATTTTACCTCACTGGAATTTTCTCATTGGTTTTCTTACCCACCCCTGGAATGGAACCTTTAACGAAGGCCACGCGCACATTTCTTCTCTGTTTCACATATCCTTCTCTCCATCTACTCTATGTTGGTCCTTCACATATTTTGAAAATAATTATTTGTTTCTTATGGTTACAATAAGTTCTCTCGAATTGAATGCTTTGATATTTCATTATTTTCTTGCTGTAAATTATCCCTAATTGAAATTTATAAATTTATTTTTATTGCTGTAAATTCTCACAAATTATATGTCTAATTTTTTCAGCCTCTTTTAAGCAAGGGCGTAACTTGAGGCAAAACTTTGGAAAGGGGGGAGCAGGTACGAACTTGAGGCTTAAATTTGGGGGGCGGAGTCGAAAAGTTTTTGATCCCATAAAAATAGTGTCCAGGATTATCTGCTAAATAATTGTTACATTTGCGAAATCATAAATATTATTATTATTTATTACTTAGCTCCTCAGGTCTTAGGATGTTAACAAAAGTGTCCTTAACTTGTAAATTTTAACAAACGTTAAAATTTCGGAAGGGCAACTGCCCCTTACACACGCCAAATTACGCCTATGCTAATAAGTGTAAATTATCTTGAAGTACTTTAATTTTTAATGTTCTTATTGCTGTGCATTCAGTGAAAGTGAACGGCTTGATTTACTTTCTCTTAGTTATACATTTTCTCAAACTCAATGTACCTATTTCTTACTTTCTTATCCAGATATGAATTCTGTTATTGAATGTCTAGTTTCCTTACTGTCTTATTGTTGGAAATTTCCTAATAAAATGCTTCGAGTTCTTATTTTCTAAATGTATGCTTTGATTTCTTATTTGTTTCTTCTTCAAATTCCCTCGAACTGAACGTCGTAATTTCATGTCCTTCTTGCTGTAAATTATCACCATTTATATGCGTGAATTTCTAATTTTGCTTTGCCAGTAAATTGTCTTATTAAACATTTTGATTTTCTAGAAGTAAATATTTTGGATTTCTTACTTCCTTTTTGCAGTAAATTCTCTAAAGGTCAAGACTTCTATTACTTATTATTGTTATTACTGTAAAGACTCTAATAGATCCTTGATCCTTTAATTTCTTGCTGCTTGAAATTCTCAATAAATTCTATCTTTAACTTCCAGGACAGATTTGAAGGCGAGATGGATTGAACTGGATTTGACGCTACCTACATTCAAAATCCTAGGTCCTTACAAAATCAACGGGAAGGTGCTTCTGCTTCCCATACTTGGAGAAGGTCAGAGCAACGTAACATGCAGTAAGTACAAGCAGCTGACGTGATTGGCTGAACTTCAAACATCTAGAAATGTTTAATGACACTTGTATGTAACGCCTTATATTTAATGCTAACATCAACTTTCAAGCATAAAATTCAAGCGTCCCAGTAAACTTAAAACACATTCGTTACATAAATTAAATAAATCAATAAATCTCACCATTCAATTACAGAGTTAACAACAATAATAAGGTAAGAAATTGATTACGTTTACTTCTAGAGAATGAACGTCTTAAATAAGGCAATTTATAATTTTAAAAAAATTGAAATTAATCGTTAATTTTATACTACAGTGAGCATTATCAGGACGTACGATTAGAAAAAGAAATAGCTTCTTGCCATTTTACAAGTTTAATAACACATTTTACCTTTAAACAATCACTGCAAAATAACACAACGATATTCACAAATACAATCACATTTCAATTAAGCTGCGGGTTTTCCTTTATAACAGTGTTTTTCACAAAGTTAACATCATCTCACGCAACTCAACTTACTTTTCGTCTTTTCACGCCCTGTTGTCCTGGCAATGGAATCAATAAAAGATTGGACAGTTCTGCAAATGTTTATAAGCCGAAAATGAATTTCGCTTCCGTTATCACTTGAATCACATATAAATCCAGAAACTATAAATTTTGATAACATTAACAGAAAACAAATAAAACATATTCATGTTGAAAATAAGCAAGGCGTATCAAAATTCAAGCACAATTCGTAAGAATTTACATCAACAAGAAAATTATATTTTGTACTCAAATATAATGGTTATTATTAAAATGTTTGTCATGTATGAATGTTGCATTAATAACACAGGCCTGCGAAATTGAAGTTGTTGAAAAATACAAGAGACGTGTTCGCTGAGTTTTATGTTATTGGGTGTGCTGATTTCGAAAATGACCTCCATTTTTTTCCATCACGTCAGGATTTTTTGTAAAATCGATATCAATATTTTTGCTAAAATCCTATGTGAAAAGGAATTTTCGCAAACAATTTTGCATACACTATCTGGAAACAGTGGTTTTGATCCATTTAAATCTATGTAAAATCGATGCTTGGTGATGCAAATTGATTTATTGCAAATTGATTACAACCACTGTTGCCAGATCGCACGAGCCGCCTCTGGTCGAGAGAAAAACACAAACTTCCCTTGCGTTTACACTTTTTACATCCCATTATGGTGAAGTTTCTAGAAAAAAAGCACCAACGTATTCTGTTCATTTGTGTTTATTAAGGTAACGTACATAAAATAGACGATTGACCACGAGGAGCAATGTATGTGTACATGAACGTTTGACACAAATTGTAAACTGAACAAACAACAAAACCAAAAACAAACAAAGTTTATATTTACGTACGTACCCTTTTGCCTTTGAAACTTCTTTTTGACGTTCTTCTTTTATATGCAATCTCAGGCCTCTCTCGTGTTAACATCCAACAGTAGTCGGCGAGCATGTTCTTGTCCCATCGTCCTTGATATTTGCGCTCCATATCTTTAATATCTTGGTGGAACCTTTCACCCTGTTCTTCGCTGACTGCTCCTAAATTTTTGGGGAAATAGTCCACATGTGAGTGAAGGAAATGTAGTTTGACACTCATGGAGCAACCCAACGCTTGAAATTTGTCCAGCATATTCATAACAATTGCTTTATAGTCAAGATCCTTGTAATTCCCAAGAAATTTACTGACCACATCTTTGAAGGTAACCCAAGCTTCTCTCTCCTTTGTTGTCATGCTAGTCTCAAAGTCTTTATCCTTCATGAGCTTGCGGATATCTGGACCAACAAAGATTCCCTCTGTCAACTTGGCTGCGGATAAACCTGGAAACTTTTTGCACAGGTATTTGAAACAATCGCCATCTTTTGGAATAGCCTTGACAAAATTGCTTCATTACACCTAATTTGATATGCAACGGGGGTAACAATACTTTTTTTGGGTCAACTATAAGCTGTTCCGAATCACATTCTTGGTGCCTGGTTCAAGATTTTGTCTTTTAGCCCATTCTTTCTTGACCCAATGTTGAGTCTTTGCACGGCTGTTCCACTCACAAATGAAGCATGGGAACTTTGTATATCCACCTTGTTGACCAAGAAGCATGGAGATAACTTTCAAATCACCGCAAATGGTCCAACTGTGGTCGGCATATTTTATGTTGTTGAGGACGAGAGCCAGGTTTTCATAGCGTTCTTGTAAATGTACCGAGTGTGCAACTGGTACAGATGCATACTGGCTTCCGTGATGAAGAAGGACAGCTTTCAGGCTCCTTGTCGATGAATCTATAAACAGTCTCCATTGATCTTTATCGTAGGTGATATTAAATTTGCTCATCAATCCGGGAATATCAGAACAATAGACCAGGTTCTCCGCTTCCTCAAAGTACTGAACAAAGTCCTTTTCTCTATTCCTGTACCAATAAAAAGTGGTTCCTTTGGGCAATAAATGTTTTTCTTTCAATCTGGAGCCCAACAATTCAGCTGCCTCTTTCGAAAGACCCAGATCTCTAGTCAGATCATTAAGTTCAACCTGAGAGAAGGGCTGAGGTGAATCGCCTCCAGAGGGCTTATATTCGGTATCGGAGCCTTGGCCGTCTGGATGTTCCGAGTCTGAAGACTCTGAAGAGATGACTGGTAATTCAGTTGGAGGCAAAGGCACTGGCACATCAGGTCCATGAGGAACGGGGCGTATGGCCGATAGAATGTTCTCAGGATAAGAGATTAGCTTATGATTTTTTCGGTTATACCCACGGACATGGCAGGCACAAAAGTAACAGTCATCACAGTGGTTCCTCGGCTCCCTCCATGTCATAGGAATTCCAAAGCGTAAAGCAGTCTTCTTTCCGTTGAGCCATAAGCGTAGATCATTGAGACACTGCACACACACTTTATGAGGAGCCCACGATTTGCCCTGGTCTCCGAGTTTCATGCCAAAATACGGAAGATAAAGTTTTCTTACATAGTTTGTAATGCTCCTCATGCGATGTTTAAGAGCACTATATTCGCCGCATATGTAACAAAAGTCATCTGGCACATTTTCACAACGTCTCGAACTCGAAGCCATGGTTCACGAAACGCACAGAGGAAAACACCAGTTACAATTGTTTTTGTGATGCAGTTTCCACTTGTCACTGTATCAGCGCACGCACGACACTACACATGAAAGACAAATTGAGACGAACCTACAAATTTCCACGTCTTTTATCTTACTATGAACATGGTAAGTACATGATCTGCTGGGTTAAAGAGCGATAAACTGAGTCCCTCATGAGGACATCTGTTTTATATCGTTTCTGCTGCCTCCAGACAAGTCGCGAGAATTCAGTCTTACGAATAACACGTTCAGGATCAATCCAGATAAAGCTCGACACAACTGGAAGGTGACTGCCGATTACACTGGCTTAGCGAGCGTTCCTGCACAGTAGGCGAACCAAGATAAGGATTTGCGCGACGCTATTGGTCGAGAGCGATTGCGACAGGGAGGGAGGGAAGTCGATGGGGAGTCACCGAGGGGTAACGTTTCACCACGGTAGAATGATGGTCAGGCAGGGAGGAAAGATATTCCATGCCTAAACAACATATTAATGGTAAATGTTCATACAAATCCAAGTACAATTAAATTTTTCAAGAAAACGTGACGTGATAGACATTTTTCTTTATTTTTTTTTTAACTCAGCACCACAAAATACATAAAGTTCACCTATCACTTCCCTTGTATTTTTTTCATCGCAGGCCTGTGTAATCCATCATAAAATTATATGTATGAGTGATCACTTCTTATTCTTACAGTTAACACAAACGTGACAATGACGAACACATATGACCTTATAACAAAGAAGGATGGCTTGGAGTACATTAAAGTTAAAAAAAATATTTTTCAAGTTTGACACCGAAAGAATGTATATCGACCTTGAAAATCTTTTCAACGGTGACAAAACGCTTGGTAAGTGTAAATCGTATGTAGAAGTCTGCCCTTGTATGTTATCAAAAAAAATTGGATTAGTCAAGTATAGTCCATTTACAACATTTAACAAAGTGCTTTGTAACAGTATAATATTTAGTTTTATGAGTGAATAGTCCCCTCTTATTCGTTCAGAATGTTGCTTTCCCCTGAAGAACGTTTCAAATGTTATATGACATTGAAAATACGTAAATAATATTGATAAAAAAAATCGAATCTTTACCGTTCTCCATAAAGTACCTTTATTTTTCAAATTACCAATGGAAAAAAGGCGATCTCGTAGATAAAATGTCATCCTACATTTGGAACTTACGGCAAGGTCGTAAAGAATTATCGTCGTTAGTATAGAGGAGAAGGTCTAAATATGGGCGTAGGTTTAAATATGGGTTTTGGGTTATCAGCGCTTCCGGGTGCTGCAGGCTGGCAGAGGCTATGGGAACTGGTTATCTGTCAAGGACAAAGGTTGCGACACTAATTCGCAAGAGAGAGTAGTGGTTAGTTTCGTCTTTGGACGCTGTTATAGAATTGCGACCTCCGAAAACTTTTTGAAGGTATGTTTTAACTCAGCGTTTTCTGAATTCTCATCTGCTTTGTATAGGCTATGATATTAGCGGTATATAAAACAAATGTGGGCTTTTATAATGCCATGATTTGTTTGTGAAATATGTACCACAGAGAGCGAAAATAAATTGAAGAAGAAAAATAGCGTGATGATCTAAATATGAGTTATGACATGAGGTCTAATGTTGGGATCACATTTCCAACAAATATTTGGATGTTTTTTTAGTTTCGATTTTTCCAATTTCGCGTGATTTTCAAAACAACAGATTATTCATAAATATTAATTTTATAATGTTTTAACGATGACTGTTTTTTTAAAATTTTGGTTGCTTTTGTGATATTGTCACTAGTAGCCCATAAGTAAACCACAATTTTAAAATACATCATTTTACCATTTTATGGAAATTCCTTTTTTTTAAAAAAAATGGAGACCTTCTATACTTTAGCATGCTATTACATTTAAGTATATATTTTATACATATGCATTTTAAAGACAGGTACTTGATATATTAATTTTTTCCCTCCGAAAATGACAACATAAAAAGACCTTTTCCTCTATAATTGCTATTAATTTGCTGTGGAATGAGAACTTACTTTCCAAGTTATGTATGCAAGATAATTTTGTAAACGTTTACGTACAGATGGTTGAGGAAAGAGCTTGTAAGATCAGAATTTCGTATTAAATAAGCTTTCCAACTTTAGAAACTCAATTCCCGTGTCTAATTTGATAAATGTTTAATTTTCTAGAAATGTGGTAAATATTTGGATGCACAAGTTCCCGTGGTTTGGTTGTAGGTTACAGTTTTTTAAAAAAATCTTTTCCGCATCAAAATCTTAACATGCAGCAAAGAGAGAAAGTGTACAAATGATAATGCAACAATCGTCTAGCCTAACCTATTCGCAATACCTAAATGCTAGGAATAGCAATCTTAAATCACCTAACAGTAATTCAAGCCTATGAAAAGGGATTTTCGATCACACGGAACATTAAACTCGTTGAGAATATTATTGCAACTTGCAAGCAACTTACTTTAATTAAGAAGCCCAAAGCAAAAAGCAAGAGGATGCAATAAACCTCATGCTCTATCAGGAGATTATTGTTAAAAGAATATCGTATTCTAAAGTCCTTATAATTATATTCCTTTTTGGTAAGCATACTAGATAATGGTAAAAAAAAACAAGAGACAAGTTAGCCAAGTTATTTTCAGGATAAGGCGTAAGATATATATATATATATCAGCGTGTTTCATTCACCCCTAATAACGACAATTTAGTTCTAACTATACCTGGACATGTACTGAAATCATGTCATGCAAATATTTGCTGACATATAAGTTGATAATTATATTTTCCCCTTGTTCTTGCGATATTTAGAACAGGTTGAGAGGTTGAGATAATATCTCGCTCTCCTACTTTTCCACAGAGCATAAATGTAAATCAATCAAATGTGTTACATGAAATCACAATGACTGACTATCAAAATGTAATAATCGTTATTCTTTACATAGTATATTTTCACTTTAGTAACTTGTCTACAACTTGTCTACATTCCCGAATACCTTAAATGCTGGTGACACAAGTACACGTTTTTATATAATTAGTTTGTTAACTACGTTGCAATAACCAAAAAGATCTTCCTGTTTTTGACAGAAATAATCGACAAAGCGAAAATATAACATCCATTACCGAGTACAAAGGTACAAAATTATCCACAATGTATTTGTGAAATATGCTAATAAAATTGAACAAAGTCGTAAAATTCTATTGATGTATATTGTGTTTCTGTCACGTCATGTATATCAATCACATAATTCTTGTAAACTGGAACATAGCGTGAAGAAGTAAGTGAATATCCTTTACTGTGACTGGAAAGAAAATGTGTTAAAGACGTGACTCTTACACTTTAAACTGCACAATTTCAGACAACGTATGAGCAATAAAACAGACACATAAATAACAATCAACATTTTTTCGTGTTAAATAAAGTAATATAATAGATGAGTCATTCCATGCGAAATCAACACAGCCTTTGACCTGACCATCTCCGATTTTCATGAAATTTCGGGAATTGAAACTATGCATGGAACTTAGTAAGTATAAAAATTTTTAGTTTCGTGCGTCTTGTAATTGTTAAATTATTCAAGGTCAAAGTTAGCATAAATTGCCCTTTTTGAGCCCGCTTAGCTATACTAAATCTGCTGTAACTCCGCCCCTATTTTGCCTAGGAAGCTCAAATAAAGCTTATTGTACAGGCAATTGAACAAGCTTTCCAGTTATATATAACAAGCCTACCTTTGGATAAAAATATAATTTTGTCACGTGACCTTGACTTTTGACCTTGAATATCTCAAAACATGTCATCACCAAAAATCGTGACAAAAATATATTTGGTCCCTCATACCATACTCTAAAACATACCAAAAAATCATTCTGGGACTGCAATGGGATCAGAAGATACAAAATAATATGTGTAACTATGTGACTGATAAAAGCCCCATTCCATGAACTATGAACAGTCAAATGTCCCTTAACACTCCCTACAAAATGTGAAGGAGTTATCCTGGGTATAATTGGTCATGAAAGAAATAGGTTAGGCACAGGGCGATGAAAGAAATAGGTTAGGCACAGGGAGATGAAATAAATAGGTTAGGCAAAGGGAGATTTCTAGGCGTGTGTGTCAAGCGCAGGTCCGGCATATTATTGACCGCCATTATGAATTCAACGCAAACATTTCAAAGGAAAGGGGGTGATGTGATATATCAAATGAGGCTAGAATTTCACGAGAAATGAAGTGACGAAGGATTTTCCAACGTATCTTACGCCTGCAAAAAGTCATACATATATCTTTCACTTACGATATATGCACATTATAATGTTGTCAATGTTCCTGTGAGCACACTCGTTGAGTCTCTCACACTCGCATAGAACATTTGGCAATGTAGCATGTGCAACAACATCGCAAGCAGCAACTATGCCTTCTCTCAGATGGTCAATATCAGGGACTTTTAGTGCATGCACCATTCTCTTCAAATGTTTCTGAAGGTAAAAGTCCTCTTAAGATGTTAGATCTGGGGAATGTGCAGGCCTTTTAATAGATCCCCGTGTGCCCATCAATCTACCTAGAAAATTACCATGAAGAAATTGCGAAAATATCTACATAGTGTGGTCACACTCTGTCGTGTTTCAAAACTCTCGAAAAGTGCCATATCCCGTAAGCAAGGGTGAAAAAACCTGTTCACTTAAAAATCCAAGAAGCCCTCACCATTTAAGGTTCCGTTGTTGAATATGGACCAACCATTTCCGTTCGCCATACATTATACCACATAATTAGCTTACCAGCAACAACCATTCGACTGAGCAAATCACAGGTTTTGCATATTATTTTTATTAACTTCACCGTGAACATAAAAATTTGCCTCGTCACTGAATAATTTTTCATTCCAAAGGAAGTATCACGTAATTGTTTGAGATACTTTTCCCAATATTCTTCACTATTCAACTATTTGGTGAATGTAGCTGATTAAAATCATGTGCAATGGTGCGTATACTTCTTTCTCTCCCAAGATGTCAGCGTGATCTCGATGAGTTCCTAACACGTTAGGAGCATTCCAATGCTTTGTTTTTAACACCTCGAAAAGGAGAAAATGGTTACAAGCATGCAGTAATAAATTTTTGATGGTTAAATATATGTTGGAAAATCCTTCGTCACTTCATTTCTAGCCTGATTTGATATATCACATAACCCCCTTTCCTTTGAAATTTTTGCGTTGAATTCAATATGGCGGTCAACAATATGCCGGACCTGCGCTTGACTCACACGGCTAGGGATCTCCCTGTGCCTAACCTATTTCTTTCATGACCAATTATACCCAGGATAACTCCTTCACATTTTGTAGGGAGTGTTAAGGGACATTTGACTGTTCATAGTTCATGGAATGGGGCTTTTATCAGTCACATAGTTACACATATTATTTTGTATCTTCTGATCCCATTGCAGTCCCAGAATGATTTTTTGGTATGTTTTAGAGTATGGTATGAGGGACCAAATATATTTTTGTCACGATTTTTGGTGATGACATGTTTTGAGATATTCAAGGTCAAAAGTCAAGGTCACGTGACAAAATTATATTTTTGTCCAAAGGTAGGCTTGTTATATATAACTGGAAAGCTTGTTCAATTGCCTGTACAATAAGCTTTATTTGAGCTTCCTAGGCAAAATAGGGGCGGAGTTACAGCAGATTTAGTATAGCTAAGCGGGCTCAAAAAGGGCAATTTATGCTAACTTTGACCTTGAATAATTTAACAATTACAAGACGCACGAAACTAAAAATTTTTATACTTACTAAGTTCCATGCATAGTTTCAATACCCCAAATTTCATGAAAATCGGAGATGGTCAGGTTAAAAATTCCACATATCTGTGTTGATTTGGCATGGAATGACTCAGTTACAAAGTCGGCATTCATGTAATTATTAATATTACCATTCAGCTATATTCACAAATTCCTAAATGTCGTACACATAGCACTGATTGAACATAGACTTATTTTTCTAACATCTAATTAAATGTTGTACTACATACAAACCCATAATTTACTTGTAAATGATCAGGAGCTTACTATGTTTAGTTTGCGATGACAATTATTGTTCTTGCTCTGAAATGAATAGATTTACAGGAACTTTTTATCGTACAAATCTCTCATTCAAATACATGTATTTCGCCAAAACAAACGACTAATCTTTTGACGTCATCAGGTTGCGGCCCGTATACGGAGTACAGTGGGATCCACGAGTATTACCGTGCAAATTGTCCATGATTATTTTCATTAATTTTCCCCTTACATCCTGTGTGTCTTTAAGCGATGGATTTTTATGAATGCTGGTGAAGAAGTTGTCAACAGCTTGTTTTGAGTTTTCTTTTAATTCTTGAAGCTCTTATTGGGTCAAATAAAGTGCACGAATATGGTGATGGACAATTTGCACGGTAATACTTATGGATCCCACTGTACACACGAAGTATATATATTTTTATATATATATATAAATGTATATTTGGTTGTAGCTCTGCTGCTATGCACCAGTTACAGTTGCTTTACATTTTATAATTTTACAATTTCATAATGTTATACATAATATAATATTTTCTCTCACAATATACACTGTAAAAAAAATACACTTCTTGTACACTTTTGGTACACTTTCTTGCATATAATATGCACAAGATGTGTACTGAAGGTGTTGCAAAAGTGTACTTAAAGTGTTCTAGATGTGTGCAACCCGAAATGACGAAATTTTGTACACTTGTTGCACACTTTGGGGACACATTCAAAGTTGTGTGCACTTCTTCAACGCTTTCTGTACACTTTTGTTTAAAGTAAGTCTGTACACTTCTTGGACACTTTTGTAGCACATGATTTCATTTTGTGTTGTTGGTCATATCGATTGTTATTTTATACTTTTTTGACAAATGAATATCTTATGAACATAAATCAATTTCATTATATAAAGAAGTAACACACTTGAAAGCAAGCAACATTAAACAATAACAAAATATAACTATTTTTTTCCTGGAACATCTGGAAATCGCATTGCATCATGAAACTATCAATACTTTTTGTTTAATGTACCAATTTGATAATTGGATAAATCTCATTAAAATTGAAGAAGGAGCAAGTTGAATGTTCCGAGGAAATTAATAGATTTTCTTAAATCGAACTATTCATCTTTAAAGCACACCAAAACAGATCTTTAACTTCGGGGGGCTGGTTGTTGCTGGAAACTTGTCATCATCATTATTATGTAACGCCACTTACTTCGCCTTACACAGAAAAAACTGGTTTGTTTGGAATTACCAAAAAAGTTTGGTTGAGCTGTTTGGTTATGCTTTTTGTTTCCGATAACCAAATGTTGCTTGTAATTACTAAATAATTTTGTTTAAGAATACCAAAAAATTTGGTCAGACGAAATTTGGTACTCGTAAACAAAATCATATGACAAAATGATATATATGTAAGTAAAGAGAAACAAAACGTTTGGTTAAATTTACTGTATGTGCGTGAGCGTGCTTCTGAATTTGAAATAACGATTGTCCAGTTTCGTCGAGTGTAGTATGAAAATACTTTGTCGAAAATTGAAACTCATGTATATAGATAATTACTCGAAGCGAGTCTTTATGTTGTTGTGTAACCTAATATTCTGAAAAAAACTCAGAATATACTTACTTTATACTGAGTTTCCTACACCGGCCGCTAGATGGTACTGTCAAAATGTGTACAAGAAACATAAGTTTTTGTACAACAAATAATGATACGTTTGATTGCAATCATAGTGAAAAATTGTGCTTTAACACTCTTCAAAAAATATGTGAACATCTAAGATACAAATTAAAGAAGAAAATGTACTGCAGTGAATAAAAGTGAATCTCCCATGAGCAATCTTTTTGATTCTGGACTATATAAGTAGAAGGTACGTGCGTTGCAGAACACAACCCCCGATGTAGTTTTTGTATCACCTTCCTTAGCTGACAAAATTAACATAGAAGTCCTAGCACCGATAGGAAGTGATCATGCACCAATTAAAATAACTCTACCAGTGCACCACTATACTCAACACAAACAGGTTCCTCCAAAGCGGATCTATGATTATAACAGAGCAAATTGGGAAGGTTATCGAGAAGATCTCTCCACTGTCTTTCAAAATTTCACCCCTCCAACGAACTCTAACGAGCTAGATAAGGCTGTAGAAAACATCACGACAGAAGTCAAACAAGCAGCAAGTACACATATACCACAGATAACTGTGAACAGTTTTAAACCTAAACTACCACCTAAATACCTTCATCTAGTGACTGCATCACGTCGTGCCTATCGGGAATACGTACAAACAAGGAATCCTGAATGTCTGCGAGTTCACCGTCAATGGATAAGAACTGTCCATAACTACATAAAGGCACACAAACAACGTCAGTGGATCGACACTTGCAATCACCTTGATGCTGAAAGCCATCCTAGCAAATTCTGGAAACGATTTCATATGCTTACAGGAAAACATACAAGTACTACGTATCCTCTTCTCTCACAACAACAAGCTCTTACAAATGATTACGAAAAGGCAAATGAATTTGCACAAATTCTCCAAGACACATTTACTCCTCCGCTTCCACTTGCTCCTAATAGCAGATTAGAATCTCAAATAACAAGGAAGGTACATCCTGAAAATAGACAACTGCAACCCAGCCCTCATCATGCTACCAACGCAAATCACCCTCTTACTACTTTAATTACCACAGATGATATAACAAACGCAGTCCGAAACAAAAGAAACACTGCCCCAGGGTTTGATTCCATAACATATGTTTTGATAAAGAAAGCTCCACTAGCAATGTTGTCATTTCTCGCCTTGATATACAACTTAATCCTTCGCACTGGATATTACCCTGTCGAATGGAAAGTGTCGAAAGTACTCATGTTTCCGAAACCTGATAAAGATCGTACAGATCCAAAATGCTATAGACCTATACAACTAACATCAATACTCAGCAAAATCCTTGAAAAAATTTTAGTCCGCCGATTACACTCTCACTTATCGTCAAATAATTTTCTCCCGATCCACCAAGCCGGATTTAGGCCACACTTTAGCGTCTTGGATAACCTACTAAGACTCTCAAATCGAATCTACAACCAGTACAATACATCTAAACCCTCTTGTTTAATACTATTCGATCTTGAAAAGGCATTCGATAAAGTGTGGCACACCGGCCTCATATATAAACTGCATAAGTTTCGCCTTCCTCTCTGTTACATTCGTTTAATTTTCAACTTTCTTACCAACCGAATGGCATATGTAACAATAAATAACAACATGTCTCACCCTATCTTCTTGAACGCCGGAGTACCGCAAGGATCGGTTTTATCTCCACTGCTCTACTTACTTTATGTCGCAGATATGCCAACATTCTCTCAGGTGTCAACATACCAATACGCTGATGATACAGCTCTACTGGCTTGTGGTTCTACAATTCAAGCAATAAATCGCATTATGCAACCAGCTATTAATGTATTTCAACGATGGTGCGACACTTGGAGACTCACCATCAATAGCGCAAAAACTCAAGCCATAATATTTCTTCCTACAGGATGTCGCTCACGGATACAAAGAAATCCAAGTCTGTTAGATCTTAAGATCCGTGGCACACGCATAATACCTACCAACAGCGTCAAATACCTTGGTGTCATATTTGACACAAAACTAACATGGACACCACACCTGCAGAACATCAAAAAGAAAGCCAAAAACAGACTACAGCTGATGAAGAGACTTGTCGGCACGAATTGGGGACTTCGAGCAAACATCCTCCTAAATACCTATCTGGCCTTTCTTCGGCCCGTACTTACGTATGGACACACAGCATGGCTCCCAGCAGAGGACTCGTTCTATGAACGACTACAAATCATAGAGAGACATGCATGTCGACTGGCATACAGAATCAAACTACCAAGCCCAACTCGACTCTTATATACACGAATAAGTTTTCCACATTTAACACTTCACCTAGAGGCATTGCGAAAAGAATATATAAATAACAGGATGAACAAAGAACACCCACCGTTGGTTCACACAATCCGTGAAGATGCAATACACGACTGCTACCCGTACAGATTGTATACTCCATTACAACATCTTTTAACTCTGTATACTCTGACCATCGGGCCCAGACATCCTGATTATGAACTATACACCATTCATCATCCACCACAATTACGACCACATTTATACCCTTCATATTGCAACTAATAATCAAACTACAAGAAAGGGTATTTATTTACTAACATAAGAATGAAAGTAGGGTGTTATATAATATAGCAATGAAAATCCAAGGTCATTTCAAGACCAGGTTAGTGTTCATTTCATAATCCCAAAAATAGAAAAAGTGCACTTAGCCTATCTATTATTATTATTATATATTTAAAAGTATCAGCACGTACCGAAGAGAGGGACATAACCCTCTAAACGGATGAACGGGAAAAAAAAAAAAAAAAAAAAAAAAAAAAAAAAAAAAAAAGCGTTGCAGAAAAACAAACACGTATGATACGTGTATCACACAAAATTTAAGGTTCACAGTTGAAAGTTGTTGCTTTTTCCTCCTTCAATTGTCAAGTTAAATGTGAGTCAACTGTATTTTTATTCTAGAAACTAAGTATGAGTACTGAATTGCGATATATCTCATGTGTGCAAGAAGTGTTTTCAATGTGTTCTGAAAGTGTCGCTCAAGTATTTTCACAAGTGTTCCAAATGTGTAAAGTGTACCAGAAGTGATCAAAAGTAGTTTCTGCAGCACACTTCTTACACACTTTTGGGACACCTTTATATTGGAAGCACTTCTTGCACACTTCCTGTACACTTCTTTTGCTGCACTTTTTGTACACTTCCTGTACACTTTTTAGCACTTCCTGTACACTATTGAAGCACTTCCTGTACACTTCTTGTGCACATTTAATGTGTACAAGAAGTGATCAAAAGTAGTTTCGAGGAAGTGTGCAGAAAGTGTATTTTTTTTACAGTGTAGTTTTTAAGTACATATATTATTTTCTTCGTTGGGTTCCTCAAAAGCTTTGACAAGGCGTATGGGACATCATATCCTGCTTCTTTTAGGTCTCTAAAGAATGATCAGGTGTTCCTTCAGTTGCACCACACTGACAGATTGGGGACTGAACAATCTTCCTAGTGTACAGGTCTTTAGGTGCTAGGGTGTAATTTAGCCGACATCTAAGAACACCTGTTAAAGAGTTTCTTGAGAGGTTAATGTCTTGATACCAAGGTTCTTAAGTGGTTGAATTGAATAATATTTTTCCCATTAGTCTTCCCTGTAATTGTCCATTGTTTCTGCCAACTTTCAACAATTCTATTTTAGCATACGCATCTCGGAGGTCCCAGTTCCACTCAGGAATGATACCGCTAGAGGCGCTGGTGTCGGTTTCGCTGCATGGTATTTGTCTGCTCATAATGGAAGTAAATGGAGTTTTCGCTGCAACGTCTGATTCTTTTTACATGAAGCATTTCTATGAATGTGATAATTGATATGATATTTAGTCGCGAAGATATTAACTAACATTCTATACAGTCGACCACGTCCTGTTATCGTTATACTTTCATTAATAATACGGGATGCGTACAACATTTTTGTGTATGAATTAGGTTCATTATTATTATTATCATCATTATTTCTTTTAAAGATATACATACTGAAACATTTGCGTTTTTGATATGTACTGTCTCGTTTCTTCCGCTTGAAACTAATCACGGTGATGATAATTGCATGAAACGACAAGAGGGAACTCACAAAACTTCCTTAGTGCCATCGACATGAGTGTAAGAAAACTCTCATACCAATGGGACAAGCGACACGGGATATTCACACTGATGTGACTAGTGACACAGACACTTCCAGAGTGTGAAATAGCATCATTGCACATGAGGGTCCAAACAGCAAACGACACGTTAAGCACATGTTCATATATCGTACTTGCGTGCTACTTGTTACTTCGGTCCGAAAGCTCCTTAAAGGAAGGGTTATCAGACCGAATCGACGCGCTACAGGGGGAGTTCCCAACTAAATGACAAGCGACATGGTGCCTTCAGTCTATTAGCAAGTGTTTGCTGCTAATAACAGATCTAGGCGACACGATAAACCGCACGTTAAAACAACAGATCTAGGCGACCCGATAAGCCACACGTGTCGCTTAAACTTGGCCATTTCCTTAATAGCTTGCGACGTGTTGCCGTGGTTTGTTGTTCGCGCATGCGCGATGCAATGAGTGTCTTGCTTCAGGGAGATTGCGCACCAGAGCGACAGGCACGCGACACTTATCGTTTGTGGATTTCACCAACTGAACGATGGCCTTTGCTGCCCGTCATGCTGCTACAATGTGAAATGTTGCTCTTGATTGGCTCGTTTCCAAGCGACATGTGTCGCGTGTCGCTTCGGTATGTAAGTTGCCTTGGACAGAAGGACACGTGTTGCTTTGGTGTGAAATCCCCATATCGTTTGTCGCGTGTCGCTTTGGTCTAAAATCTCCTTGAGGAAACGGTGCAGTCAAAGCTTGTGTTCCTACGGTTCGAAAGGCTGCATTGCTTACGGACTGCTCGCTTCCAAGCGACACTTGTGGTTTGTCGCCTCGGTATGAAATATCTATCAGGATACTATTTATATTCTAATAACATAGAAAAATATACTCTAGTACACAATCCAACACCTAACGTCCGGAATCACATTCCGATGTTTCTTCTTGTGTTACGCATGCTATTTATTTATTAATTTTATTTTACTTTTCTTTCCAAATTAATGCCTTTCGTGACTGCAAATCACTCCACAAACATAACTGTTTCCATCAATTCACGTACCGCCTTTCAAGACAAACAAATCTACACAATATACGTATTCCAAAAACTAACTAAGCCGCATTACTTTCATAAGAAAATTAGTTGCGATACTGATTGCACTGCCATCTATGTCGCCATCTGTCTCGGAAACCATTTTTTTGGGTAGTTTTCCACATCACGAGTTCAAGGCGCTGTACCATGGGTAAGCTTGTATTACGTTAACCATTTACACCGTGTTTCAAAATGATTTGAACGATAAAAAACATATTCCATGAGCAATACAACATAATCACGGATCGAATATCCCATGAAATACATTCGAACACATCCTTAAGTTTTTTTGCGGGAAAGGTTCCAGTAGTTCTAAATTCTGCCGCCAGGTGCTGACCAGTTGTAAAATGGCTGCCAATGGTGTTGAGAAAGCATTTTGCGAGAGCAGGTTCGGTCGTGATTTTGCAACGTGAGTTTCATAAATTCACCAGCAAAGAACTCTATCGCATTTGTGCTGCGGTGCAAACTAGATTAGAACATACTGACATGGTGAAACGTGTCTGGATGGGGCTAGATTACCGTATTAACGTGTGCAGAATAACGAAAGGGTGCTCACATTGAGCATTTGTGAGATAACTTCGCGATAACGATTGACACTTAAACTTCAACAGTTGCATTACATATGTGCGAAATTGTACAATACTTTGACAATTTATGAATAAAATTCAACGAGTTGAAATCGTTCAAATAATTTTGAAACAACTTTATCTTAACAGGCGCAAGGCTGCCCGACGTGTACATTTTGCAATATCGCACGGTAACAGCGCACTAGACTGTCCGGCTCACCGTAATCACTTTCAAGGAGCATCAATAACAAACCCATTTTACCTCTAACATAGGCACCAAGGCACTAGCTAGCTCGGCAGTCTAATTTCCGTGCAGCATTGCAAGAGATTTGTCCTGCAATGCAAACCCATTGGAGCTAAACAGCCTCTCCCTTCCAAGTCACAGTTCCAACACCCAATCTCGCCCACGGCACTACTTTCGAAGGTTTTAACAAGTATAAACGGTCACATTCTCTTCCTACAACTTTCGAGATACCATAAAAATACAAAGAGGATACATGGTGGATTTACAGAGAATTTAAGAACCTAAATAATACATAATACATTTACTGGCAGTTTTATTTTACTTCGCTTCTCTGTCACATTTGGCTAATCGCGAAGACGAGGATGAAAGGCGATAAGATGATATCCATGAAGATAAAATTATAAAAACATATTAACAGAACACAAGTTCGATAGAGGATTATACTGACTAAGTCCAGACGCCAGTGCCTCGTTAGCCTGCACAATTCAGTCCAGAACGTGGAAGAGAAAGTGATATTTCGCTGTCTTCACAAAAGTCACCTTCCACCCCAGATAAATTGATGTAAACTATAATAGTTGAAATTTGATTCGGCCTCAACATACACACATTCATACAAAATATTGTAAAAGAACATCTAATTAATTATCATATCAATACAGCATTATAATAGGAAAAAAAAACTTGTTGACCTGACACGTGGACAGGGTAATATCGTTCAGATTTCACCATATGGGAGTCTACAAGAGCATTTTCCTTAGTAGGTTAGTATATTAATAAGTTTGAAGTTATGCAGTATTGCTGTTTCAACATACAAATAACACTTATTTGTCCTCTTTTTCAGGAAAGCATATGAATGGGTTCATAAACGAGAACTGGAATGTAATCCTCGACGACCTACGACCAGCGATTGAAGAAATGTTCAGCCAACTGGCAGAATACATATTCTCCCAAATTATTAAGAATGTCCCTTACGACCAAGTATTCCTAGACAAATGATGATCACTCTAGCAAGAACGTACTTTTAAGACAAGGCTGTGGGATCAGAAAACAGATCAGAGTAAACTAGAGGACACTCCAGAAATGTCTTGAATTCATCTCACATTAATTTATACCATCAGGTTTATTCAACTTCAATTAACACGTAGCTGATAGTTACTGATCAGGTTTTAACAAAATACTGCATCCTTGGACTGCAGATCAACATTTTACTCTGTTTTTCGATTTGGGTACTTGATTCAGTATGCTATCTTCTTCACTGCGTTTCATGCACTTCACTTGAAGTTGTTGGCTCAAGTTTGTTCACGACAATAGTAGCCTTTTTCGCTTGGAATCTTCACTGAAATGTTTTATTTTTGGTTTGAGGTCAAGGCTACGCAGACTGTATGTTTCATTTTCCTTTGTCTCCTTTTCCATTTTGCTCCATTGATATCCATGGGATTCATTCCAAGTAAGTTATGCTATTTTCGACTTTTCTGTTCCTTCCTTTTGTGTGGGTTTGTTGTTTTCCTCTATCTTCTTCTCCAGAGTTTGTCCGGACTCTTTTATGTTAACTCTTCCGCATGCATTCGCTTCATATCTGGTTATTTTAGAGTTTTCCGGTGTGTACCATAGGCCGAATCACAGTATTTGCTCAATATGTCCTCCATCAACTTCGGTAGCCAGAACGGGAAACGCAATCTGGAGGCAAATTCACAACAGAACTCGTTCTTTTGAATTTATCCAGCAATATTTCCAAGGTGGTGTGGGACAAGAATAATTTTCGCTGGGAATGTCATACATTGAACCCTCTGGCAACGTCTTTGTGCGAGTAATCTTAACTCTGCAAGGTATGGTTATGATACCGTGGTTCTTGGGTCTAGTGTTAAACATTCAGTACACTTGGCTGAATGTAGCTTTATTTGTTATGGTTCGTGGATACATATAGATTTTCATTGCACTCAGGTATTCGAGCAGATTAAACAGTGTGTTGTAGTGTTCTATGTACTATTGAGATGATTTGACTTGTAGAGGTAATAAAAAGCTTTGAAAATGTATTTCCGAAAAAGTATTATTGTAAATTATATGCTTACGAAGAACCAAAGCCTACACCCGTAAACTACTATGTGTATGGAAATATTCACTGTTAGCTATACAAGTTCATATTCATGTTACCGAAACTTGTGTTATTCAAAATATCTCCAACGATATATTTTCTAAGGTTCTCCTCCTATCTGTTATTGCATGTATGTTACTTGAATTAATAAAACGTGATGATTTTAATGTGTGTATGTTTCCCACTGCATGTTACAAGAAACTGGTGACAAATTACGTCGCATTATTACCAAGTCTTCTACGTAAACTTCATACACACTGAAAACATCATTGGTGTTAACACCACACAGCAATGGTCTCAGGAAGTTCATACCACATTTTGGCCAGTGTGTAGCCTCAGTGGTATTAAATAGTGGTGATACAAACATTTGTCTGTTTTATTTCAACCTCACTGGGGTATAAGAGGTAAAACGTTGAGTAACGTGTGGTGTGAACTTTCTGTAAACACTGTCTATGTCGTATATACACTTCTTTTTTTGTAGGACACTTTCTAGCGTTCTCTACCCTTAGGTATATCTGGAAGCGAATGCCAATGGGAAAAATACTTCAAATTTTCACCACTGAGTGGAAATGTGGCACTAAATAATGACAACAATAATATACCAATTCGTAGCATGCCCTGTTCGATTAAGAAATATTGACCCTGGCAGACCTTGTCAGCTTTTGCTCAGAAATGTGTAGGATAAGCTTTCTACAGGAAATGGTAAGAACACTGGCCTTTAGCAAGAGGTGACGAGAGGCCAAGCGATGGTTTATATACGTGCGCATGAGAGCGACACGAGGTCTTTGAATCTGGAATCATCTGAGAAGCAGGAGCTACTGGTCTTATTTCTAAACCGAACAGGGTAAGCTAGTCTACATCCATTCTGCCATTTGCATTGCTCAATTCAGTCTAGAAACGAATCATGAGTCTATTTTTATGAATAGTTAGATATTTGTACCTGCCCGTTCAGGGCTGTCTCTACCATCAACTAGTACTAATAGTACACCCCTATTTAAGATCCCCGCGTTCAGAGGAACGCTACGTGGTGAGATGCTTGGGCTTTTCATCCATTTTACGGAATTGTGATGTAAATTAGCGCTACGTAGTGGAGTTGCGGAATTTTTTCATTTATTTCACTCTGAAATAAATGAAAATTGAAATTTGTTAAATAGTGACATGTCAGAATTGTTTTTTTCTCCGCGAATCTTTATTTTTGGGGAAAGCTGCGTAGCACGCAGTTTTAATGTTAATGATGGTTAATGTCGATAATCAGCTTTAATTCAGTCCTTACCCACCACACCCACCCAATAGGCTAATCACCCGCTGCATTAAAGCACATGACAATGCGGAGGAAACGAAAACAGAATGTTTCCTTTGGTAGCCACGGGCAATGAGGCAACAGCTCTGCGCTCTTGCTTCGTCGCGGTTTTCCGCGTCGATGCGATGTGGCGTAAGGTACGTCCGTCATTCCGCGCGCCGGAAGGTTCGATGTCGGACATTCGAGTGTCATATTCCGCCCAGAATTTGGCCAGCCCGGGCACGTCTACCGACGAGCCCTTGTCATTCCGCTCCTAGTAACACCGTGGTTCGCTCGAACCCGGTACCTTCGGTCAGGCCCTGATGGCTATGACAAAACTACCACCTGGGAAATTTTCATCAATTCCCAGGATTTTATCTAAATTTTGAAAGTGGCACTTGATTTTGATGAGCCTTGTTTTTGCGGTAGTCTCTTGAACAATTTGGTATTTTTTTTAACGAAAATTTGGTGCGTAACTTATGATATTTCGGCTATAAACGATACGACATAATCACACCATGGTGTGTGTACTTAGTGGGTCACAGCAGAGAGTATTGCTGAAGTTAATTGTGTTTTTAATTAATTAAAGTCCTTTAAAGTTTCAATTTCATATATATTTTTAAAACAGACCGTAACTTGTTAATGATCCGAAAAGTAACGCCGTTTGTGTTTATGTGTTTTAAGTTAAACTGTTAAAGATTATCGCAAGGAGGATATTTAATTTTATCACGTATAGTTTTGAAATGCACAAGGATCAGTGGTCGACTCACTCGTAATTTAAAATGACTGAAATCTCCTCGCCCCGAAGATGGGAGCCTTGGTACTAATAATTGTAGTGCAAATTGATAAGGAGATAGTCGAGAGAATACACGAGTCAGTCGCAGAGCATTTTTATTTTTACCTTGTTTAAGGAATATTTTTTTACTAAAGTAAAGTTAATATGTGAAAAAACGAAACGCTAATTATATTTCTAGGAATAGAGGAGCAATTATATGTCCGCTACTATACGCTGGCGTAAGTAGTAAGAGTGACGCTACCATTCGGTTAGAGTATAACCCGCTCGTTGATTCAATGTTCTAGCTAAGGATTAATAATAGGTGTTTTTAGTTGTACGCGCAGAAATACCGGTAGTGAAATATAAAAGAGTGCGCAAGTGTTTATATATATATTTTAAGGAATAGAGGGGCAATGATGTCCGCTACTAAAGGTAGTAAGTGTGACGCTCCCTTCCATTAGTTTTAAGGTTATGTCTTCCCCTACGAATTAATTGTGTACACAGAGGTACCCGTTGCAAGAGGAATGACACTGTCATTGTAGCGCAATGACATAAGAATGACTTAGTCTGCATGACTGTTAGTTTGTTAAAACACCATAGTTAGGCGTAAGCCAACTTGTAATGAAAAGTAGAACGAGACGTAAGCGGTATTCAAGGCGTGGAGTATTTCACATATTAACGAGATTTGTTTTGTTATTATCCATATATTTATTGTCTCCTTCAGCTATTTATTAAAGGATAGCTTAATATTCCTCCTTTTGCGTTTTCTAGCTTTGAATTTTAAATACCTTAAATTTCATGTGTATTTATATTATGATATTTATATTTCAAGTTACGGCATTCCTTAATGTTTAAATAAACACTCTTCAGCATTATTCAACAGATTTCGTGTGGTTGTTTAAACGCATCGCAAATCACTAAATCACTAAATAGCGATAAAAGTTAAAAAGGTTGTTTAAATTAAGGCAAAACTGGTTGTCGTTTTTTTCATTAAATAACGATGAAGTATTGCGAATAGTATAATCAATCAAGCCATCCCCTTAGGTATAATCACGTTTACATTCCGTCAGCTTACGATAGGTTTAAACACGCAAGTTTAATCTCTGCACCGAAAGCACGATTCATTCGTTGTTTTCCTTTTGTTCCTTCGAACTCAGGATATGTGCAGTCGCAAGACTCAAGTCCAGGATTTTCCTTCCATGTAAGTCGCCAGATTTCCGTGCGTAAATTTCCAGTTTCGCGTTAGCGGAAGAAACGTATCCTATTTCAGTCTCCAAGAGAGAGAATTTGATGACACCTTTTTTTTCGTCTAGTGTCGGGATGGATGCGGAATTTGTTGTAGATGAACTTTACACTCAGCTGGCGTCGACACTGAAATTCCTAGCCTCCCAACGAGGTGAGAATAAGAGTCTCTTCAAGGGCGCTTATTTATGCGTTTTTCTCGTTCCTTCAGAATTTTCAAAAGTTTCCCGAATGAAATTTAATTACTTCTTACAGATTAATTTCATGTTAATCTTCAAAAGTAGGTAATAGCGAGTAATTGTGCTTATATTTTAATCTCCCACACGTCATAGACTTTAGTTGAAGTAATATCATACGAAAGGAACGTGATTCCCAGGTTATTTGTAGGGGTGAGGAAATCGTTACTGTTATCCTATTACTAATTTGGAACTTCATTTTAACTGTTTATTTATGCTATACGTCAGGCGTATGCAAGCGCAAACCAACCTCGACTAGTGAGCGTTAACAGTGCGTCACTATGTCGCCTTGATTTATTCATCCATTTTTATGTATCTTTCGTAATTAATGATCTTAACGTCATTGGAGCCATGTCATTTACTCTTTTATTATATCTTAGTGATCCCGAATTTACTTGTGGCTAGGTCCGTTTTAACGGTTGTGATGTTACCAAATTTTGGGTTAATTATTTTT
Source organism: Lepisma saccharinum (assembly GCF_977018435.1). Classification (NCBI taxonomy): domain Eukaryota; kingdom Metazoa; phylum Arthropoda; class Insecta; order Zygentoma; family Lepismatidae; genus Lepisma; species Lepisma saccharinum. The sequence goes on from NC_139238.1 coordinate 27,931,257, forward strand.
TTTCGTCAGTTTCTCATTTTTACAATGCTTTGACACTTCTGACATGATATTAATGGATTTCGTCGGGTTAATTTTCTGATACCAGGGGATATATTTGATACCATCTACATATTACTTTTATATATTTATCAATATTTAATCCTACATATTTTCGTTTATTTTATAGTGCCATGTCATAACTTTAGTTTCATATTGCACATTATTTTATATTTGGGAGAAGCCAGGGGCTATATATATATATAATTTAGTCAATATATACATATATTACTTTTGATGAAGTCAGATTTTCATTTTAATGGTGTTCCAGTGTTAAGGCGTCAAATGACATTTTCCGCCTTTTATTTTCTTTAGCCTTCATTCAAACTTTGTTTTTATACTTTATATCACTTATTGGGCAGTTTATTTTTACTTATTTTTACTCATGATTTTCACTTGCCTATAAAAGACGATTACTTCACACATTTTTTATATATTTTCAATATTGAATGACTGAGAGCAATGTAGTTTTTCCCATGTCCAACCTATTTCCTCCCCTGTTCGGGAATTCCACGAGTTCAAGGAATTTCGAAAGTCGCCCAGCGATTTTTTTTTGAGGCCGCAAGAAGAAGGCATTCCTGAAGGCTTTGGAGCTCACCAGCCTCCTTTGGGCTTCAGCGGTGTATGTCACGTAGCAGCACCGAAAACCCTATTCCAAGTAACATCCCAGGATCAGAAGAGCGTCAGAAACATAAGAAGAAATGTCATCTTACAGAGCAACCTCCCCCCCCCCCCACGTCTCTAACCCCCCTTAAGAAGAAGCATGAACATCTTTCATGTACATCGTTCCCTTTTGCTCTGTAAGGCCAGGCAGTGTATTTCACCACATATTGGAACTTTCCGGGTACAGTCAACGACCCAAATGTGTTGAGACCCACCCCTATGGATCAGCAACCTGCCAGCCACCTGTGAACAGTTTCATCCTACCAGTGGCCATATTTACTGTTCCCCTTCTTGGAGTGTTCGCAGCACGGTACACCTTCCGTTTTCGCATTCGTGTCGCCATTCGCTGTGTGCCGGAAATATGCACTGGCGTCTGCTGTGAACTTTCGGGGGCCTATCCTAACATTCCCTCCCCCCCAGTGTTCGCCATTGGACAACGCATATTTTGGGGCTTGGAAACGCTACTTGGAGTGGCTTCCCATGGACTACCCTGTGTTCGCCCGCCCCACGGCCAACGTCTTTTCATCTGACCTGTACTGAACAGTATTCCAGAACTTTCCACACCGGGATTCGAATCCGGTCCCCCAGTGCAATTGTGATCGGTCAAGGACCGTGTATGTCCCGGAACAGTGCTTCGTACCCCAGGACTCCGGGGTTTGAGTGTATTTGGATTGCCCTGCCTTTTGATTTCTCAGGTCATAGTGTGCTACGAACGTCAGTGAAAACATCATCTTCAAATATTTTTTTTTTAATCTTCGTGTGGTTGTGCGCAGTCCAGTGGAGCTTGGTGTTTACCATGGTCCTTTTGCTCTCGCCTCGAACTGTCATCCTGATGAGGCGGAAGATTGCGAGCATGCGGCCTTAAGGTTTCTCACGGATTAAGTTCGGTGCTTAGATAGCACTTGTTCTGAAGACATTCGCATGTATCGCGTTACGATGCAGTGTGTTGAACTTTCCGCTGACTCCACGGACCTCCGAACAACACTTTATATCGCATGTTGACCAACCGTCAGCATTGTTGATTACGAAAGACTCTTCCAGCGTGTGGCTAATGAAAACAAAGACTCTCTTTCAGCATTCAAGCTTGAGCTTAATTCTGTTCCATTTAATTTTCGGTGAAGGGTCTCCGACATTTTTTTATTATTATTTTATTTTATGTATCCTTTTTGTTCATGTAATAAACAAAACCTTTTAAATTTTGGTGAATGGCAGAAGGTTCAATTTAAACTTTTAATTATTACAATTTCAATTTTGGAAATTGTTTCGCAAGAGGGAGTGTCGTAGCATGCCCTGTTCGATTAAGAAATATTGACCCTGGCAGACCTTGTCAGCTTTTGCTCAGAAATGTGTAGGATAAGCTTTCTACAGGAAATGGTAAGAACACTGGCCTTTGGCAAGAGGTGACGAGAGGCCAAGCGAGGGTTTATATACGTGCGCATGAGAGCGACACGAGGTCTTTGAATCTGGAATCATCTGAGAAGCAGGAGCTACTGGTCTTATTTCTAAACCGAACAGGGTAAGCTAGTCTACACCCATTCTGCCATTTGCATTGCTCAATTCAGTCTAGAAACGAATCATGAGTCTATTTTTATGAATAGTTAGATATTTGTACCTGCCCGTTCAGGGCTGTCTCTACCATCAACTAGTACTAATAGTACACCCCTATTTAAGATCCCCGCGTTCAGAGGAACGCTACGAATTGATGTCTGTACAGCATTGTTTAACATTGTCAGCGTAAATGACCATTTGAAAGAGTAAGACAGTGTGGTCGTAATAAGCATTTTCCGGCGAATGGCAGCGACATGCGGTGTTATTCTGGCTTCTAGCTTTGACAGAGTCCGTACACGTTCATGAAAAACACGATCTTTCAGGAATCCCTACAGCCCGCCAAAAATCAAGTTGGTTCAAGTCCGGAAAACGGGGTGCAAACCCTCTAGAGATGACACGTTAAACGCCAAAGTTCGCACACAGGAAATGGTCACCTGTCGACCAAAAAGGGGGGTGCTCCATCTTGCACGATGATACGGTTTTCTAAACATCATCGTTTGTGCTAGCAGGAGCCACACACATACTGTGCAAGTTGTTGATTGTAACGTCCACTTGTAAAGGAAAGCATGACAGGACCTTGCGGTGTCAGCTCCTGAACGCAAAAGGGGTTCACAACTAAATCACCGGGAATCAACACCATACAGTAACGTAATCGGAATGCATTGGCTGTTTCAGCGCCACATTTCCACCTGGTAGCGAACATTTTAAGTTTTTTTCACGTCGGCAATGGCTTTCCCATGGTCTACATAGCCTCTATAACAAGTTTCACTGCAATAAGTTACTTCGAACGGACTGCAGAGGACTCTGAGCAGGGGAAACTTTAATTCTAATCATCCTGTATTTTATCTCACAAAAGCAAATATATAAGATATTTCTTATAAGATGAGCCGCGGTAGCTCAGTCAGTAACGCGTCGGACTACCATGCTAAAGGTCCCGGGTTCGATCCCCGGCCGATTCAAACCCAGGAACTTTTCTAACGTTGGAAGCGGCCCCAGCGCCCACCCATCGTCGAATGACATGAGTAGTACCTGGGGGAAACCCTGGGGGGTAAAGGCGGTCAGGGGCGTGATGCTGATCACATAAACCTCTATTGGTAAGATAGACTAAACTACATTTGGCATGGAGATAATAACTATGTTTACTTAAGTTTCAATTTCACTGCGTCTTTGATCTCACGATCCATATTTGAGGACCCACTACCACAGACAAATTACGGCTATACGCGTACTACTAGCCTTCGAGTGTATACCGTTCGTCTTGCCTGTTCCAGCGTTATTCGCTCGACCGAAGAAGCTCTCGATTCGGTACGCTATCTAGCGTCGACCGTGCGAACTATTTGGCGCTCGAGCGAAATGCTCTTCCTGCAGCACTCAACTTTATTTTTACTTTGTCTCTGACTATTACACTGTCGACATTAAATGGCGCGTTTTATTGCAGTTAATGATAGTTAATATTGAAATATTTACAAAATACATTGGACAGAATCTTCTGGGATTTACTTCCTTTAAAAAAATTAAAGAGTCGGATATCTTGGCAATCGACAGACAAACCGCAGATTAAGCAGTTAAGAAACTAGCGTCACTTACGTAGGAAGAGATTTGTAACAACATGTGACTCATATTCCTCAATTTCATGTGAAAGTGGAGTTGAGTAATGTTCTTCTCTAGTACTTAATATGTGTTGTTTCTCAAGACGTCAACAATAAATCTGCTGAGCTTGGTATCAGAAATGTAAAAAGCAAGTCGGAAGAACGATTTGATGGGAGTTTATCGTTAGGATAATCAGGGAAAATATAAAATTCGAAAGTATGAAAGAAAAAAGAATTACCATAAAAAGAGAACTTAATTTGTGTAAAGATCTTGTGCAGGAGGATTGTTCTGTCAGAACAATCGAATCCACAAGACACGACAAATAAACATAATTAACATATTAAAAAGTAAAAACAAGAAGCACATGGCACAAAAAAGATGAAGGCAACAAAACACCATCATATACTCTGCTACCGCATCTCCACGTCGAGAGGAAGCTAATATTGATTGATTTGGTTTATTTTACTTCGCATTTCTGCCACTTTTGGCTAATCGCGAAGATGAGAACGAGTGATGATGATGAAATTGATGAAGGGACACACAAAGAACACCCATGGCCAGGCCGGGATTCGAACCCGGGGGGAAGGTAATATGAATTCCATAATATGTATGGAGGAAAGTACCTAAATATGGAATAGGTTTGTAACAGGGAATAGCAGAATATCTCTTCTGTATGGCGCTGTAACCTAGTGATGGGAGCGGTAAATAATTACCAATTTATATAGCCTAGTGGAACGTGCCACCACTCGTAACTCCTGGACACGGAGCCACGAACACTCTGCTTCTTGCTCCGGCTGGTCAGTTGGACGCAAGAGTTCTCACTGAGGGATCGGGATTAACACTAGAAGCGCCAAGCCGGTCATTTTGAGCGTTTTTCAAATTGAAGTTTCTGCTTTGTACAGAAACCTTTTTCTTCGTGCGTTGAAATTTTGTGACTTTTCCTAAAATTTGCAGTACATTATTACTGCTATGCGTTATTTACAAAAAAATAATAATAATGGAAATATTTGTGTTTCTACCTAGAAGCGCCGTTGCCGGTCATTTTGACAGCTAATGTATTTCAATGGAAAACCACTTCTCGATTGGAACGTTGCACTTACAGTTTCCACTCCTATTCTTCCTTCCTCTTTTGGACTCGCCCATATATGTTTGGCGTATTGTCGAAGCTGATAAGAAGGAGAAAGTGAAGACTCAGTTTCGTTTGAACACTGCAGTTTGTAAGCATGTTTTCTAGACAATGTGTCCTCAGGGGACACTCCAGGGGTAAATCTGACAGTTGACAAACAATGGTTTCCTTCGAAAGCGAGGTGTAGATTTACACAGTACATGCCAAACAAACCAGAAAAATTTGGTATAAAATTTTGGATGCTAGTGGACGTACATTCCAAATACATGTGCAATGCCTTTCCATACCTTGGGAAAGATGAATCAAGGAATGATAATGTTACTGTACATGAAAATGTTGTATTGAGAATTACTTCACCTTATCTAAATGCAGGTAGAAATGTAAATACTGACAATTATTTCACATCGCTAAAACTCGCTGAGAAGCTAAAGGAGAAGAAGACAAGCCTAATTGGCACTATGAAGAAAAATAGAAAGGAGATTCCTAATGAAATTGTGAACATTAGAACACAAGTGTATGAAACATGTTTGCTGAAAAAGGGGGACATTACATTGTGTGCATACCAATCTAAACCAAACAAAAATGTTCTACTCCTAAGCTCCGTGCATTCAGATGTAGAAGTAGATTTGCAAAGCCAGAAGAAACTCCCAGAACCATTCAAGTATTACAACAAAACTAAATGCGGTGTTGATGTTGATCAAATGGCACGCAAATATTCAGTCCGTGGTTCTTCACGTAGATGGCCGGTACATGTGTTTTACAATATCTTAGATCTGGCAGCAATAAATGCATGGGTAGTTTACAAGGCAGTCATGGGGAGGAACGTTACGAGACATAACTTTTTGATAGAATTAGCTGAGGAACTGAGAGAAAGACATTTGAATGCAAAGCCCAATAAAATATTGTCAACATCAATATCACATGCACGGAATGTAAGTGGCTCTGTTTCCAGAAAGAGGCACCAATGCCAGGTGGCATTGTGCAATGAAAACAAAACAGGTGACATTTGTTCAATGTGCAACAAATATGTTTGTCGAAAATGTGTTTCTGGTGTAGAAAAGGTACTGAAATGCAAAAAATGTAATATGTGAAATTTCATGACGGAAACTTATTTCCTTGAAGAAAATGAATATTTATTGTTGTAGTTAGTGCATGGAAAATAAAAATCGCTGGGTTTCATGATATTTTGTATTTTTTTCAAAAATATTTTGTTTTATTAGTAATAAGATGATTATTGGCAATATTCATTTTGAGAAATAGTCAAATTTTAAATACCGGTCATTTTGACCGGAGGTGGCGCTTCTAAGTAGTAAAAAATCCTGGCGCTTCTAGTGTTAAGACGATCCACACATTCCCTGGAAGGTAACCATCGACATGTGACGAGTCATCGTAAATAAAACTAAAAGCAAGTATTCTTAAGTTTAAAATGTTCAAAACACTTAAATACCGACTCACGCGAGTTAAATACTTATTCGCACAGTTCAAATAAATCATATGTTGAGTCCTGTTCGCTCGAGAGCAGTGATTAGTAAAATTTTGTCACGACAGAAACCGCGCACTGCCTCCTCTACCGTAGATAAGACCTCAACTGCTTCCCCAAGCGCGAGGCGCAGCATAACAGATTGTTCTTTTTACAATGCTAGCAACTCATAACATAAAAATATCACAAGAAGAACTGATAATTTATATAACATATCAATGTTAATTAGCGATAGTAAGCTAAAGTTCAGGTTGGCAACAATTAAAAATGCCAACGTGGAAGTTTTTACATCGTCAAAAACACGTAGCGTGGTTCCCCCACTCCCAAAATTAACAGCCAATAGGAAAACGATATATTATTGAAAGTGAGATAGTGAATTATATGCTTACATGTTACAATATTAAACTAGGACAACAAATAACGAAACTGACTTTATAAAGCAATTCATATTTGCCCTTGCACATAAAATGAAAAAAGAAAGATTTAGTATATGAATTTATAACGAAGATTAAAATACTTTGATCTTGTCTACTGTTGAACAAAAATTGATATTAAGAAGAAATATATTTAATATGCGCTTAAACAACAACATGTGTGTTAAAGTTATAGATAATCCTAGCCATCTTGGATTTAATGAAAACGCTGCCAAAACATAAAACATAAATATATACATGAGTTATGAAAACAATTAAGTATAAATACTATAATGCAAATTATTAACTTAAAAGTATACGAATAAGATATTTACCAATATACGAGTGCAATTTGGCTAACAAGGAGGTCGTTACACTAGTTATGCATAGCAATTCAGTCTGTTGTGAAACGTGTATGGAACAGATGCATTCTTTTGTCTAATTTGCAGTTGGTAGATTTATCGGAAGTGAGTTGTTTTTGATGCTGTCTCTTTTCCTAACGTAACATAAACTTAATGAGGGTTGTTTGGATATAAGGTAGAGTTTTGTAGTGTAGGTATTGTGAGATTTCAATGCTTCTGTCGTTGATTAGGTTCGACGATTGCGGATATGAAAACAAAGATGGCCAGGTTAATAATATGGAATACCAAAGGGGGTTGCAATATGGAATAGAATGTATTCCATGTATAGAGAGCCTTGCCATTATTTTCGTTATCTCTATACAGATGAATAAGAAACAAAAATATGGGAAGAGCAAAATGTTATTACTGCAAGACGTAAGAAATAAAAAAAAATGGGCGACAAGAATTTTATAACATCTCCAGAACAACTTTAGTTAATTTAGTTGCATGAAACCAGACGCCAGAGGCAGCGATATTGCGGCAGCGGTGAAAAAAACATTTTTTTCAACCCAGTTGGAGGAACAATTTGTTAAGTTTCTCGTTATGGACAGCAAATGTTTTGGGGTGCTACCTCTGAAACACCTCTCGCTCTTGTCCTGCTTGCACGCCAATCTTTGCCCACCATGATATCGCCTCAACGTTGCCAACACCTACTACGGCAAAGAAATGGGCGGTTTCTCCAGTGTCGATGGTATAATTGAATTGATTCCGAAAATTTCAGGGGTTCAAACCCCTCCCCCCCCAATCTTCTCCGTAAATTCTTTAGATATAGTCTTGTAGATATTCCGAAACGGGATACCTCCTAGTTGCTTTAGCGGATTTTTACTAGTATTCTATGTTATAAGCCCTTTTTTGTTCATTTCCTGTAGTATTCCACATTTTAAACACTTTTTCTTAGGATAGAATTTCACTTGTTTTTTTCTTTTGTTTCTTTTGTTTCTTTTGTTTTGTTTTTTTGTTCCTGTTGTGTTGTTAAGGTAACTGTTAAAGGGGGATATCGCTCCCACCGCCACCCCCCCCCCCCCCACAGTAAGAAAATGAACATGTACAGGGTATGGATCTGTGATGAGTCTGTCGAAACCTTTGGCTGAAGACATTGAGAATGAGTGATCACTTGTAAGCAACGCTATTAGTAGTAGCCGTAACGTTTACAACAGTCTGTCGTTAAAATTTAACAGTCTGGCCAGATAATGTCAAAAAAAAACCTGACACAACCATTTCTCATTTAATTGTGAAACGTTTATCGTGCATAAAGATGGTAATGATTATACATTGCAATGTGTTTATAATCAAACATATTGTTAAAAATGCCTAATTAAAAATTACATTAATTAGTGGTCTAGTGGTCGTTAATGCTTTAAAATGGTCATGGTCACGATTACGTTAGTTGGATGGAAGAGTAAATTGCCGGTCTCAGAGAGTCATTTCTTCAGACAACGTTTTACAGTGAAGACATCTGGCAAGCTCACATATTGTGCCAGAAGAACTTGAGTACTGGATACTAAGATTCGCTCTTGAGCTTCAGTGTTGCTTTCGCGCAACCGACTGCCCAGTTGGCGAGTCTGCGGTTTCAAGTTTATCTGCTCAGTGATTAAAACCAATCAAGCCCATACGTGCTAATGTATGTATTATTTTGTCTATGGATTACAAATTAAGTAACTGTTTTGTTGCAAGTATACAGTCATGTCGGAATGGAACCATTCTCAGCGGAACTATATTTTGCGCGCACGTTTGGGTCTATATATGTGAAAATTTGCTGAAAACTTAACCTGTCGCGGGACTTACTATATCTTCATTAACATGATCTTGCACTGGAGTTGTTGTTTTTTCCTTTTGATAGATGGTTCTCTTCATCTAATTATTTATACAGATGTCGTCGTACGACAGCGACAAACTATCACAGCGAGTAGAGGACATACAGACGAACAAATTGATTTTTTAGTAACGTTTCGTTAGTAAAGCCCTGGTTTCGGCACTGTATAATGCAATCAGGATCAACAAATTCAAAGTTGCTAGTAGTAGAATTTTTCTTTTGGAAAATATACTAAAAGTGATGATAACCTACAGAAACAGTGCAATGCACAACGACGGAGTTGCAAGGTTCAATTCTCCTTCTGTACTCTATCCAGGGAGTCTCTGGAGCAAGGTCGCGTAGAAGGATTGGAAAAAGGTGAGCGAAACGAAGCAGTACACGCTGATAGAAGCAGCTGGGAGCTGCAGTCGCTTTCCTCCTCCACGCAATCACGTTCCCTCGCACGTGTTCATTGGTCGAGTCACTACTTGCGCAGAGAATTGCTTTCGTCCGGGACAGAGTATCTATAAAACCATGCATGTGCAGTGCATGTTCTGCAGCCTACACTCTGACTCGGTAATGTGTGAAGCAAGCCCACGCATAACGGTAGAAAAGGGGAGAAAAGCAATGCGCGTTAATGCAAACGACTGATAGCTGCAGTTGTGCAGAGACTTGCTTTCGTTAGCTTTCTCTAGAGATTCTCGGGACAAAGTGAAGTCAACAACAAGGGAATAAATGACTAAATAAACAAAACGTATTGTTGTTTCAAATGTATCCGCCAAACTACAGTAAAAACTCGTTAATCCGGACTAATGAGGGGGATACGTTGACCGGTTTAACGAAAGTCCGGATTAACTGAAATAACCTAAAAGAACAGTAGGAAGTGAGTTAAAACTCCGTTTATAGCAACAAAACACGTTCATTATGGTGAATTTAAAGAGCATAGGCCTAAATACTCTATACAGTCAGTGCAAAGTCTGCGGGAAACAGAATTTCATCAGTGGTTGACTGCCTTTTTTTTTTTTTTTTTTTTTTTTTTTTGCAAGTTCTGTTGTTGACTTCTAGTCACATTTAAATCCTTGCATTCTGTTGTTTTTTTTTCTTTTTTTTTTTTTTTGCTGTCCGTATTAAGCGAACTCCGGCTTATCGGGGTCCGAATTAACGAAGTTTTACTGTATATAGGGTTAGGCAAAGTATGTATAGCTCTTGCCCAGTATTACTTCGAGTGCCATAGATGCTGGCAAGGGAAGTGGGGAGCTGGGAAGCGACCAATCCAGCACGATAAGAAACACAGCAGCCTGTAGAACAAGCTGCGCGCAGCACTTCCTCTTGCGACGTCGTAACTCTCGTCGCCACCGCTGTTGTCTGGTTGGTCTGCGGCGTATTCTCCGCTCCCCACTTCCCTTGGCAGCATGTAGGCCGCCCGCCGTAAGACTAGACAAGAGGTACAGTAGAATAAAATATTCTCTTCAATTTTCGCGCAGGAGAAAAGTTTATGACTTAAAAATATCGAAAACTTCTGTTAAAAAGGGTGTTTTTCAGGTTCTAAAAATGAAATGCTGTTTGATTTCTTTGGACATATAAAATGTATTATCACTTTATTGTCACTGTTATCAAACAATAGCCTAAATTAATTTACACTAATCACAGTTCTGTAGTTGTTCAATTTTTCATTTCCCAAAATGTTTATAAAACTCATGTTTAAGTTTTCAACACATAACAATGGAACTATCGACCCTTAAAATTTAGAAATTGGTGGCTTTGTGGTTCACTATATGGGTACTTTTAAACAATAAAAATGTTACCAAAGTATAGGACTACGAGATGCAAAGGCTGGTTGATTAAACACACCTTTCTTGCTAGTATATAGACGAATGCTTGTACTCTTTTAATTTTGAAAAACAAAAACAACTAAGAACTTACATTATGAAAAGCTATATGGTTAAACACTATGAAAACTAAAAGAAAAACTCTGTTAAAGCTTTCTTCTTAATATGTTAATACAGGAGATCCATATAAACCTCATATGGTATAACTTTCTTGCATCTGGTGGAAACAATATAGCAAGAGTTCGCAACACTGCTGAGTTGAAGATATTTTGCTTGGAAGAGAAGAGGAGTTGTTGTAAAAGGAAAAGCTTATTTGATAGAAAGTCCACTCTGTTTTTGAGGATAGACCAATGCACTTTATTATACAACAGAGCATTTACAGTCCATTGCGTGTTTTAGCCGTTATGTGTTCTAGAAAAACTTAGTTTCTTTACACAACCAACATCTGAACTAAAATAATAATTGTTGTATTCTTGTATATGAATTACCAGGATCAGTTCATCTTCTTGCGAATAAATTTGATGTACGAATGACGAAATGAAACGCTTAACAGCGGTGTGTTTGTTTAAATTATCAAGTATTACTCTTTCCTCGCCAATAATAACAAATAGTTATGAGAAATGAGAAATAAACCGTCGATAGAGCACACAGAGAATGATCATATTACGTTACATTAGTGTGAGAAAATGCATGATTTATTATGAAGTTTTAAAATTATTTTGTCGTTCTCCTCAAATATAATACTTCCAATAATTAATGTGCATTTGTCTGATCCAAAGAGAGGGCAGATTCCCTACGACCCAATCGCTAATACGAAAATTTAATTCACACACTTAATGGGCTGTTGCCCAGCTTGTTTTTAGTTAAATCCTACAGGATCCTAACAATCCCTTGATGGAGTCCATTAGTGGTGACGTCACAAGCAGACGACGAGCTGGAACCGAGTCTAAACAACGGGCAAACGTGTTTTCTCCCTATTCAAATCAATGGGATTTTTCATCGGAAGGGGTAGTATTAATTATTGTGACATCGATGTACAGATGAGATTTCGGAGAATACGACTATATATCACACATATCTTACAGAGAATAAGGTAAAGAATAGCCGGAGTAAGAAAATCATGCATTTTCATACAAAAGTTGGATATTCCAGTTCCGAGCAAAGCCGAAGCCGGGCCGAAGCTCACCCGATCTCAAGTTAGTCACGCTGCCGCTATGGATGATGGGAAACCAGCAGCTTCAGGCGATTAAACCGGCGGCGCACATTGCCTGCGATTCCGGATTGGATTCCTTTTGGACATTCGCTGTACTCATTTTCCAACTCCATTTATTCTTTACATTCTCATCTCATATATAGACGTATTATCCGAAATCTCATCTTTACATTGATGAACGATGCACATCACATTTTTGTCTTGTAACTGCTGTCACGATTCTTAAAGTTACCCTTTGCAACGCGAAAGTCAATGTATTTGAATGGCGAGAAAAGCACGTTTTTATTTGTTTAGACTCAGTCCAGGTCCGCAGCCAGAATTGGTCTCCAGGGCTGACTCACAGGTTATCAAGGGGGCTTATAAGCAAAGTTCATTTTTCTAAAGTTTGACAGTATTAAATAAAGGTAAATTATGTGTGTCGGGGTCATTAAGTTAATGTAAAATATAAAATTTAGAGATATTGAAGATACTAGGATTTGTATATCTTCTAGAAGAGTTAATTGACTGGTCGTGACACAATCCCTTAGTGCAGACTCCATACTACTTTTGATGACAATTATTTATTTCATACAAATTAAAATGAACAATATTCACTTCAATCATAGTTCCTACCGTACATTCCACCCCCAGCAGACGCAATAACACTCACCTTGGTTCCCAAAACTTGTGATCTACTGACATTTGACGCAGATGTTGAAGGAATGTGGATGATTACGTCAAAGTCACAGATTTCTGTCAAACGAGAGGCTTCGACAGGGGTTGTGAAGTTACAGATAAATAAGCTCCCCTCTGGAAAAAAAATTCTAAAGTCTAGAACTGGGATTCCCAAACTTTATAGGTATAATAGCTGCGCTTCATGTTCTGTGAATTTATCTTTTATTAACTTGAGACAAATAATATTTGCTGTCTACATTTGCACTCTTCACTACAAACAAATTAGAATACAAAATAGTTTTATCTAATGTCAAGGGGGCTGGCGGCAGTGCCAGGGAGGGGGGGTTGAGCCCTTCCTGGCTCCTGCCTGGCTCCTGCCTGGCTACGGGCCTGACTCAGTGAGGAATCATTACTTTATCTACAATGACCTGATAGAACTGTAAACCTTCACTCATCCTTCCAGTATGAATAATATAGTGTTATGCACACTAACGGAGTCCATTGCTCATGCTAAGTTTAGATCCAAGCACGTGAGTCACACACTTAAAAAAAGAAAGAAAAGAAGATTGGGAAACATTAACGACGTGTGCAACCTAGGTATCAAGTCTCCCCCTCCAAATCTGAGTGCACTTTTCAAAATCAATTTCGCACATCTCCTGGAGGAAGGAAAATGTTACAAGAACAGAGGCAAATATGGATAACCCTATACAATTGCAAGAGAAATTTTATTTATGGGATGACTTTGCGACAACACAACTTTTCTTGAGAAAGGTATTGGTACCCAAAGCGATCATTTCGTAGGGAATGCAACGTGGTAAGGAACATTTTTAAAAATCTGGGTAAATATATATTCTGCCAGTCGACTGAACACGTCTTCAATTGCAGGGCGCACGTCGTCGAAAATCAGTTGCCAGTTCTCGTTCATGAACCCATTCATGTGTCTTCCTGAAAAAAGCAAACAAAGAATAATTACTCAATAGCATACACACGCACACAAGTAATTGTAACGGTAATTCGTTACTTTGCCTTACTTGCGTTTTTTACCTTGATAAATTCCAAATTTGGGGACTTTTTGCAAGCACAAAGCATGCTTTGTTGTATTGTTTTAAAGTTCTGCGTGTAGGCAGCCAAGATTTTATTTCGGGGGGGCTCATCCCTTATCAGTACAGGAGTCGGCAGAAATATTTGTAGGGGGGACAGGCAACTGATAAAACTTGATTAGTAGAAATAACGATGATAATAATAATTATTACCATGGTTATAAATGTCATTTTGCAATAATAACTATTATAAGTTAAACCAATTTCAGTCCAAATTTATCGTTGTTATTATTGTTATTATTATTATTATTATTATTATATAAACGGAGTTAATATTCAACACAAGTGTTGTCCATTGCTTTTCTTATATTTTGTACAGTTAGTGTACTGAAATTTATAGTCACTGTACTTTGTTATTAACTTTTACACAATGTGTACTGAAATGTATAGTCACTGAACTTTGTTATTAACTTTTACACAATCAGTTAAGAAAAAGTCTTTAAAAGTTTTGGGCCAAATTTTACTCATGAAGTGTATATTGTGTGACCTCTCACAAAGAAAACTATACGTTTTGAGAGCTGTGGGTCCATATATTCTTTGGATTAAGTTGTAGAATATTAAAATATAACCTGGTTGCTCTAATATACACTAAACCTTTTTCGATCTAATGTTTAATCCTGCTAAGGAAGTAAAATTAACTATCTCTATATATTATTTATATTAGATATTTGTGGGATTTCTGGTGGGGCTTCAGCCCCCTTAGCCCTCCCCCTGGCTACGTGCCTGTGTGCGTGTGAACTTTCCATTGTAAACTTACACTGGATGAACATGCACTACAGAGAGCAGATGTGATATATGTGAAAATAGATAAATGTTCATGTGACAAAGCAACGGTAAGCTTTCATTTGATTTGATTACATTTAGAATTTCCTTGTCGCTTTTCTGGCACTACTGGCTACGATAATTATAATGCTTTACTTATTAGAAACTTGCTTTATTATTAATAGTAGAGGAAAGTCACCAAAACCGACATACCATTTTGTTTTTTACTCTTAACTCGGAGTAGGGAAGGAATTTTCCGACGTGGAATACATCATTATGTACATCAACTCCATGCACAATTATAAGCTGTGTAACAATGTATATTACAACAACATTTTGTTCCAAAAAATAGTTTTCTCAAAAAGGTACAATTTTACCATCTGAGAAAATGGGTTCCTAAACCGACATACCTGTTTAAGTAAGGAATTAAATTACAAAGCAACACAAACAAATATATGTAAATGGTTTCCATTAGAGAATAAAGCATTTCCTTTAATCATCATGAACAAAATGCAATTTCTTTGGACTATTTAGCCCTCAATGGCAAGTAATTTACAGAAAACACTGACGTATAGGTCATGTTCTGCACCTGCACATTGAACAGAGCCCAAAGATTGCACATGATACACATTATCCACTCTTCACCACTATGCATGTTCAGAATAAAGTCCTTCACCAAAATACATTCAACATCTAGGATATCTTCATCTCACGCAATTATTAACGTATGTCGGTTTAGGGAACGACGTCATCAATAACAATAACCTCAAAAATTTACAAACACACATCTTCACAACTGAAAGAAATACATGTTCGGAATCGTTATTCTATCTACAATGACCTGATAGAACTGTAAACCTTCACTCATCCTTCCGGTATGAATAATATAGTGTTATGCACAGACAAACAAAAGTATTGAAATCACCCCAAAAAAAAATCTCTCCCTGCAAAAGCGCTCGTTTCACTGGTCGCACATTATCTTGGAAGCCTAAAGATTTACCCTGTTACCGTAGTGTGTCAGGACTTCATGGCTGTGAAATAGTCGTGTGTCGGTTTAGGAGCCCTATGTCAGTTTGGTGACTTTCCTCTACTAATTTCAATATCATTATACTTACCAAGTGTTTTATCTCCGTTGAAAAGATTTTCCAGCTCGATGTAAAGCTTTTCGGGGTTTAACTTGAAGGATAATCGTTTTATTTTCACATACTCCAAACCATCCTTCCTTGTTATAAGGTCATACATTAACGTCATGGTTGCATTAACGTTGACTGAAAGGAAAAGAAAACTCAAGATTGTGACTGTTATTTGCACCACAAATTATTTTTTTGATGTTTTACTTGTAAATTCAAAAAGTATCATTCATATCTGTTTAAACTTCAAATGTGCATGTTTTGTTAAGGTGTGCTTCAAGGTGTTATATTTTTTAGAAAATGGGGGGTGGGTTCACCATGATGACTTTCTGCTCATTAAAGGACAATATTTAACTGCCATCATGTTCATCCAGAGCTTCAAACATGGCGGTTTTTGTGTTTTTTCAGTTTCCGGTCAATCTTTCCACCTTAATAAGTTGGACATTAATAAATTGAGAAACTCGTGCTTTTAATTTAGTACTCTCTATGTAACTCTAAATCAAACTGCAAAATACAGCAACTGTAGACTCGTTATTTTCCAGGCTGTAAGGCAGTGAAGTTTGTTTAGCCAGATGTCAACGTGAATTTTTTCCTATTTTTAGCCAACATTTGCAAGAAAACTACGGAGCTTGGAGTCAACTTGACTTTATTTTTGAAATCTACACAAACGTTGTATAAGAGATGTCATTTTTGGACCTCTCAGACCATTTATGGCTTCACAGGAGGCAGCTAAACATGCCTTCTGGTAACGTTGTCAGCCCCGTGTCTCCAGTGAGGTGTCCCAAGGTTGGGGCATTTTGGGCAAACTATAGGAGATACTGAGCTAAAATTTTGAATAATTTCATTTAGGCCTCAGACCATCTCCTGTACCAAATTTCATCAAAATCTGAGATGGTGAGGCGGGGACCATCTGGTGAGTTGGCATGAAATGACCCTATAATAAGTTGTATGCTTGTAAATTTGGCAATAATGTCTTTGCTATGATAATAAGAAAAAACATACTGAGTTATGATGATACAGTAAAACGTCGTTATTCCGGACCCCAATAAGCCGGAGTTCGCTTAATCCGGACAGGCAAAAGGCAAAAGAAAAGCAGAATGCAAGGTTCTAAATTACGCTAGAAGTCAACATGAGAACTTCTCAAAGAAAAGGCAGTCAACCACTGATGAAATTATGTTTCCCGCAGACTTTGTACTGTACTGTTTAGTGTATTTAGGCCTATGTCCTTTAAAAACACCATAATAAACGTGTTTTGTTGCTATAAACGGAGTTTTAATTCACTTTCTACTGTTCTTTTAGGTTATTTAAGCTAATCCAGACTTTCGTTCAACTGGTCAACTTATCCCCCCATTAGTCCGGATTAACGAGATTTTAGTGTAATAAATGTATCAAAACTTTTAATGCATTTTCTTACATAAAATTTCCAGGTTAATCGAATGTATGAATGTCTAGATTAATTTAATTAATTGATTAATTAAAATTTTGGGGTCGTCGACACATATGACAATTTTCCACTTTTCAAAGCATACAAGGTAAAATTCTCTTATCTAAAACCCTTACCTAAGGGGTGTTAAAAGCCCCTTATAAAATCTTTAAATTACAAGGTCATAAAGACACCTGCACAGGGCATATACAACACATTAAAAAGGTAAGGAGAGCCTTAAAAAATCCTCCGAAACAGTATGAGGTCCGCTCTTCTCAAAAAGCTAAAAAAAAACTTTGTTAAAACAGTGTTATCATCTCCCAAAATGGATAGTAAAGATTTGGGAAGTTTAAAAGTTTGTCTGAGGAAGGAAAAATCAGCACATTTTGGAAAAATATGCCAAACACTTAAAATAACATTAGATACACGACACAATTGAAGTTCCAGCCCTAGCAGCAAATGACCATGTGTGAGACGGCTGTGCCCAATACGAAGCTTAGTTGAAATTAATTCTTCTCGACGGGAGGGATGAGGCAAGAAACGCCATGTACCAGTAGCGGGCTTGATAGCGTGAAACTTGTTCCCAGTTACATCATCCCACTCTCTTCCACGTGTCAATAATGGAGCAACGAAACACAATCTCCAGGCACATGGCTGACAGAAAATGGACGAGAACGTCGACATCTGCAAAGGCAGACTTGGCTGTTTCGTTACCCTATTACCCACGTGACTGAGGACCCGCCAGCAGCAACACACAGAAGATAGCTTCGCATTCGCGATTTCCTAGAACAGTCGACTTGAAATTACATCGTGATCATAATTTAAGGCAGTACACATATTATTAATTATAGACGTTGCAACGTCCACCCCGGTTGTACACCAGTCGTCACAAAGTTAGTCCGCTACTCCTTTAGTCGGGAACATGAGAATATTTGCAAATCATCAGGGCTTGCTGGGTAGAAAAGAAACAACACTGTTTTCAAAGTTAAAACGCAGTTTTATAATCGCGTATATTTCATAATCACTTACCAGTAAGACACTAGAACATTCATAATTAACGTTGGGCAATTCCCTAACTTATAGCGAAAGTCAAAGTACATAATTAATTGCTTACTTTCAACTTATCGGCAAGAAGAAAACTCGAAACCCCAAAATCTTTACTTGAATTCTCTCAGTTTCCAAGTTCTTATTTATCCTTCACCTTCACCTGTTTTGCAAACTCAGTCTGTCGTCAGGTGAGAAACATTCAGGTGGGTCCACTTCCTCCGCTGAGATGAGAAAGTGACGTCAACACGAACAGATTGTGACGTATTTATAAACATATATACAAGTTCCAACTATAACTGTATCAATCTAACTATAATTGTCTGTGACAACTTGCACATTATTTGAAGTAACAAACATTTTAAAAATCTTAACTTCTTACAAATATAAAACCTTAAACTCTCAGGTTCGTTACAACGTTCACAGCACAAGATGCTGGTTTCTTCAGGTTTTAACTTGTATAAACAACCTTAGCTTCAATAGTCTATATGAAATATGTAATAACTTGTAATGAAAGTAGTTTTAACATAAAAAAGCAATTACAGTAGTGATTGTAATAAAATATAAACAGTTTCTCAAGATAGGTTTGAATTTCTGATAAACGCACGAACATGAAAATAGTAGTCTGGGCAGAATTGCGCTGGTGCCACATATAGAAAAGCAAAGCGAGATCGGGACAAAAGTAGCTGGTTCCCGCGTACTGTGTGGCAACGTTGCCTAGTTCCAGCGTCAGACCGACCTCTCCGGGGCACTTTTGTGTCATCCCTGGCCTTTCGAGCAAATACCGTCAGTTTGTATCACATGGATTACAAAGACCAACTCTACAACGAGATCTTTCATTTTCTTAAACCTCGGAACACACGGGGTTGTGCTCCGACGTGGCAACAGCGCGAACTTCTGCCACCCGCCTAATTTCATGACCGTGCTTTTAGACATATTCATGTGGCTATGTACTTACTGCATGTTATGTTGCTTTGGCCTTCTCCCACTATAGGAAGCAGAAGGATCTTTCCATTGATTATGTAAGGACCAAGGATTTTCAAAATAGGAACCACAAAATCCACCTCAATCTTTCTCGCCTTCAAGTCCGTCCTGGAAATTTAAACAAAAAAATAATTTCTTGAGAATTTACAACGGCAAGACTAAGAGTGTATAGTAATAAGTAAATAATACGTCAACCGTGAAATTTGTGAGAATTTACAGCAAGAAACAATTCAAAATGAAAGCATTCACAGAATTTACACCAATGAAACAGTAAGGAAGAAATCGTTCAGAGAATTTGCATAAGCAAGAAAATTAGAAATCCAAGAATTCAATTAGTGAGAATTGACAACAAGAAAATAAAAAAAGAAGGGATTTGTACGAGAGAATTTACAGAAACTAGCGAGAAAGAAATCATTGTTGAGGATTAATAAGAATAATATTAAGACTCATAGGAAAATGCATGAATATAAGAAAATGAATTAAATTTAACTCAAGTACAATGAAACATTCCTGTGTGAATCTCTGGATGAGTGCTTCTCAGCTGATGCATTACAAATGCAATCAAAATAACGAAACAAGAAACAGTTGTATGAATTGACACATTTGAAATGCATGAATAAAATGTAATTCATTTTATTTTCTGTGTATACGGAAACAGAAGACTTACTTGTCCACAAGGATGTGAGTGTCCGACAGTCCAACCATATCGAAATCCTTGAAGTTCAATTTTATTGCGACTGCGCCGATACCTTGATCGATTACCAGATTATCGATATGTAAAGGATCGATAGCTGGTATATTATACTCTGGATCACCTGCAACGAAAGTGTTATGAATTTTTTTAGTAGTACTTATGATATATACGGCACAGACACACAACGAAATGTGGAAAGTATTGCAGTCGATCTTAGCAAGTGATATTTTTTTCTTTATATATTTTGACAGGACTCGAACCTGTGACCATTGATGGGGAGATCGTGAATCGAGATATCCTTTAATATGGATAAAACTAAGCCAACGGACTTTAGAAAACCGCAATATTTTTTGTAAATTTTCAAGTGAAGGTTAGGAAACGAAAATCATGGGGTTGTTAAGGCACTACTAGCTTGCCTCCGTGACGGAGTGATTAGCACAGCGCGCTACGACCCCAGGGGTTCCGGGTACGAATCCTGACCTGGACATCAGTGTTCTTTGTGAATATCCTTTCATCAATTTCTTCATATCATCAGTCATCCTCATCTTCACGATTAGCCAAAAGTGGAAGACAAGCAACGCTGAACAACAAAGATCAAATCAAATCAAAATCAAATGTTAAGGCGCTATATTGATTCATTGAGTTGGTGCTTTTTAAGTGCACTTTATGCACTGTACGGCTAATCGGGACTGGACCTATAGTTTAAAGTGGGATCCGAGCCACTATGTGCTTCCACCGGGTATAGAACCCGGGACCCCTTGTTTACAAGGCGGCGACGCTACCACTGCGCCATCGGGGAGGTCTGTAATAAAGGCACTGGTGTTTACAATTTCGCAATAAAACATTTGAAATATAGTACGTGCTTTAGTAGGGTTAGAAACACCAAGAGGAAAAGTCACCAATTTCTAGAACATGATAAACTGCATTCAATTTTGAGTTTTGCAACAGAATTTTGTTTTTGGGAGTTTACCTGGAATTAGGTTTGAGCGACAATTATAGCCATTGCAAATTAGTGGACGAAAACTGTAATTTCCTATGCTGGGGACACTCTAAATTGTGACAATATTACAAAGTCTCTATCTAGACACTTTCGGAGCTTAAGAAACTACCTCATAGAAATTTTAGGGAATCGCTTAAGGTGAAATTGCAAGAGTGAGGTAATATGCGCATAAAAAGTGCGTGGAATGCACAAGTAATGCTTGGCAAAATGTCAATGACTATTTTCATTAATTTTTTATCTTTTATGTGTTCTTAGCAAAGGATTTTTATGTAGCGATTGTCAACAGCTTGTTTGAAGATTTCTTTCAATTCTGGAAGCTCTCATTGGGTAAAACAGAGTGCACGAACAGGGTGATGTGTGGTAATACTTATGCATCCTACTGAACTGTTGCCGTTTCTGCATTCACATTACTTAAAATTGCAACTAGATTAAGTTGGTAGGAAATAAATAACAACGAATATAGAAATGTCCAATTCTAAAATTTTCTAGCAAGGGTAATGATCTAGTCCACAAGAAAAATCAAAACACTATACGAATTATAACGCAACAAGGAATATGGTATTTCCGGGATGTTAAATCAAAATCAGAACTTACCACCTATAAGATTCCTGAGGGTAGCCTTCCCGGATTTCTTGATGCATTCGTGAAACTCCGGGTCATTCGCAAAACACGGGGTGACATATTTTGCTGCAAAAAATAGACAACAAAAATAATTTTGAAAATTACATGATATTCAATTAACGTTGAACAGAAAAATTAGCCATGTATTGTATCAAATTTCAGTTCGCCGAATTCTTCGTATTTACACGTGAATGAATTATCTTATATTGCAATGTTAAAAACACATCAATTTTTGGAGAGATTGGTCGATATCCTCACTGGCAGAGAGATATTAAACGAAAATTATGTTCATTTTTAAAAGTTTTCTTATTAAGTTCACTTTAAGTTCAGTTATGCTAATCAGGACTGGGCTTACAGTTAGCAACCCTAATCTTGATAGTATTTTCTAAAGATATTCACCCGGTAGAGGCACATAGTGGTTCCACTTTGAACTGTAGGTCCAGTCCCAATTAGCCATATATGTGCATCGAAGTGGACTTAAGACAAAAGAGTATATAAATGTCGCTAAAACGACTGAAGCGGTTTCCCGCGTGAAGCTAATTGGATCTCCGTGAAGCAAAAATAAGCTCGCAAAAGAACCAAAACTCTGTATGAGGGCATGCACAATAAAATTCTCGGTGATAAACAGAAAATAGTGCAAATGTGCTCAAGAGCTCTACATCAAAAGTTTATTTCTTAGGTTTTAGAACATTTTATCAGTGTTTTAAATCTTACAATCGCGTAAATTCGTCGTTTTTCCACCTCGCAACATTGAGACAGCAACTGAAGCCTAAGAAATTCGGTATTTACTTGTACGTACGTATACAGTGCCTTACAGGTAAAAAATAAAAAAATAAAGTTTTGTTGGAAAATAATAGGTTTTTGTTCACTAGCGAGTTATACAAGGTTCCTAGTGCACAATTAGATGCACTTATTACTTATTATAATGGTAACGTTTACAAAGTATGTAGCGTTAATTACGAATAAATTGTTCTAAAATCGAGTATGAATTTTAGTTATCTCGAATTTAAGTCATGCCCTACATTTTTCTTCAATTCTGGTTATAAAAAGTATACCCTACACACTTATAAATACAGTATTACAGTAGAAAGGATGAATATCAAACAACAAGAAACTGCGCCATCTCTTGCCTGCCAGGAAAAATTGCCTTTGAAAAAAGACAGTCTACTTTCAGCTTTTCGCCGCTCTATCATATTTCAATATTCACTGACACGATCCGTGCAAAGGAGAATCTTAATCAACTTTACAGACTTAAAAATAAAATCTCGAACAATGGTGCTGAAATATGATGCAATTAGACAATGGGTAATAGACTGTATGCTAATGGTATATTGTATGGGAATATCCTTAATGCAAACTTTCACAGAAAAGCTGAAGTTCGGAAATGTAAATATTGCGAGCACTTGTTCACAGTTTTCACATTACCATAGCATTACCATTGGTAACAATGCTAACTTGAAACATAGTTATATAAGGTAAATTGTAAGGTTGAGGAAAATGCGTGTGAACAATTCGTCTCCAAGCAGACAGAACTAGCCTTGAATTACGTAATTTCAATTCTCAAACATATCTCCACGTGAAAAAGAAGGAAAATATTACAAAAATGTGCAAGGAAAATTTAAAAAGTTTGTTTTGCGGAGAGAAGAAGAAAAGTTTCCCGTTTCTGTTTTCTTTCTTTGCAAAATATATAAATTTAATGGATTAATTGCTTTAATTAGGCCATTGCATGTCAATTTTCTGCCACTTTTGGCAAATCTCCACGATGAGTGACTGATAATATGATGAAATTGATGATGAGATACTCGCAATTGATATTGATGCTCTCGCAATATGCCCTTCCCTCTACCTCAAGTCAACCACACAGTCTGTACCCTTTTATATGACATTATTATCACACTTCATACTTAAGCCACAATCCAAACTCTTAATTCCCTTTTTTGATTAACTTCCCCTGCCTTCATTACCTTCAATCTCCCTTCACACACTTACAAATAAACAAAACTACACACACATAAATTCACCAAACAACAATACAGCATGAGAACACGCACACATAACGTCACATCTACCCGCTCAACTCCTAACACTATCTCAGCCAAACAGATGTACTGAAGCACACACTACATACCCAAGAAAAAGACCACAAAACATGTAGTATCATATTAACAAACTTTGTAAACCGGTCTTGTTCTGGATCACCGAACCATCCCGGTACCAGATCCTGTGAATTACATTGCAACTTGCAGGAATGTATCTATGTATTCTTTGAACCAAATAAAGTCATGTGGAAAATACATAATCTGCTAAACTGAGACTTTATCATAGCATAATAAGATCCGTAATCGCATATGCATGCGAAACTTGGACCCTCAAAAACTCCTGTAAGCAGAAACTCTTAATATTTGAAAGGAAAATCTTATCAATTTATGGACCTCTGAAAGAACTTGATGGTAATTGGAGAATACGAACTAACGAAGAACTCAACAAATTAACCAGGAATGAGAACATCGTAAATTTCATAAAATCACAAAGACTAAGATGGGTAGGGCACATAAATAGAATGTCTGATGAAGGATTAGTAAAATTAAATATATAGATGGAAACACTGCGAACACGAGCCTTAGACAGGACAAACCAACGATAGGAAGATGAAATAATTAAAGATTTGAAAGACATGGAAGTAAAGAATTGGACAGATGTTGTTGAGAAGGTCAAAACATTCAAGACATGAAGTTGTAGTTCCGGGAGAAGAAAAACATGAGCGCATATCCTCGAATGTATGCGGGGTAAGGCGGCATCTTACGACGGTTCCCTCCTTTTCTTCTTCATACCTTCGACTACAGCCCTGGCTGTGTATATTAAACTTACGTAATGGCAGTCCTAAGGCCTGTAGGCCAAAGAGAAGAATCAGAGCGAGCGTTCCGTAAAAATGCATCTTGCTGACTGAAGATCAACCTACCACACTGTTCTAATATGACATGCATTGTTTCATTACTGCCGTTTAGTTCACGTAAGAATCACGTGTACAGGACCAAGCGAGTAATTATCTCCGTTGATCACCTTGAACATCCTGCAGAAATTGCAGCTTTTGGGCAAGTGTGGATCACAATTTTTCCTCCTTCCCCCCCTAAGCATAGCTTTTGTGCGCTAGGTTTGGGAGTTTTATAATGAGACAAGGTGTATAAAAAAATACCTGAGCGATGAAATTTTTACGCAACGGTTAACACAACTGTGAGACTTATTCGCACGGGCAATTGAAATCCGTTTTCGTCGAAGTAAATGCTCGAATGTATTAAAGCACGTACTAGTCAAGGTCATGTGACTTTTCCCACTCTGTTTCGTTGCTTCCCTTGTCTCTCTCTCTCTCTCTCTCTCTCTCTCTCTCTCTCTCTCTCTCTCTCTCTCTCTCTCTCTCTCTCTCTCTCTCTCTCTCTCTCTCCTCCCTCTCTCTCTCTCTCTCTCTCTCTACTGAGCCCAAGTGGCGGCTGATCTGCATGGCTCCATATGTCCACCAATCATCGTCGGGGGCGTGTGCCTCGATGGGTGTCACCAACTTCAGTTGCGATATTAAAGTTGTAGGGCTAACATCGCTCTCCCGTTACAACGTTGCCAAGTGTACGTCTGTTTTTGTTAGTTGTTTTGTAGCTCGCTTATACAGTGTTTGGGTGTTTTGTATACTAAATTTCCGTGCTTTGTGTACTCACTCTCCCGTTTACCAGTACGTTTAGCAACATACGTTGTATCTCACGTTCATTTGTTTCGTCCCGCCAAAAACTTTCGGTGCCTTGTGACCCCTCTGCTACTTTATCTACGCTTGTGAGACGAAAATGCTCGATCTTAGTCGAAGAGAATTCGACTGATCGCTGATTCGTTCTTTCCCATCCGCTAGCTGGAAATACGAGCAGTATAGCTTTTCGCCAAATGTATCTTACGGAGCTTCCAGACCGAAGCTACAGTACAAGGGATGCATGACAGGGTGGTTCACACCAAAGCGAGAAGCGCCCCTTCAGCCCACCAAAATGCCCATGACGCACTCCCCCCAAAAAAGCAGAACATCATCCCCCCCCCCCTTTGTGCCGAATAAATGACTAATTTTATTTTTGTCAGACAAAATGTGTGGAAAAACATAATACCAGAGGTGCAACCACGAATTTTTGTGGGGGGGGGCAAGTACCAGGATAAACGTACCAATAATAATAACATTAATAATGGTTTTACCATTATTATTATTATTATTATTATTATTATTATTATTATTATTATTATTATTATTATTATTATTGATTGGACTGCTAGTAGTCCCAGGTTCGATTCTCCTTACGAGGTGTTCTCTTACCATTGCCTGCCACTACCTGAGGAATGCTAATTTTTGTGTTGAAACTCTTTTATTTAACTCATTTCTGACTGGAAGAGAAATATTATTACAAAAATCGAATTTCATATTATAGTAATTATTTTATTGCTTGTTCCCATTATGGGAGCATTGGCGTGATATTGGACTAACACTAGACCATTACATTTCTAATAGGTTTACAGAGTTGCTGAGATGTCTACAGAGGAATGATACTATACATAATGTACATACATGATATATGTAAAAGGTACTACACAGTTAACAAAATTGTACATAAGTCAATTGTAATCTATTTATGAGAATGGAAACGCCCAGAGCACATTTTATGTAACATCACGTTACGCTTGATGCATTTTGTTCTTGTGTTTTTTTTACACAATTTGCATCTGGATTGTTTATTTGCTTGTTGTATGTAATGTTTAACACCATCAAATCGAACATTTTCATTTGTGGGTGCAGACGGACCTGGACGAACTGATGTAATCCATCCTATTTCCTCACTTCTCATAAGCGCTATCGTCACATCTCTAAGGAATAAGAGCTGAGGCATTGTGCCTTTGAGGGCTCGGTGCAGTCTCCAAGCTACAACAACAGCCATATTTAAAGTGTTGCTAAAGAAAGACCACCACCACTTCTTTCCATTGATACATGGTCGATGTTGACTCAGATAACGATCCAAGGAATCCACTCCTCCCATATGTTTGTTAAAGGAATCTACCAAATGTGGCTGCTGAACATCAATTTTCTTATGCTGAGACTTGCAGTATCGTTTAGCAAAACCTACTGGATTTGTCGAATCATAATTTGATGCAAGGCATACTACATGGTTATCATGCCACTCTATGACACAAATGTCTCCAGTAGAACACACATCAGAGATTCCTCTTTCCTTTTTCTTCATTTCTTTAGTGTCAAGTAAAGGACACTCTCCCAAACGATTTTCTCTGACTGTACCCGAAGCTGTGAAACATTTTGACTTCAGTTCCAATAATAGTTCAGGAGATGTGAAGAAGTTATCGAAGAACAGTTGGTGGCACTCCGGTTTCTCAATGCACTCAATCAATTTCAACACAACCCTTGTGCCCAATGGAACATCACTTCTGTCTTCCTTTCCAACGTATGGTTGGAAATTGAAAGGATAACCATCTGATGAAGACAAAACGCACAGTTTATATCCAAAACGGACAGGCTTCCCATGTATAAACATTTTTGCTGAATGTCGTCCAGTGTAAGGTATCATTTCTTCATCTACACAAATATATTCTGAGAATGTGCCAAACTGTTGAAGTTTCTTGCGAAACAAATCCAAAATCATTCTCACTTTTGATAATTTGTCACTTTCATCAATGTAATCATTGTTTGAAACATGAAGATATTTTTTACAACACGAAATCTACGTCTTCACATACTATTGTGCACTAATGGAATGCTGCAGACATCAGGTTTGCTCCAGTATAAATCTTCGTGTGGTAGCGAGTGGTATCCACTGAAAAGAATGATCCTCCAAAACTTCTTCAGATCACGAGCATCGATCTGAAAGTTGACATTGTTCTTTTGTAGTGCATATCGTAAGGTTTCATCTAGAAGATATCGCAAAATTTCATTATGAAATATCTCCTGAATAATTGATACGGTGTTTCGCAGTTCCGGATGATTATCATTCAAATTTTGGGAGAATTGCACCAGGAATGTGTAACACTTCACTTGCTTTTGTCCAATTTATTTTCCGTTTCTTTCGCCTTGGTACGTATTCATTTTCGAAACTTGTAATTCCATCTTCGGTGGTATGAACTAGAACTTCACCGGCAATGTCTTCAGGAACAGTGTCCAAAAGTTCATTATCATCAATGTTCTCTTCATCCGAAACAACTGCAGGCTCGGGAGGCAAACACACAATGTCTACATTAGATCCAACTTTATCACTGTCTAAAGAGTCCAAGTAGTCCTCTTGCGTAGTAAGAAACTTTCGAGGCATTGTCGAATCCAATCAACTCACAAC
This sequence comes from Lepisma saccharinum, assembly GCF_977018435.1. Classification (NCBI taxonomy): domain Eukaryota; kingdom Metazoa; phylum Arthropoda; class Insecta; order Zygentoma; family Lepismatidae; genus Lepisma; species Lepisma saccharinum. The sequence goes on from NC_139238.1 coordinate 27,959,113, forward strand.
AAACAAAAGCGCACTCGTCAAGAGCGAACAACAGAACAAAACAAGTCAGTCTCACATGAGATAGCAACTTCTAGTGCCACAGCTTGGCGGTTCCAGTAAATTCACAAGTCAAGCCAACGCTCCCACTTTGGAAACAGGAAGGGAAAATGCTTCTTATAGCACATTACGCCAATGCTCCCATTCTGGGAACAATAGACAAATAGTCCCCCTTATCTTACAATCGAACATTTTAGGAAATGTTTTCATTAAATAATGAAAATATGGATATATTGATACAATTTCACTGACATAAGCAAAATGTGATGATACTATGGTTTAGTGGATTATTTTTTTAAAAAAATAATGTGAAAAACAGCTTTTCTCCCAAAATTGAAAAAATATTATTTTTTTACCACAGGGACTTGAGAAGGTAATACAATTTTAATATTTTATTTACTTCATATACAGTTGAAATAAAATGAAAAAAATACATATTTCAATGCGGATGAGAAAATAAAAACAAAAATATGTTCCCATAATGGGAACATTGGCACCTAATGGGTTAATTCTCTTTTAATTAACGAAGGGCATGGTGACATTCTTTGTAATAGCAGAGTAAAGTGGTTACATTGTTCTGCATCTGGAATTTATATATATAAGGCAAATGAATTGACACACGTTCAAAGGGATATTTTCATGTATAAGATTGTGAATTATGATACTCTAACGATAATTGTGTACTGCTTCAAAGACATTGACAAATATTAATGAAATAACTATTTATATTTGTGGCAATTCAAGACACACTAATTTTACCCATTTTTCCACTCGAGTTCAATGCAAAGATATCTCCACAAATATCTACTGAAAAGTTTTCATCGTGTGCAATTCTCCATTAAATGTTTTCGCCGATTCGTATTACCTTCGTTTGCTTTGTTACAAACAATTATTCTTTGCACATTACATGGACATTACATTTCGCATTTGTCAGCTCCTTCTACCTGCTTCCAGGAGCGAAAGCTTGTAGCGTAGTTGTTACCGTTAAGGATTGTTAACCTGATGGTCGTAGGTTCAAACCCCTCCGGTGTCAGAAAATGTTCGTAAGTTTTAGACATATCCCATTGTGTTCATTGTCCACGCCGTGTGAAACGAAATGATTCAGTTTGGAATTAACGATGGGGGGAGGAGAATAATTAAATTACAAAATCTCCATTCAACGAACCGAGAAGTGGATAAAAATTGGATAATATTAAAATTACATTCATGTTTTTAGTGATATAATCGCAGATAAAATCAAAGATCTTACGTGTAAGATTTTATCTTGCTCTGAACTCAGCCAAAAGGCATTTCGCACCGATCTAATACATTCTCCAAATACGTTTCAAAGTGTTATTGAAGGTTTCATGTCGATAATTTGATCAATGTATCAATTCTTGACGCTCTCGTCTCTTCTCCTTCTCCTTCTTCTTTCACCTCCTTCTGCTCTGCTTTTATCACATATCGCCTTCCCTACTTTTTTCTGGCATCTTGTCTCCATCCCACTCTCCTCCACTCCTCTTATCTCCTCTTCTGTATTCGATTTTCGACTACACTGCACTCTTCTTTTCGTTCTTCTCTTTTTCTCTCCTTTACTCTACTCTCCACTCCCCTCTTCTCGTCTCCTCTCCTCCCCTCCTCTCTTCTCTTCATTGCTCCATTTTCCTCTTCTTTTCTCCATTTTCCTCATCTCTTCTCGAACCTTTTCCTTTCTTCTCACTACTTCTCCTCTCCTCGTCCACCCTCTCTTTCTTCTCTCCACTACTTTTCCTCTTCTCCTTTCGCTTTCTCTTTCTCCTCTCCTTTGTCACTTCGTTTCCCCTCACCACTTTTCCCTTCTGTAGACTCATCAGCGATGAAGTACTAGAAAACCTTTTTTTTTTTCAGAAATAATTTTGTCATTTGCGATATAATAGTGACATTTTTATAATTTTATACAATAATACTTGTTTTATTTCTCTCGCGTATTTCAAAATATATATTGTGCATGTAGCAACCCTGAAATTGAGCCTAACTCTACACGCAACCCACCAACGCCTTGAGTAAATTGGGTTGCCTAGTTTAAAATGTCGTTGTCCTAAGACTTTTGAGATACACTGTACAACATATGTTTTACACATATCCAACAGCGACATAAAACAGAAATGCAACAAGCTAACACTAAATTGTGTACGTATTGAAATCTTATTCAATACAAATATACAACACATATTAATTACATACGTACACATTACATTACAGAAAAGCAAAGAATGCGAGCGAAGCGAGCAAGAAATTTTTTAGATCCAATTATGGCAATTGAAAACATGATTAAATTGGGCGCAAATAATTTCACTGGACGCCATGGCATTCTCTCTTTTACAACTTTTTTTTAGATCATTCGGTGCCGCCCAAGACCGACTCCCGCCGCCCCTAGCTACAGTTATGAACTTGACGAAAACGAGAATAGCAGGTACTGTGAGCGAAGGAAGCAAGAAAATTTTACAAAATGAATATTTATTTGAATAAAATTTGAAATCGAAGGGGGTAATTGCTCCTCTGTGCCCCCACCTGCAGGTGCCCTTGGCCGTCAATCTTTGTCCCCCCTTGCTACCCTAGAATTGACTTCCGTCGAAGGTTGAGGTGGGGGGGGACAATGACCCCTGCCCCCCTGTGGTTGCGTCACTGTATAATAAAGACATGTTTAAGCAATATATGTTTACTTTAGATACTTTAGGCTCACTGCCATTGTTAGTCAACCTTATTGTGCACAGTCTGTCTGCTCGACTAACCTTTTGTTAATGCGAATACCACGACCCCCTCCTCCAACCAAACCAAATCTAAAGGCATAACGCGTCATGAAACCCTCCTGTAGGCAACCCTGCTTCAGTCTATAACATCGTTCCTCAACCAATGGGGCGCGAACCACTGCTGGGTCATTTGATGGCGTTTGGTGGGTCGCAAAGTCAGGCTCGAAAATTCATTTACTGTGTCTTAAAAACCTATTACATTTAAATTACTACAATACGAGGGTAGCAGCAAAAGTCATGGCAACTATTTTATTCCACGATAATGCGCGTCAGGCAAGACATTGTAAAGTATACAATTGGAAGGTCACGATATGTGCTAACGTTTAATGTATTATTTTTCAACAACATAGAGATCTGTATCAGGATAGAGAAAAAGCCAAAATATACGCAGTCACAGATGTTCCTGAACGTTGCATGTCGGCAGTTGCTTCTCATGCACGCCCGAATGCTGCTGCCTACCTTGCAACAGTTCGGTATGGTAGAGCATCATTTCCTAAAGCTTCTACAAGCTCAGTGTGGCATTTTCTCGCATACCTTGCACGGAAAACTGCTATTTTCATATATGAACATCCTTCACGACTGTTAAACACGCACCGACTTTCCCACTTCCCTCAGTTCAATGTCTTGGCAGCCACTGCCATCTTGTGGCGTCACAATACATTGCATGTGACGGGGTCTTCATTGTATATTTTAAAATATCTTGCCTGACCCGCATTATCGTGGAAAAAAATGGTTGCCATGAGTTTTACTGTAACCCTTATATATTGCCTTAACAATTTAAATACAACCCGTGTTGTAAGTCCTAAACTACAGTTCTGTTATTCGCGTTCTACCATTACTTTTTACCGGCACCTCTCTGATATTTAACTCAAGGGAATCGGATATCTGTCATTTTAGTTTCAGTCGCAACAATGTGAAAAGGAATTTTCATCTCAGATTCAAGTGAAAAACCAAGTACAGAAATAGATGACGCGCACTCAGATTTACAACTTAAGTCAACCACCACTGAATCCAACATACCAGCAGCTTATGCGGAAAAGGCAGCGCCAACCGTCACATTATACCCTGTCCCAGCTAACTGTGGAGCAGGGCTGTGCATAGCGGCAGAGGAGGAGGTGGGAAATCGAGTGGTGAAAGCGCAGCGTTGCCAACCGTACTGTCCTGGCCGTACATGTAGGGACGCACGGTCCAGACCTTAGTCCGTACGGTAAATGTACGACTTGTCAAAATTTGCACTTCCTGTTTAATCCCTAATATTTCCCTAAGAAATTCTTAAACCAATCCTACGGACCTGGAGACAAAAAACAGTCCGTTTGCCATGTGCGCTCGGTATTATCATTTTCAAAAGTTTGCAACACTGACAGAGCAAAGCAGAGAAATGGGGTAACTCCAGTCGTCCATTACGCAATCCCGTTTCTCTCACTGTCCATTCGTTGAGCCGTCTTGCGTCATTACTTACGCAGAGACTGTTCTCGTTCGCCTGGTCTACAGTTAGCTGGCACAGAGTATAGTTCGGTGAGTAAAAAATATATATTTTGTTTTCAATTTCAGCATGTGTGTTTAGTTAGGTGTTAAGACTTCAGTAAATTAGTATTTTATATTATATATTTACTATTCTAGCATGAAGTATGTGTAATTTGTATGATTACAAACTTGGTGCACACCCCTACAAGTAATTCTGCCGGCTCCCATGCTTATGGGTCCCATGAAGTGTAATATCCTTCAAGGTGGGTCCCGGACTGAAAAAGTTTGAGAACCACGGCTGTATAAAGCAAGCAGGCGACCTGCAGAATGTGTTTCGTTTTTGCTTTCTTGCCACTTGGCAGGAAGAATATGATGGTGTTCCTCGTGCCGTCCTTCTTGTCGAGAAGTTATTCTTACTCGTCTGCGTATTGGGCACAACCGTCTAACCCATGGCCACGTTGCATGTGCTGGACCCTCCGATGTGTCGTTCTTGCAATGTCGTTTGAAGTATTCCGCATATTCTTGTTGAATGTGGCTATCTTGCTCCCCTCCAGCAGACTTTTAATCTACCCAGCTGTTTGTCATCCCTGTTGGGCGATGATAACAGTGTTTTAACAAGTGTGTTTAACTTCTTGCGAAGAGCTGGTGTCTTCCACTGTCTGTGAGGAAGCTTCTATTTATTTATTTATTGAGAAAATTTGAGATACACTTAAATCATCAACAATGATAATAACAAAAATAAAAATAACGCAAAGGATTAATATAAATAAGTCAAGATAGCACAATTAAATATTTTTTAACAACATATATTCTGATGTTAGATCGAAAGATGTACTCTGTGGAAAATACATCAATACTTGAAGGGAGGTCATTGGGTGGGAAGTCTGTGGAAGAGCGATATTTTTTGAATTTCCAGTCTAGGCTTTTCTGTATAAAATACATTATTTGTGTTACGTGCTGTGTGCACAGGCACTCGAAAGTGAAATTTGATATGATCCATATTTTTATGTGACGTCACCAGTAGAAAATATGTCACTAATATATTCATTTTTGTGAAAGAAAGCGTAATTTCCATGTTATTATATGTAATATTGCACCTTGTTTGTAATGTATATATTTTGTTTAATGTTTATTGTATTTTATGCTCTGTTATGAGTAGTTTAATGTATCTTCATGTTTGCGAGAGTGCACTATACGAATTTGTATTTCTAAACATGTATAGATGTCAGTTTTGTTGGTAGCATCTTTTTGTAAACAGTGAGTGATTCATCTGTACTTGAATCTGTGTTCTCGAAATAGTATCAAAGCGAGGATATCGCGTAAGAAATAACACACTTGCGCCACGGATCGACGAAGCTTCTAAACCTAAAAAGAACTCCTCGGTGTTGTGCATACATCTTGGTATGGTAGTTCGGGGCGCAAGCTAGGCCTATGCGATCATAGGCATGCCGATAGCCACGCATTAAGTTTATGCGTTATAGTTGAGTCAATTCATCGACAAAGCGAAATCCTCGCCTTCGTCTCAAGCATATTCGCATTATAATTGCCATAAATAAAGAATGAAACCTTTTAGTTTATCTACTGCAGCAATGTGGTTTTATCTCTGTGCTGTGAATATTGTTTTTGCCTAACACTATCCCTGTACCTGAGAGGAGTCTGTGTACTTCACCGAGTCTCATCGTTCACCAATGAATATTATTAAGTCATTATTAATAAATATAATGATACGTTTAATAGATAAATAAATCTTAATGAACGTATCAAATTCCTGGAGGAGCGTGTTCCAACGGATTTTGCCATTGACAATTTTTAAGGATACCTGAAATCATTCAGTAAACGGCGCTGATAAAGAGTCTGTAAGTGTAGATGGGACAGGAGATGCTGTATTGAGAAATTGCGTAATGATGGAACCCTGTAGCGAACTATAGCTAGGAAAAAGTGGAAGGCTGAATTGATTCCACACGCCATGGACCATACGGGAGAGCAGAATTCTATTATTGAGAAATGAATGACTTGAAGTACAAGGTGAGGGCTGAGATGTCACTAATTTCAGTGAAACGATACAGTAAACCTAAGAGACGCATTTCCTTTTTTTATCGTGCCTGTAATATGTTCGTCAAATGTGAGTTTTTGGTCGAAAACAATGCCTAGGTCTTTGTCAGAGGATACTGCTTTGATGTTATTGCCAAAGATGGAGTAAGATGACTTTAACAGGTTCTATTTGAGAAAGTTATTATGTTCTTACTTTTTAATGTGTTGTGTTGTCTTATGCAGGTCTCTTTACAAACTTGCAGTTTTAGTTTTTCAGAAGGGGCTTTTTACACCCCTTGTTTTAAATTTTTCAGTAAAAATTTTAGATAAGGGGATATTTTTCCGTATACATTGAAGGGTGAAAAATGGCCTCAACTCACCCAAAAAGTTTAACTTAATCAATCAATCAATCGCGAACAACAAACCGAGGCCACATGTTGCACGGTATTAAGAAAACGGCGCAGTCTGAGCGACAGGCGACACGTGTAGCTTGTCGTGTCGCTTCGATTCTAAAAGTTGCCCTTATTACTTCGGTTAGTACCCAAGCAACACGAGAGATTCAATATCTGAACTGAACGCAGAAAACAGGGAGAGCTAGTGATTCTGTAAAACTAAGGATCTTAACCGAACGGAGAATGTGAGAATAGCAATGATCCCATTCTGTGTGCAATGATGATGGCAATGTTTCATCCAACTCTTGTTTCAGTCTCCACGGATGCTGAAGAAATACCTTTGCTTTGAGGATGACTGGTCCTATTATTCCTAATGGATCGAAGATACCAGCAATGGTGGATAAAATAGATTGTTTGGAAATTCTTTCACTTCGATTTATATGCTTTATTGTGAAGTAAAATTTATCTATGATAGGATTCCATAATAATCCTAAACTTATTATAGTTAGTTGTGCTTCATCAGTGTGATCTTGTCTTGTTTCTTGATGTTGTACTTGAATGTGAGATAATAACTTTGGGTTATTAGCAAACCATTTTCTCAATTGAAATCCTCCACGTTGTAACAATGTGATGAGCCTGGGCTGCAATTCGTATTTCTTCTTTTGTATTGGAACCTGTTAGAAGATCATCAACGTAAGACTGAGTAAGACTTCTGTAGCCTTTGGAAGTCATGCCTTTCATCTAATGCAAGTTGTTGAAGACATCTAGTAGCAAGAAATGGTGCTGAAGCTGTCCCTTACGTCACTGTTGAGAACTGGAACGTTTTGAGAGGTTTCTGAGAGTCATCACGCCAAATAATCTTCTGAAGACAAGTATCTTCTGAATGAACCTTAATTTGTCTATACATTTTCTGAATGCCACAAGTAATATCACTTTGTACATTAATTAGATTAAATTTGTTTTGATTTTTGCCATTTAGCGCCGATTTTCTGCCACTTTTGCTAATCGCGACGATGTGCATGAGTGAAGATGATGAAAATGATGAAAGAACATCCATGTTCTGACCGGGATTCGAACATGTTTGTGTTGTCCACTCCGCCACTCAGGTTGGTTTATGTGGCCTGGAAATTAAATATCAATAAAGAAATTAAGGTATGATCATAAATTATTATATCTAGGCATGTTAACGAAATATGATGAAAATTGCTGCACAAAGTGTGATAATATGACAAATTTCAGGACAACCTATCCTGGCCAAGAATTATTACTGGACCGCGGACCAGAAACTGAGAAGCACTAGTCCACTGTAGAAGCACGGGCGCGTTTGGTATAATAAGCTGGTCAATACTGCAACAAAGCAACGAAGCCTTCTCCAATTGTATCTCTAGTTACGACTTTGAACATTGTTGAGTGTATTTTTCTCTTTTAGTAACAACACAATAATTCGCCTAATCAAGCATGAAGAACTGTTCAGTTGGATATTTCTTATAAATGCAGAGTAAGTAAGTAAGCAAGCTGTGTGGGGTCTTTTAACTATGTAGCGTGAATTATTTTAATGTGGGGGGGGGGGGTATGTTAGAGAGTGAGAAGGCGCACCTCTAGTACAGAAGTCAAATAAGGTCCGGTACATTCGTACATAGGAGTCTATGGATCAGTGGCGGCTATTGGATGCTAAAATTAAGGTGGGGAGGACGAAGAAAGTTTACTTTCTCTTGTCACACTAGGCTTAGCATTAAGAGGTCACAGTGCGGGGTAAAAAGTGGTAAAACGTTGGTCTCAACTGCTCCCTCCCCCTAATCCCTGCCACTGCTAGGGATGACATTGTGACGACACAAGTCCGAAGACAGACTTTTTCAAACCTTTGCAAGACAAGGCAAGACTTAACTGTCCAAGACTTAAAATCTTTAACTAAACCGAAATTACTTTACCATGCGACGTATCCAGACGTAACAAGCGGGTTATGTGTAGATATATCCAGGTTTCGAAATGGACCGGAGCGGACCGGAACGGCAGCCCCCCCCCCCACAAACATACACACATTTTGCCACGTTTGCCCCCTCACTATGCTAAATCTTATCTACCAAAGGAAAGTAAGCTTCCATGCCTCCCCCCATTTTGGAACCTTGCCCCTGCTCCTACCTAGTTTTGGAACCCAATCGCCGCCACTGCGAAACTTCTGGAACCTTCTCCTTCCGTTTCGTCAGGAATAGCAACAGATCGTTCATGTTCCTCTTTCTTTATATAAATATTCCCTTTTACCGCCTGAACTAAACTGTTATTTAATAGTAGCTAAGTACGTACATGTTATGGCAGTTATGTAAGCATCTATCTCTACGTGGAGATGTGTTGTTTCCATTTGTGGGCTTAGAGTATGATGTTGCCTACGTTGCCATATCTTTATGTTTCTTATTGTTCTTTCTTATATTTTCATGTGTTAATTATTATTATTTGTCGGGTCATTACTTGTTTATTATACATCGCTATTTTTCGCGTCGTTACTTTCGTCGCTGTGGTGATCAGAGATCAGAAAATACTGACAAAAGAAAAGCGTTCCGTTTCGTGAAAATGTCCATTTCGAACCCTGAGTGTTCTAATCGAAAAGTCAACCCATTAGTGGCAATGGTGAGTACATGTTGAGTGGTTTGATGTATGCAATGGATAAAATGCAGATTTTCGAGAGTTCGTAGGTTCGAAACGAGGCGTCAAACATATTTTTTTATTGTGAAAATGTAGTTTGCCTGAATGATGTCGTTTGTGTGGATTAAACTATATATCCTGAAAGGAAACGAGAGACTGTCAAGTCTTTTGATCCTACCCTGGAACAAGAACAAATGATGATATCTCCTATTTATTCCTTTCGTTCGGGCCAACCGGATCTAGAATATTTTCCTGACAGGGGCACAATATATGCTTTAAGCATAAAGAAAGGAACAATGTAGCAGTGTGTGGATTTTTCTACAATATTAAAAATAGGCTCAAATATCGTAACTTAGTAAATATGAAAATTTTGAGTTACTTTTGTCTTGTAATTGTAAAATTATTAAAGGTCAAAGTTAGCACAAATTGTGAGCTCGTGTATCTGTACTAAATGTGCCGTAACTCTGCTCCTGTTTGGGCTAGGAAGCTGAAATAAAGTTTATTGAGCAGGAAATAGAACCAGCTTTCGAACGATATGTAACAAGCTTACCTTCGGATAAAAATAAATTTTTGTCACGTGACCTTGACTTTTGACCTTGAATATCTCAAAACATGTAATCGCCAAAATTAGTGAAAAAATATATCTCGCACACCATGCTATACTCTAAAACACATGAAAAAATCAAACTGGGACTGCAATGGGATCAGAAGATACAAAATAATATGTGTAGTTATGTGACTGATAAAGATCTCATTGCAATGTACTAGTGTGAGTCAAATGTCCCTTTACACCTCCTATAAAATGTAAGGGAGTTATGCTGGGTACATTTGGTCATGATAGAAACATGTTAGGCCCAGGGGGAACTATAGTTGTGTGTCAAGCGGAGGTCCGCCATATTGTTGGCCGTAATATTGAATTCAACTGAAACGTTTCCAATGGAAAGGGGGTGATGTGATATGAAATCAGGCTAGAATTTCACGGGGAATGCAGTGGCGAAGGTTTTTCCAAAGTAATGATTGAATACTTTTAAACATGTTCTCCTTTTCGAGGTGTTAGAAAAAGAAAAGAAGCATTAGAATGTCTCTAACGTATTAGGAACGCATCGAGATCACACTGACGCTTTCGAATAGTTGAATGTTGTGAATAGTGTCTCAAACCATTAGTGTGATGCTTCACAGTGACGAGTCTAATTTTATGTTCACGTTGGAAATGACCAAATATACCCAGCATAACTCCTATACATTTTATAGGAGGTGTAAGGGGACTTTTGACTCTCCCTAGTACATTGTAATGAGGCCTTTGTCAGTCACATAGTCACACATATTATTTTGTATCTTCCGGTCCCATTGCAGTCCCAGTTTGATTTTTCCATATGTTTTAGAGTATAGCATGGTCTGTGAAATATATTTTTTTCACTAATTTTGGCGATGACGTGTTCTGAGATATTCAAGGTCAAAAGTCAAGGTCATGTGACAATTTTATTTTTATTCAAAGGTAGGCTTGTTACATATCATTAGAAAGCTTGTTCCACTCCCTGCACAATAAACTTTATTTCAGCTTCCTAGCCCAAACAGGAGCAGAGTTACGGCACATTTAGTGTAGCTAAAAGAGTTCAGAAAGGACAATTTATGCGATTGATTGATTTGGAGTTTTTAAGTCCACTTTATGCACAGTAAGGCTAATGGGGACTGGACCTACAGTTTAAAGTGGGATGCGAACCACTATGTGCCTCCACCGGGCATCGAACTCGGGAACCCTAGATTAGAAGGCAAGACAATTTATGCGAATTTCGACCTTTAATAATTTTACAATTACAAGACAAACGAGACTCAAAATTTTGATAGTTACTATGTTCCATGCATAATTTGAATTCCCCAAATTTCATGAAAATCGAAGATGGTCAGGTTGAAAATTGCACATATCTGTGTTGATTTGGCATGGAATGATGACTCTTGTCACATTCGCATGAAGATAATTAGAAGGGTTCATTTTAGGTGCGATTATGTCGCCAGATAAACTTATTGCGACTGCGACTGAACCTTTAAAGTTGAATCCGAACCACTGTTTACAAGGACGCCGACAGGGAGGGGCCAGGGGGGCACTTGCCCCCCCCTGAGGTTTCTGGAAAGAGTTATCGTAATTCGAATAGTGAAATTGTAGATATATTGTACAACAAAAAATATTGTTTTTTTGCGACATACAGGCTGTAAGTTACAGCAACAAGCATTATTATTATTATTATTATTATTATTATTATTATTATTATTATTATTATTATTATTATTATTATTGAAGTAGGGTTACATGTAAGCTTTCAGTCTAATATCTAACTATAAAAGAAAGCTTTTGGTCCTACATGAATTAATATGTTACGTATACAGTTATGCAAATATGTATAGATATACGTAATATGAAAATTATAAATGTATGTAATTTTAAAAAAATATATAAGTAGTAGTTGTAGTAGTAATAATAATAATAATAATAATAATAATAATAATAATAATAAAAGTTTATGTGACTCTGCTGCCCTGAGAACAAATCCTACGGGTGCCCTTGACTGTATACAGTACCTCAAGCAGGAAACGAACCTCATACCCTTTTATGATACGGCGATACTATTAGTTGCTTTTGTGAAATAGAAGTAGTTCTAAATTTTATTTACATTAACAATGATTACAGACAAAAATAGATAAGCTAGAGATTTCATTTTCTCACAGAAACTATCACAAACACGGAAATATTGACCTAGAATGTATTCACTTTGTGGCATCAATTAACCAGTTAACATTATTGCATTGTAACAAAAAAGCTCTGGATTCGATTTCGATATCGAGTTCCAGTAAATCTAGTCCTGATTAATGTGTATGTACTAAGCTTTCCTTTCTTCTCTTCTTATCAGGAGAAAAGAGATTGTTTGTTTGTTGTAATATAGCGCGATCTATACTTCTTATAATATTCTTCCTTTTTTGGAGGGGCATTTGCCCTCCGTGAGCCTTCCGCTAAATCCCTCAATGCTTTTCGCTCTGTCTGTTTTCTTCTGGTATATTCTTTCTGCTTCATGTACTTTCTTTCAGTATTAGAATCTCTTTCTTCTTCCTTACACCCTATCTTTTTGATTTCCTTTCTCTGTCTATTTATCTCCGCCTCTTTCTTTCTCGCCTCTTTAATTCCTCCCTGCCTCTCTTATCCTACGTCTCCTCTCTTTCTTACTTCTTTCCCTATTTATTTCCCTTAATGTCTTGTTTTTCTATTTCTCTGCCTCTTTCTTTCTTCTCTTTCCCTGTTTTTCTTTCTCTGCTCTGGTTCTTTATTTCTAGCTCTCTCTCTCTATTACTTGCTTTTTATTATCTTTCAATCTCTCTCTCTATGTGTGTCTTGATTCTAAATTCTCTCTCTCTCTCTCTCTCTCTCTCTCTCTCTCTCTCTCTCTCTCTCTCTCTCTCTCTCTCTCTCTCCCTGCCTATGTTGCATATATCTTTTTCTTATATTTTTCTCTCTGTCTTTCTTATTTCTCTCTATCTCTCTCTGCACATTTTTTCTCTTCTCAATTTCTCTTCTATCTCTCCCTTTATTTTCTCAGTTTGCCTATCTTACTTTTCTTTTTCTTACTTTTTCTCTCTCTCGGTTCTACTTCATTCTCTTTCTCTCTCTCTCTCTCAGATTCTTCCCTCTCTTGTTTCTTTATTACTGCTGTCTCTTTTTCTCTCTGTTTTGCTTCTTTATTTCTCTCTCTTTATCCTCCTTCTTCTATATTTTTCTTTCCATGTCTCTATTGCTTCTTCTCTCTCTGCTTATTTTACTTCTTTCTTTCACTCACTATCTCTTTCCGCTTATTTATTGCCTTTATTTCTTTCATCCTTTGCGATTCCCTTGTTTTCCTTGTGTCTCCATTTATTTCTCTCTGGCTGCATCGCTTCTCAATTACTTTTCCTTCAATAACTGCAATAGTACATTTCTTACGATCAGGCAATCTATTAAATTATGCTGAAGACCTTGAATATTTCCGGCCAGAGGCCGAATTGGAAATAAATTAGTGCCGGCATGCTCGCATGAACAGACCTGTCATTTGATGCAACGCTTCTCTTTTTGCAGTGCTTACGTGTTTAGCACTTTCAGGTTCAAATTCAGTTATATCGCGTTTGTTGGAAGGTGTCCATTTTAGCCACAAATCTAAACTCATTTTTCTCTTGTAATACCCACACGCAAGGTACAAGTCAGCCCGTGGCGCCAACTGAACAAAAAGCAAAAACTTGTACAGTACAATAAAGCTTTTTATTTATATCCAATCCACGACCATAAGAATCGAGATCAGAACTGAAAATACGAGTGGTCAGTAATGATAAGTAAACGGATAAACCACGTGACTGTACATTTTTGTCTATAACATTTTAAATAGTTTTGATGAACCAAATAATTGTTAAAGGAACAAGCAGTTAATGCTATATTTTTAATTATCCTGTGCAAAAAGCGAGCTTTACATTATCAGCACTTATTTAAATTATTATTTTAATTGCAGACGCTATTGTTGCTTTTCTCACGTCCTGGAAGGACACCACATGTGTAATTTGGAAACGTTCACTTTGTCCAGTCCTGGAAGGACACCACATGTGTAATTTGGCAACGTTCACTTCGCCCAGTCCTGAAAGGACAAACCATGTGTAATTTGGCAAGGTTTACTTCGCCCAGCTCTGGAAGAGCCTCCCCATGTGAAATTTGGCAACGTTCACTTCGCCCAGTCCTGGAAGGACACCATATGTGTAATTTGGCAACCATTACTTCGCCCAGCTCTGGAAGGGCCTCCCCATGTTTAATTTGGTAACGTTCACTTCGTCCAGTCCTGGAAGGACACCGCATGTGTTATTTTGCAACGTACATTTCGAGAGTCGTGGCACCACATTTCGTCCAGTTCGCGAAGGGCCTCACCATGTGAAATTTGGCAACGTTCACTCCGTCCAGTCCTGGAAGGACACCACATGTTTAATTTGGCAACGTTCACTTCGCCCAGTCCTGGAAAGACAAAACATGTGTAATTTGGCAACGTTTAATTTGCCCAGCTCTGGAAGAACCTCCCCATGTGAAATTTGGCAACGTTCACTTCGCCCAGTCCTGAAGGACACCACATGTGTATTTTGGCAACGTTCACTTCGCCCAACCTGGAAGGGCCTGGAAGGACACCACATGTGTAATTTGGCAATGTACACTTCGTCCAGCTTTGGAAGAGCCTCCCCATGTGTAATTTGGCAACGTTCACTTCGCCCAGTCCTGGAAGGACACCACATGTGTAATTTGGCAACATTTACTTCGCCCAGTCCTGGAAGGACACCACATGTGTTATTTGGCAACGTTCACTTCGCCCAGTCCTGGAAAGACAAAACATGTGTAATTTGGCAACGTTTACTTCGCCCACCTCTGGAAGAGCCTCCCCATGTGAAATTTGGCAACGTTCACTTCGCCCAGTCCTGGATTGATTGATTGAGTTAAAATTTATGGGTGCGTCGGCACTTAAGGCCATTTCGCACCCTTCTGTGTATACGGGGAAATGTCCCCTTATCTAAAATTCTGACAGATTTAAAAAAGGGGTGTAGATAGCCCCTTGGGAAAAACTAAAAGTGCAAGGTTGTAAAAGACCTGCACGAGACAAACACAACACATTAAAAAGTCAGAATAAACTAAAAACCTCCTTACAGACGGTGGAAGAGTCCAGCTCTTCGCAAAAAACTAAAAACATGTGATAAAATACAGCTGTCATCACCCAAGAGGGATGACAAACAGCCGGAAAGGTTAAAAGTCTGCCGGAGGTGAGCAAGATCGACACATTCAACGAGAATGTGTCGAATGCTTAAAATAACATTACAAGTACGACACAACGGAGGGTCCAGCCCTTGCAGTAGGTGACCATGCGTGAGACGGCTGTGTCCTATACGCAGGCGGGTAAGAATAACGTCTTCTCGCCGAGAGGGACGAGACGAGGAACGCCAAACACCTATGGTGGGCTTAACAGCGTGAAGCTTGTTCCCCGTTTCCACATCCCACTCGGTCTGCCAAGTGTCAAGAAGGCGAGAACGGAACACATTCTGCAGGTCGCTAGCTGGCAAAAGATGGACGAGAACGTCGCCAACTGCATCAGCAGACTTGGCGGCAGCATCAGCTGCTTCGTTCCCCTGGATGCCCACGTGGCTAGGGACCCAACAAAAGTGTACATCTGTGCTGGCAGATAAGGACACAAGCCGTCTGAATATGCGTTGCGCTACCGGATGCCGAGAATACGGCGAGTCCAGAGACTGCAACACGCTGGTCGAATCACAGCACACAAGGACTTTCTTCAGACCATTGACGTCTGCAAAGTCCAGTGCCTTTAGAATGGCGTACAACTCTGCCGTATAGATGGAACAGGCAGGATGTAGCAAGTAACTGGAACTTTGAGAGTCTAGGACGAAGGCGCAACCAACTGATTCGAATGTCTTGGACCCATCCGTATAAAACACATTAAAATTGAGGTGCTTCGCACGAAGTTCTAAAAACCGTTGCTGGTATACAACCATTGGTGTCTCTGACTTTGGAAGAGCAGTCAGAGAAAAATCGATAGAAGGCGCAGGAAACTCCCAAGTAGGGAGAGGCGCAATGAGTGGAGAGACACCAGGAAGATCACTGTCAACACCAAGTGCTGACAGGATCTCGTCTGCACGAACACCAAATGGTCTAGTGACACTAGGGTGGAGCCGATACCTTGCCAGCCTACCCTCGTCTGAGATGGTGTGGAATGAAGGATGTGAAGGCATCGAGCGAAGATGGAGGAAGTAGTTAACTACCAGCCGCTGTCGTCGCAGAGACAGCGACGGCTCAGATGCCTCTACGTACAAACTGGCGACTGGACTGGTTCGAAAGGCACCAGTGCACACACGTATACCAGCATGATGGACAGTGTCTAGGATGCGAAGTTTAGATGGGCGAGCAGAAGAATACACAACACATCCATAATCTAGCTTCGACCTGATGAGTGCACGGTATAGACGAAGCAATACCGTCCTGTCAGCACCCCAAGAAGTATGAGATAAAACGCGTAAAAGGTTGAGAACTCGAAGACAAGAGAACTTTAACTGGCGAAGGTGAGGTAGCCATGTTAATTTCTTATCGAAAATGAGGCCCAGGAAGCGGACCTCATTCACGAAGCACAGGGGAGACTTCCCCATGTACAGGTCAGGATCGAAATGACATGTACGCTGACGACAAAAGTGCACACACACGGATTTCTCGGATGAGAAGGTGAAACCTGTTTGGGAGGACCACTCAACCAAACGGTTTATCGTCAGTTGGAGTTGACGAGAAGCTGACGCGAGATTCCGTGAGCGACAAAAGATCGTGAGGTCGTCTACATACAGAAGACCATGTACAGGGGCAACAATGCTTGCCATAACACTGTTCACTGCTATGGCAAACAGAGTCACACTTAATACGCTGCCCTGCGGGACACCGTTCTCTTGTTCGTGAAGATCCGAAAAGGAGTTCCCAACACGTACGCGGAAAAAACGATCAGATAAAAAGTTTTTAATAAAGTACGCCATATGGCCACGCACGCCCCAACAATGGAGCTGCTTTAGGATGCCAAAACGCCACGTTGTGTCATATGCTTTTTGGAGGTCAAAGAAAACTGCAACTAAATGTTCCTTGTTGAGGAATGCATCCTGAATGTGTGTTTCCAGCTGAACCAGATGGTCCAGTGTGGAACGGTTGGAGCGAAAACCACATTGAAAATTACTTATCAAGCAGTTTTCCTCCAAAAACCAGGTGAGACGCTTGTTGATCATGCGTTCCATCAACTTGCACACACAGCTAGTTAAGGCAATAGGCCTGTAACTCGAGGCTGCGGTGCGTTGTTTACCTGGTTTCAGGATGGGAACAATAATAGCTTCTTTCCAGGAAGTGGGGAAAGAGTCCTCCAACCAAAGCCTGTTGAATACCGCCAAAAGGAAATTTTTGGCTCCAATGGGCAGATGACGAAGCATCTCATAGTGGATCTTGTCCACTCCAGGAGCTGTGTTCTTAGAATCTCGAAGTGCCTGATCGAACTCCCGTTCAGTGAATGGAGAGTTGTATGGCTCGGTGTTATGACTTCGAAAAACTAGAGGGCGTCGTTCTTGACGGTCCTTCTCACGGCGGAAACGTGGTTCATAATTTACAGAGCTAGACGCACCAGAAAACTGCGTGGCCAAGATATTAGCTATGTCTCCGGAATCTGTGTACAACGTCCCATCGTGCTCCAGAGCGCTCAGAGGAGTAGATGCACCCCCCTGGATGCGACGTACTTTGGTCCAAACGGCTTTCGACGAAGCCTGCTTCGTCAGAGAAGACACGTATTGGACCCAGCACGCCTTCTTACTGGCTCGAATGAGCTGACGGGCACGGGCACGTTTAATGCGGAACTGCTCGAGGTTTGCGGCAGTGTGGTTCCTATTAAATCGATCGAGAGCATGATTGCGGTCCTTAATGGCTGCACCGATCTCCGCAGTCCACCAGGGGACTGGGCGTCGCCTCGCAGGTCCACTGGGATGTGGAATGGAGGTGCGTGCAGCATCATGCACTCCTGACACAAAGACATCTAAGGCGTCGATTGGTGGTAAAGTCCACGCAAGATCGACTTCAAGGTCCACTGCACGCTCGAAGGCTTCCCAGTCGGCCCGACTGAGATTCCAGTGAGGGTGTTGTTCACGTGATTGCTGAAGATGTTCGAAGGTAAGAATGAGAGGGAAGTGATCACTCCCACAGAGATCAGGATGAACGCTCCAAGATGTGGTAGGAGCAAGGCTGGGACTGCAAAAGGACAAGTCCAACGCAGAGTATGTGCCTGAGGAAGGACTGAAATATGTGGGAGTTCCATCATTCAGCAACGTTAAAGCTGATGCCTCACGGAATTGATCTACAATTTGACCCCGGGGCTCTGTACGAACGGAGCCCCACAAACGATGGTAGGAATTAAAATCGCCCAAAAGAACTACAGGAGACGGAAGTTGTTCGAATATACAAAGAAGGTCCTCAAGAGAGAATCGCTCCTCCCTTGTGATGTAGACACAGCACACAGATATTGGCTGTGGTAAATGGACCCGCACGGCGACAGCTTGGAGGGGGGTGGTGAGAAAGATTGGTGTTGAGTGGATGGTATCTCGAACACCGATTGCAACACCACCGTGTGCACGACGACCCTCAGGAAGCTTGTCGGTGCGGTAGAGCGTGTATCCGTTTAGAATCACTGATTCATTTGGACGAAAATGTGTCTCTTGGAGACATATAATGGCAGGGTCAAATTCAGATATTAAGATTTGCAGTTCCTCGAGATGTGTACGGAAACCGTTAAGGTTCCATTGGAGACAAGCCATAGCTGGAGGTATTATAGTTACCTTTTAAGGCGTACTCTGTTTCTAGGCCCTGTCACCTTGATAAATTCTTCATCCGCGGCTTCGTCCTGTATCATGTCCTCGGGTAAGGACACAGAGGGCGAAGGGGATGAAGAAGGGGGAGTGGGGGCGGGTGCTTTTAGCGCCCGCCGGGCAGCTTTCAGCTGCGCTTTAAGTTTCAGGGTGGTCGATGCCGCCCTGACTGGAGAGCTACTGGATTTCAAAAAGTATTCTTTTCTGTAGACCTGCTTCGTCTTCTTCTCTGTGGAGCGAGGCGTGGTTGCTGGTTTCCTCGAAGCAGGGCGAGCCTCTACGGGAAGCGTTGTAGTTTGAGTGGACACGTCGCTGGTTTGTACACCCACACTGCGGCGGGTAAGAGCAGCTGCAGCAACTGTAGCGAATGGCACAGGTAAAGTGGTGCGTATACTTTCGCGGAGACGTTGTTTTGCTTCGCCAGCGGAGATTTTCTCTATAACGACCAACTCTCTGATTTTCTTCTCTTGTTGGAAAGAGGGGCAGTCACGATGCCAGACTGGGTGCTCGCCTTGGCAATTAATGCATTTGGGACCTGAAGAACAAGGTTCGGTCCCATGATCAGGCAGACTACACTTACCACAAAGGGCGGTAGTGGCCTTGCAGGAAGGCTGAGTGTGCCCAAAGTGCTGGCATTTGAAACATCGCATCGGGTTAGGGATGTATGGTCGGACTTTTAGTCTCAAATATCCAGCCCGTACAATATCTGGGAGAGTGGTCGTTTGGAACGTTAATATAATAGAAGCAGTTGGCACATGTTCTCCGGATTTTCGCGTCTTGATTCGCTGCACTGCGGTGACATGTTGGTCTGAGAGTGCTTCAAGGATCTCTTCCTCCTCAGCATTTAGCAGATCCCAGTGGCGAATCACACCTTTACTACTGTTAAGTTGACGATGGGGTTCAACATTAACAGTGAAATGGCCCAAAGATCGTAACTTTAAAAGGTTGTTGGTCTGGCGATCTGTGCTGGTCTGGATAAGTAGACTCCCGTTTCTCAGCTTCTTTATTTCTGGAACATCGGAACCAGCGGCGTAGTCTAGCTGTTTCTTGATAAGGAATGGTGACAAGTCCTTCAATGTAGCAGCTCCGTGTTTCTTTGTTGTTGCAGAAACATCGTTACTATCGGTCTTCTCAACAATACTGACAACAAGGTAACGTGGCACGTTACTTGTCTTTTCCACTAATTGGAGCGGGCTCGAAGGCCGCGCTCGTTTTGGGGGTTTCCCCCCGTTTGAGTTGTTTTTTGTACCCATATACAAAATTATTTTATGGTGGAGGGTCCATAAATTGTCGCCTCGACATGCCCTCTATGCCGAGGAAGGCCTACCCCCAAAAATGGAGGCTACTCGAGGACCAAACCGAAATCCCCGAGGCCACGTTCGCGACTGCACCTACCCCTGCAGCCAACACTGTCCCATCGGCACGTGCAACTCACACCTTGGGATAGGGGTTTTTTATCGAGGTTGTCTCCTCTAGCAGGACCCTTAGTTATAGGGAGGTCAAAGATATGGAGATGAATGACGTGATGGGATGGTGAAAACGTGAGATATGGATGTGAAGAATGAGTGAAATGATGAGATGAAAATGACCTCCCTACCTTACTTAATAGGGAGGTCAAAGATATGGAGATGAATGACATGATGGAATGGTGAAAAGCGTGAGATATGGATATGAAGAATGGGTGAAATGATGAGATGAAATTGACCTCCCTACTAAGCCCCCTCGCCCCGTCAAGGCAGTCCTACATGGAGGGGGCCCAGTCCTGGAAGAACACCACATGTGTAATTTGGCAACGTTCACTTCGCTCAACCTGGAAGAGCCTCCCCATGTGAAATTTGGCAACGTTCACTTCGCCCAGTCCTGGAAGGACACCACATGTGTAATTTAGAAACGTTCACTTCGCCCAGTCCTGGAAGGACACAATATGTGAAATTTGGCAACGTTCACTTGGCCCAGTCCTGTAAAGACAAAACATGTGTAATTTGGCAATGTTTAATTAGCCCAGCTCTGGAAGAGCCTCCCCATGTGAAATATGGCAACGTTCACTTCGCCCAGTCCTGAAGTACAACACATGTGTATTTTGGCAACGTTCACTTCGCCCAACCTGGAAGGGCCTGCAAGGACACCACATGTGTAATTTGGCAACATTCACTTTGCCCAGTCCTGGAAAGACAAAACATGTGTAATTTGTCAACGTTTACTTCGCCCAGGTCTGGAAGAGCCTCCCCATGTGAAATTTGGCAACGTTCACTTCGCCCAGTCCTGGAAGAACACCACATGTGTAATTTGGCAACATTCACTTTGCCCAGTCCTGGAAAGACAAAACATGTGTAATTTGTCAACGTTTACTTCGCCCAGGTCTGGAAGAGCCTCCCCATGTGAAATTTGGCAACGTTCACTTCGCCCAGTCCTGGAAGAACACCACATGTGTAATTTGGCAACGTTCACTTCGCACAACCTGGAAGAGCCTCCCCATGTGAAATTTGGCAAAGTTCACTTCGCCCAATCCTGGAAGGACACCAAATATGTAATTTGGAAACGTTCACTTCGCCCAGTCCTGGATGGCCACCATATGTGAAATTTGGCAACGTTCATTTCGCCCAGACCTGTAAAGACAAAACATGTGTAATTTGGCAACGTTTACTTCGCCCAGCTCAGGAAGAACCTCCCCATGTGAAATTTGGCAACGTTCACTTCGCCCAGTCCTGAAGGACACCACATGTGTATTTTGGCAACGTTCACTTCGCCCAACCTGGAAGGGCCTGGAAGGACACCACATGTGTGTTTTGGCAATGTACACTTCGCCCAGCTTTGGAAGAGCCTCCCCATGTCTAATTTGGCAACGTTCACTTCGCCCAGTCCTGGAAGGACACCACATGTGTAATTTGGCAAAGTTTACTGCGCCCAGTCCTGGAAGGACACCACATGTGTAATTTGGCAACGTTCACTTCGCCCAGTCCTGGAAAGACAAAACATGTGTAATTTGGCAACGTTTACTTCGCCCAGGTCTGGAAGAGACTCCCCATGTGAAATTTGGCAACGTTCACTTTGCCCAGTCCTGGAAACACAAAACATGTGTAATTTGGCAACGTTTACTTCGCCCAGCTCTGGAAGAGCCTCCCCATGTGAAATTTGGCAACGTTCACTTCGCCCAGTTTTGGAAGGACACCACATGTGTAATTTGGCAACGTTCACTTCGCTCAACCTGGAAGAGCCTCCCCATGTGAAATTTGGCAACGTTCACTTCGCCCAGTGCTGAAAGGACACCACATGTGTAATTTGCAAAGGTTCACTTCGCCCAGTCATGGAAGGACACCATATGTGAAATTTGGCAACGTTCACTTCGCCCAGTCCTGGAAAGACAAAACATGTGTAATTTGACAACGTTTACTTCGCCAGGTCCTGGAAGGACAAAACATGTGTAATTTGTCAACGTTCACTTTTCCGTGTCCTTGAATGGCACCACTGGTGTAATTTGGCAACGTTTACTTCGCCCAGTCCTGGAAGGGCACCACATGTGTAATTTGGCAACGTTTATTTCGCCCAGTCCTGGAAGGACACCAAATGTGTAATTTGGCAACGTTTACTTCGCCAGCTCTGAAAAGGTCTCCCAATATGTAATTTGGCAACGTCCACTTCGCTCAGTCCTGGAAGGACACGACATGTTCAATTTGGCAACGTCAACTTTGCCCAGTCCTGGAAGGACACCACATGTGATATTTGGCAACGTTCACTTCTCCCTGTCCTTGAATGGCACCACATGTGTAATTTGGCAACGTTTACTTCGCCAGCTCTGAAAAGGTCTCCCAATATGTAATTTGGCAACGTCCACTTCGCTCAGTCCTGGAAGGACACGACATGTTCAATTTGGCAATGTCAACTTTGCCCAGTCCTGGAAGGACACCACATGTGATATGTGGCAACGTTCACTTCTCCCTGTCCTTGAATGGCACCACATGTGTAATTTGGCAACGTTTACTTCGCCAGCCCTGAAAAGGTCTCCCAATATGTAATTTGGCAACGTCCACTTCGCTCAGTCCTGGAAGGACACCACATGTGTAATTTGGCAACGTTCACTTCGCTCAGCCCTGGAAGGACACAACATGTGTTTTGGCAACGTTCTTTTCGCCGACCCCAGGAAGGGCACCGCATGTGCAATTTGGCAACGTTCACTTTCGCCCAGTCCTGGAAGGGCACCACATGTGTAATATGGCAACGTTCACTTTTCCGTGTCCTTGAATGGCACCACTGGTGTAATGTGGCAACGTTCATTTTGCCCAGTCCTGGAAGCACACCAGATGTGTAATTTGGCAAAGTTTACTTCGCCCAGTCCTGGAAGAATACCGCATGTGTAATTTGGAAACGTTTACTTCGTCCAGGCCTGGAAGGGCCTCCACAAATGTAATTTAGCAAGGCTGAATTTGTACAGCCTTTGAAGAGTTTCCAAATGTATAATTTGGAGACGCTTACTTCGGACAGTCCTGGAATGATCCATTACTGTGAAATCTGGCAATGTTTACTTCGAGTGGTTTTCGAAGTGCACCATACATACTATTTCTTGTTGCAGTATTTGGTTTTCTTGTAATATTTTGAATTGAATAAATATATAAGTGATTCATAACGCGTCTGACTACCATGCTAAAGGTCCCGGGTTCCTTCCCCGGCTGGTACAAATCCGCGAACTTTTCTAACGATGGAACGGCCCCGGTGCCCACCCAGCGTCGAATAACATGGGTACCTTGGGGAAACCCTGGGGGTTAAAGGCGGTCATAGGCGTGATGCTGATCACATCACCCCCACTTACGACCGGATCAAGAAAGTGTGGGGTGTTACCCCCACACCCACTATACGCCTTCATGGCGGGGTGCTATGCACAGGGGAGCACTTTACCTTCTTCACTTCATTATAGTAAAATTATTTTACATTAAAAGCAATATATACGTAGATGCTGTTGTTGATAATAGAATGACTCAAATTGTGTATCGTTATCAATACTGAGTTATCATTTTCTAATTGTATAGGATAGGGACTTTTTACATAGTAATTTATGTTTATCGTCTAATAACGCGTACAATCCGTTGCTTTCAAATCTTATCACTATTCTTGAAATGTTGTTCTTTGTAATTATGTAAGTTTCACATTTAATTAGATGCCTTCTTTTTAATATGTTCCTCTTGTGAGTTTATTCTTCTCCTGGATTTTATTTTATCTTATACTTTCTTTATTGATCTGTTTGTGTTTCATATATTTTTCTAAAATTCTTGAATTTGATGTTAACTTTTGTTGAATATTATGGAAAATATTTTTTCTTTCTTGCACTGACCTCTATGAAGATTTTTTTCGGTATTGTTTTTTCTGTTAACAATTGCCAAACTTTCTTTTCACCCGATGTGTTATTGTAGAACTTTAACGAAATGTCTGTACCATTTGTGAGAATAGAATTAGACACCTCATTGCTTGATGTACGAAAAATACTTATGTTCTTTAATATTACACGCAAGCAACAAACAGGTTTTACATCCGTGAGAGACTTGAAGGAATGCAACGGCGAAGATGGAAGTATATCGTTCAGGGGGACCTAAATGAAATCGATACGAATGGAAAAGATTGGATTGATTTTGCCCAAGATAGGGGCAGATGGGAATATTGTGTTGTTGCAGTTACAACCTTCGGGTTTAAGAAGGATAGCGAGTTAGTTAGTTAGGTATGTTGTAGGGGTTCGCTAGCAGCCAAAGGTGGTGGAATACTTCCCTGAATACATGACATGTCGGAATGGAGTGCTGTTGTTTTGATGCTACTTTGCCAAACAGCCACCAGTGTTGCCATGTTGCTGTATATAATGCATATACGAAATCTAACAATACCCTGGAAACACTGCACAACTGAATGCAAACTGGCCAATGTTGATGGGATCTGAAACAGCAAAGGATGGCGTGATATACTGAAATGCGACGTGCCAGACCATCAGCAGTGTTGCCATATATACTAGAGTTGAGCTGGGTCGGTTGAATGTGCGCTCTCCTACCCCCCCCCCCCCCTTTTCTGTTACGCCAAAACGAGAGCCAATCGAACTTTATTTCCGTGTTCAGCATCCTCAGATTAGCAAAGAATGGGTACTTCCATTTCTGTAACAAAATGTGTGTAGACCAGTGTAATGAGGAATCACGAAATAAAGAAGATATTTTTTTCACTTTATGAATTGCAAGCACACTTAACTTCATAATTCTAGACATGTGCTAAACTAAAGTACGAATGCTCAGAGACAACAATGTTTTAAAATTTCATTTTCACATACCTAGTACATACTTTCTTAAAAAGGAACATGAAGTTACAACATTGTCCAGACTGGCAATTGACGTACGAACCGATTAATTTAAATTACTTAAAAATATACTGACCATTGTTGGTTGAAACTTCCGTTAAGGTACCCCTAAATAAAAAAGTTCTCACACGTCTATGAATGAAACTAGTAAAATCTATAGAACTAAGCATCCTAAATCATGGTTGTTAAAGGTTCAGGAATATTATATAAATCAACTCCGGTCCAGGAAGCTTAAATAGGTTCTGGACCGCAAAGAAACTTTTTATCTGTAAAGTATTTCAATTCGATCCAGGAACCTTTTTCCCGGATGAATTTAAATCCGGTCCAGGGACCTTAAATACGATCCAGGAACCTTATTTCAGGATCGATTTAAAAACGGTCAAGGAACCTTTTCTCCGGTTCAATTTAATTCCGGTACAAGTTCCGTATTGAAATGAAACGATACGCGACTTGTACAGATTTTAAATTGTGCGAGAAATAAAATGTTCCAGTCCTATTACGAAACCCAATAACACCCATTAGAATTCCTGGGTACCTGGAAATTTTACAACCCTTTCCTAAATGAACGAAGATTGATTGATTGATTGATTTGCTTTATTTTACTTCGATTTTCGTGCCGCTCTTGGCTAATTTGCGAAGATGAGGATGAGTGATGATATGATGAAACTCATGAATGGACACTCACAAATATCCATGCCCAGGCCAGGATTCGAACCCGGATGTGCTAACCACTCCGCCACGAGGGCCGGCTAAATGAACGAAGATTGCGAAAAAGCTTCAAACTAAGCTTCTAAACAGAACGGAGAACTGAGATATATGTTCTTTTTGTCGCAATCTGGAAACTCCGGAACTAGAATGAAACATGCAATTAAATATAAGATAATTGTTCCATCAGAATTTCTTCTTAGAAAATTGTGAAAAGACTACACCTGCAGACAAGGGTAGATCCCAATTAAACTGTGAGAAAGACTACAATAAGAAGAGGGGTAATGGGTACTGTAACATTGCTACTAACATTTGAAATTCCGAAACGTTCCACACGCTAGGAGTTATGCAATGGTTTAATAATGTGCCAACTCAAGGTTACATCTCTTTGCAGACTGGAAACACCACTTTTTTACTCACAGTCGCATGCCATTATTCCAAAGCATTGATTAGGGCTGTTGTAAGCTTCTCCTATCTATGAGTTTCGAAGAATCAAAGTCTGTTTTCTACCTTTTGGGTTAATCGTGACGATAATTAATGATGAACTGATACAATTTATGATGGGCCACACAAGATATATCCATGTCTTACTCAGGGTCAAGGAGGCTTAATTTAAGTCGAGATTTAAATCGCTTTAAAGAAATACTTTACAGAATAATGTATATTAGGAACTTAAAGATATCGGAATCAATTTTGATGAAAGTACATTAATCCAGTAATCATTGTAAATCACGATGTTTATTAGGCTCTAAGAAAGGAAAAGAACAAAATATATGTAGGCTACTGATGAGGTGAAGCTCATATGCAGGAAACGGGTTTATATGTAAATAGCTACATATTTATGTATGAAGCCAGGGGCGGTTACTGATACTGTTGCAGTGTTGCACAACGACCGAATATTTTACCATGAAATGTCATGCTTTTTGTTAGTATTTTTATCATTGCTTTCCTATTATATATATTGAACGTAAAGAAATAATTTTACCCTTGATTGCTTCAAAAAAGCTAATTCCATCATGATCCGTTAAGAAGGAAGCAACTTGCGAGATTTCACAGTATGTGAGTAGACGTGCAGGTCGACGTTGCAGCGCCGAAGCAACGCCCTGATCTCTACAGCGAGTAGTGTTGGAGCAAGGTTCAACGCCGTTGTTCCTATCCTGGTACCTAAACAGACTCCTCGTTGCAGAGACTATGCAACAATGGTCACCCACCAGCAGGACCGGCGAAAGGGGGGGTCGAACCGTGCCACCGCCCAGAGCGGCAAATTTTCAGGGCGGAAAAATTTGAAGAGAAGAAAAATATAAGCCTATTGAAAATTTGAAAGTTATAATATTATACGAGGCGTATTCGGAAAGTAAGTACGAAAGGATGTAAAAAATAAAGTAAAATAGTTTCGTACCTTTTTTATTTGCATTACATTTTACAGACCTTAAACTACTTTTCTACGTAGTTTCCACCATTGTTCAAGCATTTGTCGTGGCACTAGTTTTTGTATACCATCATCATAGAATGTTCCCGCCTGTGACGAAAGCCATCCGTGCACTGCTGCTTCGACGTCGTCATCCTCGTCGAAACGCTGACCAGCAAGAAACTTCTTCTTCAGATGAAGAAAGAGATGGTAGTCACTTGGTGCCAAGTCAGGGCTGTTGGCGGATGAACAAATTGTTCCCAGCCGAATGACGTGATGAAATTTTGAGTTTGTTGGGCCGTATGCGGACGAACATTGTCGTGAAGCAACACAATGCCTTCGCTAAGCATTCCGCGTATTTTGTATTGAATTGCACGACGCAGCCGGATTAATCTGTCACAGCAGGCATCTTTGTTTGTGGTCTGTCCTCTAGGAAAGAATCCAACCATTCTTGCATTGAGAAAACTAATCACAGTAGGCGGGCCGATTGATTTTTTTGAACATTTTAAACCCTCAGAAAACTACGAAGAAAAAGCATGACCTTCTCCCACGCGTGCCTATGGCTAACTAACGGATGAAGGACATCAGCGAGAACTCACACGGTCGCGACTGCAACGCTACAGCGGCAATATTTGCAAACGGTACTTACTTTACGAATACGCCTCGTATTATATAATATAACTTGTAAGTTAATATATGCCAATCCACCGTTTTGAAGGAAGATATCAGTAGTTTCACTTTAAAACTTCTGAGTGCCACAAGATGGGAAAGCAGATTTGGTGAGAATAAAATGGGAGAGGTCTATGATGCTCTCCTTCAAATAATTGGCGACAATAAAACTGTCCAAATGGTCGCACATGAGGCTCAGTATATTGCAAGCCAGTTGCCTGGCTTTACATTCCTTTGCTCACTAGTTATCTGGTATGGCTTTTTACTCCACGTAATGTAATAAGCAAATGTCTTCGCTGTGTTAGAAATGTTGTTAGATGATTTATTGCAAACATATCATCGTGGGGGGCGGCGACCCTTCAGTCCCGGTTGATGAGAAAGAATTGGCATCGAATTTAGATATAGATGACCCAAAGATAGGCAACACTGTACAGGGCCGAAATCGAAAGAAGAAGCAGTTTCAGTATGATGAAACTGTTGAAGATCCACAAAAACGGTACAAAGTCGATTTTTATTACCAGGTCCTGGACGATTATTTTAGCTCTAAGAGAAAGATTTGAGCAGTTTAAACATCATAGTGAATTTTTCAATTTCTTTTATGATATTAATAAGCATAAAGACATGCCATCTGATCTTTTGTCTGAAAAGTGTAGAAAATGTTAGCACATGAAGGCTACTGAATTAAAACATGAACCAAAAGTGTTTTCGGCTATAATAAAACAATCTTCGGTCAATCATGTCTGAAACATAGCATTATACGAAAAAGAATATTACATGCAAAGGTAAAGTTCCCTGTGCATATAGCACCATGTCATGAAGGCAAATTTAGGGAATGTGGGGGTTGGGACACACACATTCTCGATCCCGGCCTAAACGTAACATGAGGACAACGCAGGAAAGCATTCAGACCTTAGATCAACCCTGCGGGAAATCCGGGAATATTACATAAATTCTTTTAAAAATCTGTTCATATCACAGACCTACAACTGTAAACATATGAAGTCAAGCCTTCATTTCATTCATAATACCTGTTACATTTAAGATACGTTTAAGAGAGAGAGGGAGGTAGAGAGAGAGAGAGAGAGAGAGAGAGAGAGAGAGAGAGAGAGTTTTCATAAAATATAATAATAATAATATGAAATTAATGTAGTGTGCTTAGTAGTATTGAAATAGCGTAACAAGTCTCATTATTTATTTTATAGTTTGATGTTTCATTGATTTTCAATTTCCCGGTGCTGCATAATGACGGGGTGGGGACGTTCGAAAGAGAGCGGCATCTGCCGCCACCGCCCAGTGCGGCAAAATGACTTGCGCCGGCCATGCCCACCAGGCGCAGGCAGGGAAAAAGAATTCGCGACGGACCGGCAGGAAACACTGAGATTTTAATTATTTTTTACGCCGTTAGAGGGCAACAGCGTGCGAACAGTAGGCAAGGTCTTATTGTCCCGTGTCGTACAGCAACAGGCAAAAGGTCCATGTTAGGCAAAGAAAAATATTTTCCTTTGGGGAGAATTTTAACCTAATTTACTAACCATACCAACAATCACCAATCCAAATTCAGTTTAAAATATAACTTATCGTATACAAGTGGAGTGCTAGTTATCTTCCCTGATGTTGTATCGTGGGCGCTGGGACTAATCAGTGACGTGCGGTGACGTCGACACTTGGGGTAGCAGTCAGTGGCGTGCTCAAGGGGGGTGGGGTTGGTGTGGGTCACACCCCTCCCCCCTTTACGGCCCAGTATTCTTTAAAAAAAGAATGTCAATAACAGGAAAAGATTACAAAATGATGAATGAGTACTAAAAAATAGTACACGTAAACCCCACCCACATTCGAACATAAAAAGCGATTTGATTTGACTACTAATCCAGAGATCCTGGGTTCGAATCTCAGCTTGGCCATGGGTATTCTTTGTGTGTGTCCCTTCATCAATTTTATCGTATCATCTTCGCGATTAGCCAAAATTGGCGGAAAAACGGAGTAATATAAACCAAATCGAACAATCAATCAATGATTTGATTTCACTTTTGTTACTTAGCGTCGCTTTTTTGTCACATTTGGTTCATTGCGAAGATGATACGATAAAATTATTGAAGGTACAAACACAAAGAACACCCATGCACAGGACGGGGTTCGAACCCGGAACTCCTGGCGTCGTAGCGTGCTGTGATAACCACTCCCGCACAGTTGGTTGATTTGGTGTTTTAAGTCCACTTTATGCACAGAAACAAAACAGGAAACAAAACACACTTTTTTGTAGTTTCTTCAATAATATTCATTTGGCTTTTTGATTTCTGAGATACATTTTTCATTCCAAATTATTTCATTATTCACTGCGGAGTACAACACATAGGACAAGAATGCGCACTCATCACGGGTTCGAATCCTGGCCTGGATTGTTCATATGAGGTCCCTTCATCAATTTCATCATATCATCACTCATCCTCATTTTCACGATAACCAAATGTGGCAGAAAAGCGAAGTAAAATAAACCAATCCAACAACAATATGAACGCACGTCCTCTTGCCCAAATAAATACATCCGTATTTATGACTGTTAGAGGCCAAGAGTAGTATATTTAAATAAAACACTACTAAAACGAGAGTCAGAGAGAGCCCGAGCACATATTTGTAATTTAATCATTATATATTCCATACTTGTAAAAAAGAAAGAAAGCATAACATTATTGTCTGCACATAACAGGTTCCCATTTCATAAATAATAAAACTACATCCCATATTATACATACATATTGTACAACGTGTAAAATGTTGTGTAAATACAGAGAACTGCAGAAAATTTTACCCTGAGTTCATTAGAGGATCTACAAAAAAATCTATGAGAAACCAATCCCCTATCTGTCCTATAGGAGATAGACTGGGGGACCTGAAAGCCTGGGCTTTCAACCATTGCAGCGGGGGGCGAGGGGACAAGGGAGGTAGAGGTAGAAATCTTCCTTTTCCTTGGGCCGGCCGTTTCTACCTGGAAACTGGTCAGGCGGAAGAAGAGCGAGCTAGGGTATCCAATCAGCTGCCCGCCGATCACACCGATGGACGAGAAAGCGCGTGGAAAAAAAGGTGTGGTGGCTTTAACAAGACAATAAATATTGTGATTTGAATATAATTCGAGATGTGAGATTGATTGATCTATCTCTGCTAGACTAGCTACTACTCAGTGCACGTCACTGAGACTAATTGTCTATTGTTATAGTTGCGATAATAATAACAAATGAAAATGATATTAAATAAGAAATAAAAAGTAGGCTTATTTCAGGAAATGCATGTTACTTTTCTATTCATAAACTTTTGTCTTCTCGTTTAACATCTAAGAAACTAAAAGTTAAAATATACAAAACAGTAATTTTGTCTGTAGTATTATATGGATGTGAAACTTGGTCCCTTACATTGAAAGAGGAACATAAATTGAGAGTATTTGAAAATAAGATCCTTAGGAAAATATTTGTACCTAAAAGGGATGAGGAGACAGGTTATTGGAGAAGGTTACATAATTTAGAACTACATAATTTGTATTCATGTCCAGATATTATTAGAATAATTAAATCAAGAAGACTTAGGTGCGCACGCCATGTGGCACGAATGGGAGAGGAAAGAGGAGTTCACAGGATTCTTGTTGGGAAACCTGATGGTAAGACACCTGTAGGAAGGCCAAGACGAAGATGGAGGGACAACGTTGAGATAGACCTAAAGGAAATCGGTAGGGATGGAAAGATATGGATAGATATGGTATATAGATCTTGCTCAAGATAGGAACAGATGGAAGGTCTGCGTTGCTGCAGCCATGAACCTTCGGGTTTAAGAAGGCTAGAGAGTTAGTTAGTTATAGTTGCGATATTTAGTGTACTGTTGTTAAGTCGTGTTCCAATCGATACCAATGCTTGAAAATTTTAACAATTAAAAATTGTTCAAAATACTTATTAATATTATTGGGCGAGCCAAATTAGAAGCATCGATTTATCAGAGTTTTCCTTCAAAATATTCAACAGTTGAATCTGAACATTAAAGTACTTCTTACGTAACACAAAAACACAATTCTGTACAATATTGTTGCCGAACAAATGGAAACTTTAAATTTTGCAAGATAATTATTAATTATACCACCTCGAAAGTATCACGACGAATTTTGCGGATCCTGCGAAAGGGCCGCTACCGGTGAGCAAAATACAACCGATACTTTCCGATACCGATACATCGACATCGGCTCAGCCCGAATATAAATACATATAAAATTATGAATATATAGAATTACATTACACAAAAATTAAAATTATATATAAATACATTAAATATATATTTGCTGCAACCGCCAACTTTCCGAACCACGAGCCGCCACTGTATGAAGCTGAAATCAGTTATATTTTGTATTATCTTTGGTCATCATGGCATGTAGAGTAGAAAAGTTCAGTTTTTACTTTCCATATTTTTACATATACAGGGTGTCTACAAAAGATTGAAGCGGTTTCATTATGTTACTGTGCATGTATTACTGAACGTATCACGAAGTAACTTTGCAGTTTTGTATAATAACTCAACAAGTTTTGTGACACATTACAAGTTATGGGGGTTTTCTCTTCCCCGTGGCGCCGTTGAGAATATTCGTGACTATCCGAAACTCAATGCTTTCTTGTGCAGTCTTAAGGATTATAGTTTAGGCCCCTTCTTCATCATCGAACAACCATTATAGAAAATGAGCATCTTGGCATGTTAGAAAATTGGCTCATGCCACAGTTGGAGACAGACAGTGAGAACTTAATCCACCAGTTGGATGGTGCTTCGCCCCAGTTCCATCACGATGTCCATTTCTTAACCACCAGAGTGTGAGACTGATGGATTGGTCATTGTGGAAATGATGAGCAACAACTGCTGTCATGGCCTCCACGCTCCCCTGACTTAACTCCGTTCGATTTTTTCGCGCGTGGGGTTATGTGAAGGATTTAGTGTTTGTGCCTCCATTACCGAGTGAACCAGCAGAACTGCGGCTCGTATCATCATTGTTTTAGATCGAATTGATAGGAACATGCTGCATCACGTTTGGGGAAGAACTTCATTATAACGTTTATGTTTGCAGAATCACAAAGGGGGAACATATCGAACACTTGTGATGTGTCACAAAACTTGTTACAAAACTGTAAAGTTACTTCACGATATGTTCAATAATACACGTACAGTAACATCGTGAAACCCCTTAAATCATTTGTAGACACCTTGTATTTGGTTTCGGCTCATATTTAGCATATTTTAGTTATTTTTGCCTATTATTTCCATATTTGAGGACATTTCTTCATATTCCAGTGTGACCGAAAGAGTTTGGTTGAGTTGGGTTAATCTCTTGCAAATAACTGACAAATTTGAAATACACTCCCATTACTTCTTAGCGCTATTGAACACAGTTTTAGTCAATACAAATCTTAAGATACAACAGAAGGATGTTCACATTCGAACACTTTCTAACAAAATTTTGCTGCCATAACCTCTGCCAGTGGAGATTTCCACCACGCCGATTCGTCAAGTATCTCTTCTTATTCAGTAAGCAGATTGCTACCTGTTTACCTGTTTCCTTCTTGTCACTCCAAAGTTTCAGGAAATCTGTACACACTTGACTCTGGATAATTAAAAAAACCTCAGAGGAGTCGACAGCTGGTGAAAACAAGTGAATGATCCCCGGTCAGATTGAAGCTTCTAGAGAAAGTATAATTCTATAATTCT
Organism: Lepisma saccharinum; assembly: GCF_977018435.1. Lineage (NCBI taxonomy): Eukaryota > Metazoa > Arthropoda > Insecta > Zygentoma > Lepismatidae > Lepisma > Lepisma saccharinum. The sequence goes on from NC_139238.1 coordinate 27,992,695, forward strand.
TAACGTTATTAAAAGTATATTTATTTTACAATTTTAAGTTCATATGTAACTTCATATTTTGGTGAAAATTATTAAATATGTATTTACATATTTACCAAATTTTATCCACATATAAATCCGTTCCCTGCTCATATTTAAACTGTGAACACACTTAAATTTCTCTTGATTTAAAATTCAATAATTTTTGTAGGCAAAAATAATCATGGCAGCTGATTGCAAACTATTGCTAAAAAATTGCCAAAATTTAGCTACGAAGACTATAAAATTGTTTTAAGTTACAATTATATAGTACGTCCAGAATGCTTTATTTTCACCGGGAAAAAATGGTACTAAAATTATATTAGATTCAATAATACACTCAACAAACATTTCCATAGTAAGTTCATATATGAAGTATCAGCAACAGAAAAATGTATATTTACATATATTTTTTTTATTTGCTTTAATCAAACTGTTCAAATATTTCACAGGGCCATTTACCGACCTTTAGAACCTTTCTATAAAGAAATATATATATATATATATATATATATATATGTACAATGTCATAAAACATACAAGTAATTTTAATTGTGCTTTTTTAATTTAAAAATCGATTTAAATATAAAAATTATCAAAAATTATTTTTTAAAATAAAAATCATGATATTTATCCACCCTGCTCAGGGTTCAAACTTGTTACCCTTGACTTCGATGAACTTACCACTTTAAAAAATCACATACCAATCATTTGAAATAAGTGTACAATTGAAATTGCCACGTAAAACAACTAAAAAAAGAAAACGTGTGTTCTTTATCAGCCAATATCCTGTCTCACAAGACCATTTCACAAAGATATGTTTGAAACGAAAACGGTTTGAATTTCTTAATAGGAAATATGATATCTACATTTCTGAGGCGGAATAACAAAGTGTTATGTTTTCGTCTCCCCGCCTCGTCCGTTCATTTAGTAAGCTTAGTTTTATTAATTGAGACGTTAATTATTAACGTTGAGATGGACCTAAAGAATATCGGTAGGGATGGAAAAGAGTGGAAAGATCTTGCTCAGGATAGGGACAGATGGAAGGCCTGTGTTGCTGCAGCCATAAACCTTCGGGTTTAAGAAGGCTAGAGAGTTAGTTAGTTAGTAATTATTCTTAACAGGGCCATATCAAGGTTTGTGGAGGTCCCTGGGCAAAATGTTTTGTGGGGGCCCCCATTTTTTATTAGAAGCTTTATTAGCTCAATATGTTAACCAAGAATTTTCAGCAGTTGAAATGGTAGACCTGATTTTAGAATCAATAGTCATTCACAATTGAACATATCGCAGATAGGTTTGCAGGAAGATTAGCGCTGTAAAATAAAGTTACAGGACGAAAATTGTAGCGCTATAGCAGCAGTAAAATTCTGCGTCTAAATGTGGCTGTTTGTCGTTCGTGTGCTTCAAGCCAACTCTTCCAATCGAGCCCTTGTACTCGTATCTACTGAGAGATAGGTACATGTAAAATTGTAATACTGATCTCTTTCCTAGAACTTCCCCATAAAACACTTTAAAATAGTCACAAAATCTCTTACCGAACTATTAGAGCAAGAGGTATCAACATTTACACAAAATTTTCATGCAACATTTCAACATATACCCTGTAGCTAAGTGTAGCTTAAAGTTAGATGTCCTGTCAGCGGCGTATACTTTGGGTCACCTAGGTAATCGGAGATGACCCGACTATAATTTTAAAAAAAGTTGTTTTTTATTTCTTCGCAATATTCTTCCGAACCAATCTTTGATTCGCATATTTCTTTACTTCCAGCGCGCGAATGTTTTTCAAACGTTTGCCGCTGAATGTCCGAGAGGCTTTCAGCCGCTTTCTCCAGCTGGTGGAATCTGGTGACGTCAGGGTGAGATTCCACCGGCTCCCTTTAAATCCCTTGACGGGAGGGCAAGGAAACACTGTTTCTCAGGCGCGGTTATTCCGTGGCAAGGGTAAGCTGCTTCTGGAGAGAGTCCATCGGTCGCACTCTCCACCCCAGAGCCTTTGCCGTTCCCTCGGCTGGCACCCTCTTCTGCCATTCTTCCCCGGTGGCCTTTGTATCGTAGGAGCTGTGTTGTTTACGACAGGGAAATTTCTCAGGAAACAGAATTCTGGGTTCGCAAATTACGTACTGAAAAGGAAAGTAGAGAAAATACATCTGAAAGTGCGCGAGAAACGGAAATGTGAACAACATTTGCGAACCAATTCTATGTTAATTCTCATTTTACATTTGCTTCTGTCTTCCTGATATCTGCTATTTCAACAGATATTGTCATAGGAAAAAAAAGCTTTAATATTGAAGATGACGGTAATTAAATAAATTAAAATTTTAACTAGAAATTCAAAAAATTACACCGACCTCTGTGGCGGAGTGGTTGCCACAGCTCCCTACGACGTCAGAGCTCCAGGGTTCGAATACCGGGCTGGGCATGGGTGCTCTTTGTAAAGTCCCTTCATCAATTTCATATCATCACTCGTAGTGATTAGCCAAATGTGGCAGAAAAGCGACGTCAAATAACAATTTAATAAATCGATTAATGAAGTAATTAAACTATTTATATGCTTACTTTTATTCATTTTTGTATTTTAAAATGCGTGATTACTTTCTTTGTAGCCTTCAAAACCAGTGAGAGTATTTCTTTCACAGAAATTAATAATTTTTAAAAGGGAAAGCTATCAGAAATAAATTATATATATATACGTACACATATATTAGGTAATTTAAGTTGCTTCTCCCCCATCTCTAGATTAATAATGATCATAATGATAAAAGATGTTTGAATGTAAAATATATAAACAAAAAACGCAATGATTCCAACTTATAGAACCTCGCGCATCGCAGGGAATATGAAGTCTGTGTCAAGCAGTAAGGAACCACAATAGAAGATTGGCGCAGGGAATTGAATGCGTGTTGTAGCTATTCGAGAATTTAATATTTGTTTAGCTGTTAGTGGTTTAGTATTCGTGCTAGTGCTGTGTTTAAAGTTAAAGGCAATGGATATAATATAATATTTTCGTGTGAAAATATTTGGAACGGGATCTTTTCAGGAGAAATTGCAAATAGTTAATGTAGGTAGGCCAGTAGAATCTCTTGTACCACATGTCTTGGAACTCAAACTTCCGTGTATAAAAACAAAACTCAGGAATGCAGGAGTAGCTGGGTACTGGGGTAACTTGAATTTTACACTTCAATTAATATTGAGGGTTTTTATTTCACTACCGAATTCCTTTCATATTCTTTGTTACAGGTTTTTCTTATAGATTTATTATATTATCTTGTTTTATTGTTTGAAATTCTAAACGTAGATTAACTGCAAGTGCAATCACAACAATTATTCGACAGTGGTCGCAACAATAAGGTAACATTTTTCACACATACATTCGTAAATCCTGTATGAATGTTGAGGTAAATTTGCAGGGAGACTTCAGGAGTGGGTGGATAAATCAAGTGTCTGAGATTACCCACTAGTTAAAACCAGCATACGCCACTGTGTCCTGTAGTTCACTGATGCAACGAGAGAGAGCTCTAGTATCTCCACAATTTTTCCCCTAGAAAACTCAGTTCTAATACGATGTTATTAACGAAAGAAAGTTATGTACTTCGTAGGATTATTTATTTCGTATCTGAGATTGATTGTTTGAATAAGTTTGCCTTATTTCCACATCACAGCCAAATCAAGCTGAGCTTCCGATATCTACAAACAGATCGACTGACAACTGTGTTACAATTGGATCCAGAAGAGTGTAGACATACGACAATATTGAAGGGTTTTTTTATTTTTAAAATACAACTTCTTATGTAATTTTTCACAATCATTGGCAGCTGGTTAAAATATTTTTTGGTGGAGGCCCTTCACAGCTTCCTTTTGGTGGGGGCCCCGGGGCAATTGCCCCAGTTGCCCATAGGTTAATCCGGCCCTGATTCTTAACGAGCTTTTCTTTGTTTCCTAATTTCAAAATTCAAGGATGTACGAGTAAACATCACAAACCATGTCATAAGAAGATAATATCGAAGGACGCACATATGACGATGCTTGCGAGTGAGGGGGAGAGTGTTGACCACAATCCTGCCTAAGGCCTAAAATATCTAGCAACGGGACTGCTAGTTTTACAGATTCCACTAGCTTTAATTTGATAGTACTTTTAGATAAAAAGAGGAGTATGCCCTGTACGTAGCATACAATGGATTAGGGATTATCAGTGCCATTTGTGGTCTTTGTTAAAAAATATTTTATATTATTCAGGGGAGAGTGAATCTTTTAAAATACTCATAAGCCTCTAGGTAGAAAACAACAATCATGCTGAGAATATACTTCATTCGAAGTTCACAAAGAAAGATTCATCAAGTGTGTTAAACCCAAGGTCACGTTGTAGGATTGGGGACAATCATGCTGTATGAGTAACAAGTCCCATTTCTAACGATTGATCACAGGGAACCTGGAAAGAATATCAATGGACCCAGCCTGTAGAAGTTCACCTTGCAAGCGAGTCTTAATTCAATTACACATACATTTAAATTTTATTTCGCTGGTACGTTTTATTGTCGCGAAACAAGTTCCTTTTCATGCATTTTCTGCTTCGATTCTTTTTTGTTTCTCGATCGACTGGGAAGATAGAACACGAATGTGGATCAGAGGATCAATGTCAGGGTGAAACGCGGTGAAGTGATTTGACTTTTTTTGCTAAATATCAAGGACACTTTGGCACTTATGCGAGTGGAAGGAACATGTGCGAAGGGGCAGGAGAGGGAAGGGGAGTTTAACATCAGGGGTGGGTCAGAGAAGTATTTTAAAGCAAGTTTTGAGCTGACGGGATCATTTCTGTTTCAAACTTGTGTGCAAACTTTTAGTCTTGCGAAGATGAAGTACCTGGCAACGCTGGTTCTGATACTCGATGTTCATTTTCAAGTCATACAGTGCTTGGATCTACGTGAGTACCAATAACTTGTAATGAGTGTGTTAAAATTGAAGATTGTAGAAACGCGAATATTTCGAAACTTGCAATTACAAGTATCGCATATTCTGTTTATTAACTTCCCCATGAACATAAACAATAGCTTCGTCACCGTGAAGGATTTTTCATTCCAAATGGAAGCGTCACACTGTAACTGTTCGAGACAACTATTCATAATAATAAACTCTTCGCGGATGTATCCGATTAAAATCATGTGCAAGGGAATGTGAACTTCTCACCCTAGATGTCAGTAAAATGGGTACAATAATTCATTAATAACTTTTTACTGCTTAAAGATAAGTTGAAAAAAACCTTCACCATTTCTCGTGAAATTCTAGCCTGATTTGATATATCACACCACCCGCTTCCCACTTAAAAATCTTTGAGTTGAATTCAATATGGCGGACGTCCGCTTGGAACATACCAATATGGTTCCCTCTAGCCCAATCCTGTTTCTATCATGGCCAATTGTACCCAGCCTAACTATTTTACATTTTATAAGGCGTGTTAAGGGACTTTTGAATCACCCGGTATAGCCTATATGTGTGTGTAAACTGAAACAGCACAAATGGAAACTGTGAAAACTACACGATAGCGGAAGCAAAAAAAAGTCTCAGTAAACATGTGGTCGGAAAAGAACCGTTTGCGAGATAATTGTAAATGTATGGTTACGATGATTCTTTGCACAGTGGGATCGATAAGTATTACCTTGCAAATTGTCCATGACTATTTTCATTAATTTTTCTCTTACATCATATGTGTTTTTAAGCAATGGAATTTTATGTATGCTGGTGCAGAAGTTGTGAACAGGTTGTTTTGAGTTTTCTTTTAATTCTTCAAGCTCTTATTGGGTCAAATAAAGTGCACGAACATGGTGATGGACACTTTGACGGAAATACTCATGGATCTCACTGTACACATCGTACGGTTGTCACTTTACAAGTAACGTGCCTGTTATGCCTCTTGTCCTCTACAGGACGAATGGTTTGTTTACAACGCCCCCTTTCGGCAGTGTTCACTTTTAAACAAAGAAACCTCGGAGTGCGCAAGGAGACAAGCGTACGATGTGCACAGACCAGTGGCGGATCGTAACCATACATTCACAATTATCTCGCGACCCCGTGTTTACTGAGACCTGTTTGCTTCTACTATTGTGTACTTTTCACAGTTTCCGTTTGCGCTATCACTTCTGATACACCCTATATATATATAGGCCTATATAATCAATTGTAGTTCCTTCAGTTCCAACTTTTTACATCAAGGTGGAAAATACAGGTTGAACTTTACTTTCTCTTGTTCGGGAATTGTCTTGTGATGCAAGTATCAAGCATTTGAACAAAACGACTGCTATTAAGTAACTTTTTCCTCCAATGAGAGTTTCCGCCTGCTATAAAACATAAATGACCCAATTGTTTACGTTTTACTAACATTAATTTTGTTTCCGTTTCAGCTTCGTATATAACCCCTTGTTACCGGAACATGATAAAATTGAATGACTGCATTGTGACTTCGGGAAGAGCAGCTTTACCATACTTTCAGTTAGGTAAGTGGCATAAGATAACAAAATAGTATTTTCATTGAATTCTAGAATTGATTCCTATAATAGAAAAATTCCTAGTGCATTCTAGTTTAAAAAGTATTTTGAAGTACGAGCACACTGAACACATCTTGTAGCTTCTCAGAAAGGGAAAACCTTTTTTAACAAGTTTGGTTTTTCATTATTTCATTGCGATATTTGTGTTTAATTTTAAAGTCTTTATAAGAAAGATAATGCACGTATGAGATAATATGCAAGGAAATTCCAGTTTCTCACAACTCTTCCCATCCATACATTCTAACTTTTCATTTTCACCATAACTCCCCACCTTGTAATCAAAGGTTCTCGAATTCCATACCCGGTGAACTTAAACAAACATATCTAAATTTTCACCAACAGTTTAATACATTTTCCTATCATAATCTACTGATATAATCACAATATTTTATGAAAATCCGTTTGCAATTGAGAGATAAACTGGAAGGCGGGCATAACGCGAACCACAGTGTTTATCCTTAAAAATGGCTCTGTACGTTCCCCGACGAATCTACTAACCACCAAAATAGTATGACGCTTCTCGCAAGAGACGGCAATAGAGAAATATTTTAGACTTGTTTCCGCTTATCCCTTCAGGCTATATTTTCTGAGTTATGTCTATCTTTCAGCTAACCATCCAATTTGTTCATGTAATTCGCGTACTGGAAACCAGATGGCAGTAGCAACCTGATGGCACGATTGCAGTTCCATCTGCAGGCAATACGTATAACTTTTTCGACGATAGGTGTCCTTGAATTCGATCGTAAAGTATCTGCGTTGATTAGATAATAGCGCATCATAGTTAAAAAGGTTACGCCTTGTGCTCGATCTTTCATATAAATTATCCACCAATTGTTAACCTGTAAAATACAGTAAACGTTTACGAGCACTCAACTGTATGCATTACATGGTGGGAATGTGACACTAATCGTGAAGGCCTGCTTTATGCACTTCAGTTTAAAGTGAATTCGAGGCCACCGTGACAACGTTGTCGCCTTCCAATCAAAAGGTCCCGGGTTCGATACCTGGTGATTCGGATTCGACTTTAAATTGGATGTCCTGTCCCGATTAGCTTATCTGTGCATAAAGTAGACTTAAGAACTAAAAGTGGGATCCAAACCTGCACGCTTCCATGGAGAATCGAACCTGATAACCCTTGATGGCAAGGCGGTAGCGATATCCAATACGCTATCGAGGAGATCACGTCAGTAAGTGGTACTTTGTTTCGTACTAGTGCTGTTTTTATGCGTTCCTATGTACGCGTATGATTAGTATAAGAATTGATGTGTAGATGTCCTACTGTAGCAATGTGGAGATCGTCACCGGAAGCCCTTGAGAGGGTTTCTCATTTATTGATAAAATTTTTCACAGAATAAAATATAGAATTTTAAGACACGTACAGGGGCGGATTCAAGGGGTGCGGAGGGGGGACACCTTAGCTCTTCCCGAGGACCCTGAAGAGGGGTCTGATACATAATTTGCGCGGTTGGGATGAAATATAGTAAACAGTGAGCATTTATCGACATACATGACAAGGCTGTAGCTACTGGGATAGAGGCCTTCTGACACGGGGGCTGAAAGATGTAGGCGAGGGGCACCGAAAATAACCTTAGACGATTGAGTGATTGATTGATTGGCTTTATTTTACTTCGCTCTTTTTGTGCCAGTTTTGGCTGATTTGCGAAGATGGGGATGAGCGATGAATAGATGAAATTGATGAATGGACACTCACAAACATCCATGGATTCGAAACCGGGACCCCTGGCGTCGTAGCGCGATGTGGTAACTAGTGTTGCCCACGAGACGAGACTTTGGCCTGTCTCGTCTCGTGGAGTCTCGTGGAAATGCTGTCTCGTCTCGAAAATATTAGTTTGTCTTATGGCACATAGTCAATCTCGTCTCGTCTCGAATTTTTAAAAGCCTATCCCGTCTCGTCCCGTGGGCAACACTAGTGGTAACCACTCCGCCACGGGGGCCGGCGAACCTTAGACGTAGTTTGTTTCGTAGTTTTGTAGAATGTAGGACAATTGCGATGGCGGACAATTGCGAAGAAGCCAAAATCACGGACAATTGCGATGATTTTGACGGTGAAGGTCATTTTACAAATTAATGGTCGGACAATGGCGACGAACAGGACCTAACCTGACCTAACCAAAGACGCCACAGAACTAATAATGCGGTAGAAGGTTGGAACAACAAAATGAGTAGGTGGCTTGGAAGACCGCATCAAAAAATTCATGATGTTCTGGCCAGCCTGAAGAGCCAAGCAGAAGACACCAACATCAAATACATGCGGATGGAACTTAATCTAGAAGGTCAGAAAAAGAAGAAGCGGGACATTAAAATCGACGAGAGAGTTGGAAAGTGTATTCGCACATATGAGGAAACGGACGGGTGACTTCAAAAGGTGTCTGTTGGCTCTAGTTCATGTTCAAAAACTTGATTGAGCCAAATTCCCAGCCGAAAATATCAATATTTCACATAATTCTCTTATAAGAGGTACTGTACGAGGTGTTAAATCACCCTTCGATTTGATAGAAGATTTAAAACGTCATCACAATTGTTCACCCGCCCTTTTACTTCTGTGTTCATCGCAATTGTCCGGCTACCGTTTTGTAGATGGCGCCGTAAAGGCATTTCCTTCCCCCAAGAGAATGTCGATAATCCGCCACTGAGCGAGCTGGAGAAGCTCTACATCAGAAAGTCTTGCTCTAAGGACTCCTGCCGGCCTCAGTTGCCGAGTGGTTAGCACAGCGCGCTACGGGTTCCGGATTCGAATCCCGGACTAGGCATGAATGTTCTTTCTGAGTGTCCCTTCATTAATTTCATCATATCATCACTCATCCATTCTAACCGTCGCGATTAGCCAAAAGTGTCAGAAAAGCGACGTAACCTAATTCAATCAGTCAATCTAAAGGTTCTTCTATTCTTACACACACACACACACATATATATATATATATATATATATATATATATATATATATACACGTAGGGTAGATTGGTGCGAATAGGGCCACTTTTAAGAAAATCACCTTGAACTACTGTATTGAATGTTTTAATGGTAGGATTTTTTTTGCAGAAATATAATGACCCAAATGTCTACTACAAAGTCCACATCAAATTTTGCAATTCAAAAATTTCATAATGTTATATAATTTTTATATATTATTAAAAAAATACATGCATTGGCCCTATTCACCCTAACATGTCCGTCTGAATAGGGCCACTTGTAAGATGAATAGGGCCACATATATTTTTTGCATATAAACTGCACCAATCATACATAATTTGGAAAATCACACAAAAGAACAATATTTCAGAAAATAAAATTATAAAATGCCAAGATTTAGCATGCTCATAAGTGCTAATTTTTGGAACATTCCTTTTCTTATGTTCCTGGATTGTTGAGACAACGTCCTGCTTTCCTTGCGTCATCTTCACTCCATTTCTGCTGTCTTTTACGATTATACAGGGTGGTCCATATGTCTTGTCACCCCCTCGAATCAATATCTTGTTATCCCAAATTCAGTGTTTCTATTGCAGAGATAGCTGACACAAGTTCCTACAATGTAGAAGAGCGCCTTGTTGTCAGTGTTTGGACCCATGAACGTCCACATACCAGCAAGACCATGGAGGATGTGCGACGAGATTTCACAAGACGATTCCAAAAAAATGCACCACCAAAAGTGACAATACTGCGTTGGGAAAAGAAACTGTTTATGTTGAGATGTATCACAGACGTGGTGCACCAACCAAAAGACAGAACACATGTGCAGGAGTGGAGGTATCTGTGCTTCGTTCACCACAGAAGTCACTGCGCAAACGGTCTGCTGAGCTTGGTTAAGTGAAGTGTTTCCCAATAGGTGGATAGGACGCGGATCGGTACATCATCCGGTGCCTCTGGATTGGCCTCCCAGAAGCCCTGATCTCTCATCTTGTGACAATGCCCTCTGGGGTATTATTAAGGAAAAAGTATCACAACAACGATACCAAACAACAGAACAATTAAAGGACGCTATTAGGGCAGCCTTTTAGACAACAATCACGAAAAATTTGCTTCGTAAAATCTCACACAGGTCATGGCGCCGTGTCATTTTGTGCAATGAAAATAATGGTAGTCATACTGACCTTTTGGATGCGTGAACAACATCCTGGTGACGCTGAATCCAAACGTCTTACAAATTGTTATATTGTTATTATCATAATATAAAATTATGTAAAATTGTTGGTGTCACACGACATATGGAATGAATGGCTACCTTACACTTCATTATATTAAATTGTATTATTATCAAGTTATGTAAAATTATGGGGGTAACAAGACATATGGACCACCCTGTATTTCACCATCTGAAATAAAGAAGAACGAGAAAAAAGAACATTACTTTTATTTATCAACGTCAGGCCAATTTCATACATTTCACATTTTAATCAGAAAAGTGGCCCTCTTCACCCTGATTGGTAATATATATAGAAAAATGAGTTGGCAACCCTGCTTTGGTTCATTTCCGATAAAGAAGGAATTCATGACAAGTTGTCTCGGTCTTTGTTGAAGCTAAAAAAATTAAAGTTCTAAACTTTCAACAAAACAACAAAGCGTAACAAGAATGAATACATGACAGAAATATTAACAATAGGCCATATTTCGTAACACTTACCTTCGATTGTTGAAAACTGCTGCCCAATACAATCAGCACCAACGTTTACGGAATCCAACTGCACAATAAACAGACTCGCAGTCGACACACGGTGTGGCGCCGGCTTCGCCTCGTCAATTCTATAAAATGTTAGATTGATTTGTGTTGTGAGTGGGCCTATTCATCTGACGGCTCTATTCGCCCCAAACTACCGTATATATATTTCAGTAATACAGGGATGGTTATGACCCCCGCCAACTCCCCCTTGGGCACGCTACTGAATATAAACACATGCTATGTAAGACTTGAACCCTTCAGACTCTTCATGACCTGTTGCTTTAATTCTCAAAATAATAATATACTTCCTTTATTTAAATATGGTTTATTTGTAGATAAGTCAAGAAATCGCCGAGTTGGAGTGTGAAGTCATTTTTACACTCTCTTTTCTTTAAAAAAACAGGGGATAAGGAGTATGGAATTCCAGCGACAGACCCTTTCGATGTTAAGGAACTGATTGTGGAACAAGGAGCAGGTCCGGTGTCCATTACTATCAGGTTTAGTAACATATCGTTCATTGGAATGAGGAATACGGAAATTATAAGTGCCAGGTATGTTGAAACAGTAATAATTGAAACAGCATATTCTTGAAATCTGTAGGCTTAATGACATTATATAGTGTTAGTTTGTCACTGTAAGATGAAAGTGACCGCACTCGCCTAATAATTAGAACCTGGATTTTGGCCTAAATGCCTACCTTTTTCCTGTGCACAGATATAGGCTCTCAGAAAGAAGTTTAAGGGAAAAATCATTCAGTGATGTAAATTCTAGTGTGTCTAAAATTTACTATTTCTCCTGCCAGTGTTTATTTCCATTGTTAGTGCCTGTAAGTGCCAAAAAGACGTGGCAAAAAATAATGTATTAAGTGTGGAAATTGTGTTTTGATGCCCTACTGTTGATATTTTCGCACGGGAGGATTAAAAGGGTGACAATGAAAGGTTGGACAATATGCATGAGAATAGATTATATTTTTGAAAAATAATTGGCAGCACAAAGTGCAAAAATATATTGTTAGAGGAGAAGTATCGATTTACTGAAAGCAAATGTAAGGTACCTGAACCCAATATGGCCTAGTACCCAATATGGCCTATTTGCTCTTTCCAAGTAGTTATAAGTAGGCCTCTGGTTTTAGGTTTTTAACCTATTTTATTCCTTTACAGGTATGTAAGAAATAATAAGTTATGTCAGCGTTTGATTAAAAAACGCAACAACTGATGAAGTTTTATAGGGCCTAAAATAACCTATTTTGCTTGTCAGAACCTATTTTAGGTCTATGCGCATAAATCAAGCCTTTTTTAAGGTTTTTATATATTTTTAAAGGTTTTACAAGATTTTTATGTCACACAGAGGCATTTGCTTTGTTTGGTCACGAAAAATTCAATGACGAATGTGCTTGAAACGTTCTCTCTGTCGATTTCCCTTCCTCCAAGTCCATGGTGATTTTTCAAAGCTGTAAACAAAGCAAAATGTCTGGTGCCACTGTTATCTGTAGAATCCAAAGTGGTCTGATCTGTGTTGTCTTGCTCACTTTCGTGTCACTTTGGTCCTTTGTGGCATTCCCGCCTTGCAAACTTACATTTCAGCATTGAAGTTTGTACCACTGACTATGTTTTTGTTGAAAGATTATTTTCAACCTATAAGATGATCCTCACAGACAAAATTGCGGAGTTTGACTGTGTATAACATGAAAAAAAGATTGTTGCCTAATTATACGGCAAAGGGTGGATTTTAATAGCAAATTTCCAATGGTATGTTCTGCCATCGCCGTAAGGTTAGGCAGCACACATAACGTTATGCAAGACAGTGCGTATTTCAGGATATAGGTCCCATTTTCATTGCCAGTGACTATACCTAATCAGGACTTTTGAAATATTTTAAGTTTTTTAACCTACTGCAAGATTTTTCGAGCATAACTTAAGATTTTTAGGGCCCTATTTTAGCATTTTAGAACCTATTTTAGGATTTTTAGAACCTATTTTAGGATTTTTAGAACCTATTTTAGGATTTTTAGATCCTAATTTAGGGCTTTTTGAACCTATTTTAGGGTTTTTAGAACCTATTTTAGGATTTTTAGATCCTATTTTAAGGTTTTTAGATTCTATTTTAGGAATTTTAGAACCTATTTTAGGGCTTTTTGAACCTATTTTAGGATATTTAGAACCTATTTTAGGGTTTTTAGAACCTATTTTAGGATTTTTAGAACCTATTTTAGGGCTTTTTGAACCTATTTTAGGGTTTTTAGATTCTATTTTAGGATTTTTAGATCCTATTTTAGGGCTTTTTGAACCTATTTTAGGATTTTTAGAACCTATTTTAGGGTTTCTAGAACTTATTTTAGGATTTTTAGAACCTATTTTAGGGCTTTTTGAACCTATTTTAGGGTTTTTAGAACCTATTTTAGGATTTTTAGATCCTATTTTAAGGTTTTTAGATTCTATTTTAGGAATTTTAGAACCTATTTTAGGGCTTTTTGAACCTATTTTAGGGTTTTTAGATTCTATTTTAGGAATTTTAGAACCTATTTTAGGGCTTTTTGAACCTATTTTAGGATTTTTAGAACCTATTTTAGGATTTTTAGAACCTATTTTAGGATTTTTAGATCCTATTTTAGGGCTTTTTGAACCTATTTTAGGGTTTTTAGAACCTATTTTAGGATTTTTAGATCCTATTTTAAGGTTTTTAGATTCTATTTTAGGAATTTTAGAACCTATTTTAGGGCTTTTTGAACCTATTTTAGGATTTTTAGAACCTATTTTAGGGTTTTTAGAACCTATTTTAGGATTTTTAGAACCTATTTTAGGGCTTTTTGAACCTATTTTAGGGTTTTTAGATTCTATTTTAGGATTTTTAGATCCTATTTTAGGGCTTTTTGAACCTATTTTAGGATTTTTAGAACCTATTTTAGGGTTTTTAGAACCTATTTTAGGATTTTTAGATCCTATTTTAGGGCTTTTTGAACCTATTTTAGGGTTTTTAGAACCTATTTTAGGGTTTTTAGAACCTATTTTAGGATTTTTAGAACCTATTTTAGGGCTTTTTGAACCTATTTTAGGATTTTTAGAACCTATTTTAGGGTTTTTAGAACCTATTTTAGGATTTTTAGAACCTATTTTAGGATTTTTAGATCCTATTTTAGGAACCTAAAAGCACACTTTTTAGAACTTAAAAATCCGAGGGCTAGTTATAAGGTTCATCCAACAGATGACTTTTATATGTCATTTAAACTGTCCGAATGACGTGATTGAACTTGTTGGCTGTTACCAATGTACGCGTACTATGTACCAATAGTGCAGTAACTTGAGGACAAAGAAGCAGAGTAGCTGAACTTCGTGATTGTGTTCTACATGATCTAATATTGCATAGTCAGGTTATTACTTACTACATCTTTCAAGTGATAGGTGTTTGTATCTCTAGTACATATTATGATAGCTCATAATTTGTACTTTACAACAATGAACTTAGTTTAGACTTTAATCTAAAGTAGCCTACTGTTCATAACGAAGGATAAAAGAACACTATGTAAGGTGTACTCATTATGGCCTACATAGAAATACATTAAGAATTCGTCTACTTTCGATATTCAGGATCATTCACCGAACTTTATTGTCAGAGGTTGTATATCGTGAAAGACATGCACAAATGTGACATTTGTTACTTTTATATTCACGTAAACTGTGTGTGGAAGTCACTAAGGACGAAGAAGGACCTTTCATATGCCCAGACTGTCTTCTGGTGACAAGTTATGACACTTCACTTCCTTGTTTATTGGTTTGTAAACGATGTTATTTCTTTGCGTAATCTCATTATGTCGTTATGTAAATAAAACATAAGTGTATCACTGTACTTATCTACCTAGAAAATAACATTGCGGTACATTCTTTACAATTTATCTTGCATATATATGACTAGGCCATATTGGGTTCATATACCTAATATGGCCTAAACGTTACTTTTTGAGAAAATCTTCACTGCACTCACGTTATTATTTCTAACTGACTCCAATTTTTGGTAAAGGTCCAGAAATGTTCCCCCTTTTGGATGTTGAGATTAGTTTTACCTTCCTGACTTTGTACACCATTAGAAACAATCACAAACCTTGAGTAGGCCATATTGGGTTCAGGTACGTTATCATAAAAATATGTAGAAATGATTAATGAAATGTTTAAAACTATAGATAATGGATCGAGAAGAAAATAGAAGTGATTTTCTACTTTCAGTATTCAACAAGTTCAAACCTACAGTCAATTGTTAGGCAAGGATAAAGATGAACTCAACGAAGTGAAAGAAAAGACCTAAAAACTCCAGGACTGCTCTATATCAATATAACCTTTGTCTTCTTTGCTACAATTTCTCCAAAGGAGAAATATCTTAATTTAGTGCTGCATAACATGATATGTGCATTGCAATTCATGTAGGAATTTAAGCTAACAGATTAAATGTATGTATTATTTAACAGTAACAATTACAATATTTTAAATAAGGCTATTATTTTCTTGAGTATTGAAAGAAGGGGCGTCAAAATTCCACCTTCCCCGCTTGAAAATCTTATCTTCAGCCGACAGCTCCCTCTCTGTGTCCAACCAGCATTACTCTTATTCACCAACTCATTTCAGCAGATGTACTTGTAAGAATTCCTATTTTACGTTTTCCTGTATCTACTTAATGAGACGTACTAGAAAATACCCGTCTATCTTTCAGGGCCGACCTGGACAAAGGAACCATTCTTATTGGTCTGACTTTGCCGGAAGTAATGGTCGTTGGACCCTACAAAGTGCAAGGAAGCGTATTGTTGCTTCCGCTTCAGGGAGAAGGCCACAGCAACATTTCGTTCTGTAAGTACTCTTGAATGAGTCTTATTTCTGCACCATTATACAGGCACCTACACTCTGTCCAGGGAATCTATGGAGCAAACGAAAGAAAACAAGTCCTCTGAGCAAGCAGGACTCGACAAGGCTCAACCAGTGAACGCACGAGAGGAAAAAACTCGACTGCAGCTATCAGCCGTTTACAGCAGCTCCGCTCACTCGCTTTCTCCCCTTCTCTATCGTTATGCGCGGACTTGCTCCATAGATTACCGAGACAGGGTGAAAGATTACACTAATATCAACACAAATGTATTGGTCGTGGAAAGACGCTGTCAGATGTATAAAAAGTCTTACCTTTTCTTACAGCGAAGGCAAATGCGACGATGACCCTTAAGTATGACCTGATCAAGAGGAGCGACCAGTGGGAATACATGAACATCAGCAACATCCACATAAAAGTATCTGTGAGGAAAATGCACGTGCGATTGGAGAATCTCTTCAACGGAAACAAGTTCCTAGGTGAGTACCTTAGTAAGACAATTCATTGCCGCTCTTGCCCCAATTTCACTTTCCTCTGTCATTTCTTCTACTCGCAATTTAACTCAATGTTTCATATATAGATTGATGTTTTTACAGTCTCCATAAATTTTGCCACAGAGAGAGGGAGAGAAGAGGGAAAGAGAGCATACCCTCCCCCCTCGAAGAGAGAGAGAGAGAGAAAAGGGAAAGATGAAGGAGGAAGGAAGGGGGAGGGGTTATCTTTATTTCTCTCTCTCTATCTCCCCTAGAAAGAGAGAGAGATATATTTCTTTTTGAGAGAGAGAGAGATGGGGGAGATATCTTTCCCTCCTCTCTTCTCCTCTTGTCTTCCTTCCTTCTCTCTTTCTTTCTTCTTTCCCTTCTTTCTCTTTCTCTTTTCGAGCTCTCTCTATCTCTCTTTCTCTCCCCGGAAAGAAGAAGAGAGATAGGAAGGGGAGAAGAAGCAGAGGAAGGGAGAAAATCTCTATCTCTCTCTCTCCCCTCGACTCCCTCTCTTCTCTCTCTCTCTCTCTCTCTCTTCCTAGAGAGAAAGAGAGAGAAGCAGAGAGAACTGAAAGAGAGAAAGGTATGAAAAATAGAGAGAAAGGGCGGGGAGACGAAAGAAAGAGAGAGATCTCTTTTCTCATATGTCTCCCCTCCTCTTTTCTTCTGCGAAAGAGGAGAGAAGAAGGAAGATGAATGTTTTTCTTTCTCTTGTTTCTCTCTCTCCTTTTTTCATCTTTCTTCCTTTCTCTTATCCTTCCTCTCTCTCTCTCTCTCTCTCTCTCTCTCTCTCTCTCTCTCTCTCTCTCTCTCTCTCTCTCTCTCTCTCTCTCTCTCTCTCTCTCTCTCTCTCTTCTACTCAGAGAGAGGAAAGGTTGTACGTCGTTTCAACCATTTCACTCTATCAAAAGCTCGCTCCAATTCCATAATGTCATTTCCTTAGGTATCTTTCTAATAAGTTTTCTGTTTGTTTACAAAAAATAAACAAGTATACTTTGGCATCTAACACACGAAATTTCCCAGCTGAGGGAAAATTCATTTCCTTCAAAATACTTGGGTGCGAAATTTTATATAATGCCCCTCCGGGTCATTCGACGAAACAGGATTCGGTAATACGGGAAGGCACGTTATACCTAAGGTGAGGACCTTACATTAGGCATGGTATCTTTTCTTAGATATGTGAATAAAGTTAAGTAACTTCTACTCCTCTTTGTGTTATTAATCATCGGGGTCTTTCAGCCTTCTTCTAAACATTTTTCTATCCGAGTCATTCTGTTAGCTTCCAATATATAGTCTTCCCTCTTTTATTAACCATCTCTGACACTGAAATATTTGTTTTACTTCCACTTTATGTACAGATAGGTTACTCGAAACTAGACCTACAGTTTAAAGTGGAATACGAACCAGTGTGAATGTGCCTCCATAGGGTATCGAACCCGGAACATTACAACATAAAAATGAAATATATTGCTTCTTTACATATTTTACACGTTTAATTAATATCTTTACAAAATTACTAGTTTTAATTTACATAAAGAACCCTGATTCCCGGCTTTCAACGGTTCAAAAGATCCTACTAAATACTTTGATTAAACCGAAACTGTGGTTATTTATCGTAAATTGCAATATAACAAGCTACTCATAAATGGAAAACCATTTACTTTGGAAGAATTGAAATCCAACAACGTTCCGTCAAAACCACTTCCAGCAAGTTCCAGAGACGCACAAATAAATTTGGCAACAACTTCGAACAAAGGACCCCGATCGTCTCCAGGAAAGAAGGAAGTCGTCGACCTCGGCGGAAACAGCAGGACTCCCCCCCCACCCCCTCACACAGTGGACAATCGCCAGCGTCTGGAACTGCATCTGATAGAACGTGGACGTCCAAAACCCCCAGGCCATGAGTTTCGGAAGGTGCGTGCAGCTTCTATGGAGGGATGAAGACGAACAGTGTTGCCAACAGCACGAGAGACAAACGGGCTAAATCGCACCCAAAATGGAGCTAAAATTCACATCGAAGGGGCTAGATTTACAAAGGTGCGGCTGCGTACTGAAAAAAAATCTGGTTCTTAATTCTTGGGTGTTTTGGTGCAAAATTTCTGAAACTCAAGCACGCACGAACTATACTCCATGAGGCCTTAAAAAGATCGCTTCGCTGGCTTGCAGCAGACGACAATATGAGGTGTGTCTGCGAGAACCAATCACATCCGCGAATGAGCGAGCCCGGTTGCCATAGCTAGCTCGCTCCACCCTTCTGGAAGGGTGAATGACCTCTGTCTCTTGCTACCTCGGCCTGTTTGTTCTGCTGAGGAGCAGACGGCACAAGAATATCGGCAACAGTGTGCGAGCGACGTCTGCTGTTAGCCCGCGAAGAGCTCTTTCTAAGGCCTCCTGCAGTATAGACTCTGGTCGAACCTCACTGTTACGAACGATTCGTCGATTCCGCACCGCATTTCTGTGAACTTTCAAGGCAACTGAACAGAATTTCCTGGAATCGACGCTATCCGTATCGCACTACACAGCATACCAAAACCAGACACAAGGGGATAAAGTGACAATGTGCACTTGCTGCTCCCCAGGAGGGGTCGCAGGACGAGCTTGCAGGTACAGAGGAGGGTCGGTTAAGTGAATTCTTCTTTGCAGTGTTGCAATGTTTCTTATTAGGCTGAAAATATGAGTTTACTGAAAATACCAAAAAACATTTCATTACTGAAAGGGCTAGATTTGTAGCAAGATTTCTCTCTGTAGGGCTAAAAAGCCCCTTGGGGCTTTTGCTGAATTTTGGGGCTGAGTACGTACTCAAAAGGGCCAGTTCTGGCCCCAAAAGGGCCAACTTGGCAACACTGAAGACGAAGGCCAAATCTCGGAAGCAGGTTGGAAATCCCCACCCCCTCCCAAATCCCACCCCTCCCCCAAGTGACGTGGTAGCAGTGACAGCAACGGAGGAAGAATGTCAGCCCGGGGGCAACTCCCACAAACGTAAACACGTAAGTTCTCAGACTAAAATATTTAGCATAGTGTACCAAAATGTTCGCGGGTTGCGTACCAAAATGCAAGTGTTCTCTCAGAACATATTATCTAACAATTACAGCATCGTAGCAATTACAGAGACTTGGCTTAATGAAAACCATCTAAGCACGGAACTTTTTGATGATCGCTATAACGTGTTCCGATCTGACAGGAACCCGACTGACTCTGGGAAAAATCTGGGCGGGGGTGCTCTTCTGGCAATTCATAACAAATACGCAGCGACGCTCGTAGGCAAATTTAACGACGACCCTAACGTCGACTCATTGCTTGTGAAAATTGTAATTCATGGACCTTATACATCTGTATTGTTTACTTTACTCCATGCTGTAATGACAAGTCTTACAACTTATTTTATAATTTTCTTGAAAGGCATTGTAGACCCACACATAACATTCTCCTCATAGGGGATTTCAATATCCCTTGCATAACAAGCAACGAATACAACCTCGTTAACGCCACTCCTGTATGTCGCGAATTATACAATCAAATGTGCTTTTTTCAATTACGCAGCGTAAATAACATTCAAAATAGTAACGGCAAAACTCTCGATCTTGTGCTAAGTAACGTTTTTGGCATGCAGTTGACACGAGAAACTCAGCCACTCGTGCCTGAGGATAAGCATCATCCTTGTCTCGTAATCGAAATAAAGCACGGAAAAATGACACAGAGTAACAATCCACCAAACAACCTCTCGTACAATTTCAAAAAAGCTGACTTTAACAAACTATACAACAAACTATCGGTCGTTAACTGGGATGCACTAAAACTCTGTGATAACGTAAACGAAATGACAGATATGTTTTATAACATAATATACGAAGCATTTGACGCGTGCATCCCCTTAAGACGCATAACCCCTCCTAAATATCCATGCTGGTTTACCGCCAATATAATTAAAAAAATAAAAGCCAAGGCTCACCACCACCAAAAATGGAAGCAAAACGTAGGTAACCCAGTTCACCATGCCAACAAATTTAAAGAACTCAGAAAAGCAATCAAAAAAGAAATATCAGCCGCCCATAATAATTACTTGTTCGACATCGAAAGCAATATTCAAAGTGACCCGTCACTTTTCTGGTCGTACATAAATCGCAACAGGCAAAACAAACAGTTTCCAGTTTCTTCAAACAATGAACCCATATTAAACCTGAATACCGTCGTTGATGAATTTGCGAAATACTTTCAATCTGTGTATGCAAACAATACGGCAAAGTATAACCTCGAGATCATGGCGGGGCACACAGAGTGCAAAACGCTAGATTCACTCAACATTCAGATGATCAGTATGTCTGAAATTGAAGCAGCTGTAAAAAAATTAAAGCCAAAGAAGTCGGCAGGGCCAGACAAAATCCCACCCTACATCTTCAAAGGATGTGTAGACATTTTAAAAATTCCACTCTTTGTTATCTACAATGCGATATTATCTTCCACGCAGTTTCCCGAACGGTGGAAAGTTACTGCTGTATGTCCAGTACCGAAATCCTCGGAGAACAGAAACATACAAAACCATCGTCCTATAGCTCTTTTATCTGCCCCTGCTAAAATATTTGAGCAAATCTTATATTGCCACATATATAACCATGTCAAAGAAACTTTATCTGAATTCCAGCATGGCTTTCTGCCCAACTGCCTAATACAAACAAACCTTGGCGAGAAACTGCATTATATAAGCACGGTGTTAGATGATGGGGGGCAGGTGGATGTAATATACACTGATTTTTCCAAAGCCTTTGATACCGTAAATCATGATGTACTACTAAGTAAATTGGGCACTTTCAACTTTTCCCTTCCCCTCAGGAAACTTATGGCGTCATATTTAATGAATAGAAAACAATATGTCTCGTATAAAGGCCACGCATCCAGCGAATTTCTAGTACGTTCCGGAGTACCTCAAGGGTCCAACATAGGACCTCTTCTCTTTCTTCTATTAATCAACGACTTACCGGAACATTTGATTAATTCTAGAAAACTGTTATTTGCAGACGACCTGAAATTCTTTCAAAGAATAAAAAATATTGAAGACTGTGTGTGTCTACAGCAAGACATAAATAGGTTGAGTGCGTGGTGCTTGCGCGACGGTCTTTCTCTTAATGCAGCAAAATGCTATTCCGTTACTTATTCTAAACAAAGAACGATCTTAAATTTTCAATATCAACTTAATAATACCAATCTAAAAAAATCTGAAACAGCAAAGGACCTAGGAATATATTTTGACTCTAAGCTAACTTTCACTCACCATATTAACAAAGTAATAGGCAACGCTTACAAACTTATAGGGTTCATTATTAGAATGGGCAGAGACTTTCGAGACACCCAAACACTTAAGGTATTATATTACTCATTAGTGCGTTCAAAACTTGAATTCGGGTCTGTTGTATGGAACACTGACAGTATAGTACAAACTACAAAAATAGAGCGAGTACAATCAAAGATGTTACGTTATATGAAGTATAAACTTGAAGGTACTTATCCCAAATTTGATTCGTACAGTAATCTAACAGAGGAGCTCCGAATGCACAGGCTTGACGATCGAAGGACAGTGCGCGACCTGCTGCTGCTCTGGAAAATATATAATGGAAAACTTCGCTCTCCTCATTGGATCTCACAATTTAAATTACGCGTTCCTAACAATAAGACGCGACCCAATCATCAAACCTTTTTTGTGAATAGAGCGCGAACAAACATTGTCAAGAAATCCCCTATCTGGAGAATGAGTATTCTCTACAATGCCTTAGAAAAGCGTAACAAAAAAATTGATTTGTTCTCTATGCCATATATACAATTTAAAAACTGTGTAATGAATACAATATCAAATAACAGTCACTGAAGCATGTATGAAAACCTGTATCTCTGAACTCTCTAACTGGGCGCCAGCCTGTTGAGTTCATTATTGAAAATAAATAAATAAATTACTATAGCCTGACAAGTTAAGTCCCGATATGCGCAGATCGCTGCGGAGCACTTCCTATTACGTCATCCTACCCACCACTCTTCTACGTACTGGTCTGGCCTTGAGAGTACGAGTGGTGCCAACTCAGCAAAACTAAGCTAAAACAAATATGACAAACAATTTTTACTGTGTGGATTGACGGTGCCGGCTCATATTATATCAGTTTACCAGTGGTTCATTTGATTTAATCCGGTCTTTGAAAATGCGTGCGGTGCGCGGATCGTAAACTGTAGTATTACGCACGAGCGTTAACCTTTATAACGAAGAGAAACTTCTGGGCGAATGACTTCATTTTCTGAAAGCGACATCGAGCAGTGGCCTGTTTTTTTTTAAGCCGAGTGGCTTAACCATCACTACAAGAAGGCAATCTGATAACACGCTTGCCTGTGTTCTTTTTAAAGCATTGAAATGTTCTTGCTCTTTACTCTTGGCTGCATATTTTTTTTTTTAAATGCAAAAATAAAATCATACCGGGTCCAACGAAATCCACAATCTGCTCTGGAAAGCTCCTTAGAGGACAGGCCAGATAAATTGTTTACAATGTTGTAACATATTTGAGAAATCAGAAGGAGTTTCATAAACTTAAGTATAATGTTGTCGAGTCCACAAGTGTCGCCACGGGAGTGTCTAAATGGATGGTTTCTCAAGTTTTAAAATAATTGGATTGGATTGATTTGTTATTTTAAGTCCACTTTATGCACATTAAGGCTAATCGGGACTGGACCTATGTGCCTCCACCGTGAATCGAACCCGTGATTCCTTGATTACAAGGCGACGACGCTACCACTGCGCCATTGGGGAGTTCAAGTTTTAAAAGAAGGAAAAGAGTCGTTGGCGAAAGGTGAGCTGAATTTCTGTACTCCGACAGGTAGAAAACAGCCCAGGAAAAAGCGAATACAAGTTTCGTTGAAAATCCTCAGAGCATTCCGCTCCCTCCAGGCTGCAACGCTGCGAAGAATGGAGTGGGGAAATGTTGTGTGAGATGCGCAACAGCTATTTGCAGCGTCTTGTTTTTAAACTTGTCAAGTTATAGACAAATCAAGATAACAATTAATAAACAAAATAGTTGCTGCTTATACTCAATAAACTACAAATTCATTTACAAGTAATCTTTCAATGTACCAAATAGTATTCTTCTTTGGCATGCACTCACACTATCAGTGAACACTGGTACGTTAGCGCTAAACTGGCAACTATATAAACACCGTGCTGAAATCTCCTTCGTTTTTCTCCTCCTTATTAGATTCTTCTTTGTTGCTTTACACTCCGCCTCAACGCTGGATCCAGGCCCGTAGGCAGATGTTTATTTTTGGGGGGGGCTCATCCCTTATCAGCATGGGCGTCGCCAGAAATATTTGTACGGGGGTGAGGCCGTAGATAAAGCTTGATTAGTGCAAATAATAATGACAATAATTATTATTGTTATTGTACAATAATAACTATTATAAGTTATTAAAATATACCAATTTCAATCCAAATGTATTGTTATTACATAAATGGAGAGTCTTTGCTACTCAATCCACCGTATCAGTGAATATCTAACACAATTGTTGTCCATTATTTTTCTTATATTATGTATAGTTAGCGTACTGAAAATCATAGTTATTGTATTTTGTTATTTAATTTTACACAATTGTTCAGAAAAATGCTTTAAAAATTGCACTACCTAGTATTCGTGGACACGTTACCCTCTCTTCGTTGATTCCAAATACTTGTTTTCTTATCCAAGTGATGTACATTACATTTACTTCCGCAGTTCTGATTCACGAATCTTCATACTTATTTTCCCTTCCCACAGGCGACCACATGAACGGATTCCTGAACGAAAATTGGGAAGAAATCTTCAAGGAGCTGAGACCGTCTATTGAGAAAGTCCTGGATAGTTTAGCAACGAAGATAGTGGGGCAAATAGTCACGAAGATACCGTACCACAAAATATTCCCAGTCAAGTAACATCTTCACCGCTGCATCTTGTTATTCATTTTCATATATTTAGCATGAAAAGTACATTACCTTATCACAAACCTGTATCATTCATTGTGTCATATCCATTTTGTCAATAAATGATCATTTGTATGTTAAATGCGTTTTATTTTAGTGCTGAGGTATCATATTTTCGCTAACAGTGAACACAATATTTGATATGAACATCTGCACCCATTATCTCAAACAACATGCAAAAAGCAAGGCTTTTTTGTTCAGGTAAGCTCTCTACCTCGGTGAGCATGGCTATCCAGACCCTCTGTTAAGCTCTATTTTCCCACTTTCTCTTATTATCCTCCTATCTCCTTGCTTCTCCCTTTCCTTCTCCCTCGTTCTTCTTTTTTCCTATTCTTTCTCTTTCCTCGTCTCTATCTCCTTCTTTCTTTCTTTGTCTATTCCCTTCTATTTCTTTCTTGCTGTTTCTTCATCTTCATTTCTCTTTTCGTTTTCTGTCTCATTCTTCCTTTCTTTGTCCATTCCATTTTCTCTCCTTATTGCTCTGTTACTTTATCTCTCTTTTTGATCATTCTTTCCTTTCTTCATTTCTATTTATTTCTTGTTTTTTATCCTTTTCTCTCTTTTCCTACTCAGTTTCTCCATCTCCGTTTCCTTTTGTCGATCTTTCTTTCTATTTCTTTCTTTGTCTATTCCTATCTTTTTCTTTCTTGGGTTTTCTTATCTCCATCTATTTTTCTCGCTTTCTTTCTATCTTCCTTCTTATCTTCTTTCTTTATATAATCATTTGCCTTACCTTCTTACTCTGTTTCTTCATCTCCCTTCTTATTCTCGCTTTCCTTTCCTTTCTTCCTATTTCTTTCTTGCTTTTTCTATTCCTTTCTCTTTCTCCCTTTATTTTTACTCGCTCTTTCTTTCTATTCTATTCTATCTTTCTATGGATGGATGTAATTTCGCCGAGTGGCATAATTGTGGCTTCCTTGTCTGACAAAGGGAGTGAAAACCAATTACACCAAGAAAGCGTAGTGTTTGATAAAAAAAAAACACGTTCGCTAACATCACAACGCCATCTAATGCTTTTTCTTGAATATCCCGGACGTTCACACCTGTGTAAAGTTCACCTTCTGTTGAACACCACTGCAGCCGAAAGTAAATATTTTACTCTCATTTCAGACGAACTTTTTAAAAAAGGCAAGGAATCTTGTTTGACCAATTAACCTACATTTTGGTCGGTGTTGAATGCAAAACAAGAATTCGTCTACACGTGATACGTTGATTAATAGATCACTACACGATCATATGTGTCTAGAAAAGGGAATCGGTAACACTGGATGCCGAAAGATCAAATAGTTGGTTTTGATTGATTTGGTGTTTTAAGTCCACTTTATGCACAGTAAGGCTAATTGGGACTGGACCTACAGTTTAATGTGGGATCCGAACCACTAGTGCCTCCACCGGGTATCGAACCCGGGACCCCTTGATTACAAGGCGACAACGCTACCACTGCTCCATCGGAGAGGCCCAAATAGTTGGCTAAGAGTTAACGGCGCAACACCCAGCGAAGCTATTGGCGCCATATTAAATTAATGTGATTGGTTGTAGATTTAATATGAATGTTCTGCTACTTTCCCTACCAATGCAAATACTGATTCACTTCACGTTATATTACGAGGGCTGATCGCAGATTGGTGAATAAACTAACCGGGGATCTGGAATTCATAATGTAAATGTTCAACACTAAACGCATGGTCATGAAATTAGGCGGGTGGCAGAAGTTCGCGCTGTTGCCACGTCGAAGCACAACTCCGTGTGTTCGGACGGATTAACAGAATGAACGACTTCGTTGTAGAGTTGGTCTTTGTAATCCATGTTATACAAACTGACAATACTTGTTCGTAAGGCCAGGGAAGACACAAAAGTGCCTCGCTTTGCTTTTCCCATACGTGGCAACAGCGCAATTTTGCCCAGTCGACTAGTTTCATGGCCGTGCTTTTAAGGATCACTATAATATTTTAGAATTTAAGATGATCAGTTATAACCGGGTGAGCAGGATTCATATATTGATAAATTAGGGTGAGCAGATATAATAAGATATATATATGTGAGCTTCACAAACATGCATTCAGTCCCCCGTCCCCCGCTTTCGTTGTATTTCTTTCCCCATTACTTTTTAATGGTGTACATTTTCTTATTTATCCATTACATACCTTTATCCTCACCTTGTCGCCACCCTCTCACACACACAAATGCATGCACGTAATCCTTTCAACATTTTTTCTCATCTGAATTATCTCTATTCACTCCACTCTAGAAAAGGTGTCGAAGAGTCTCGATGCGGTCGTCTATTGAAAAAGACACTTGGCAGGTTTTGGTCCAGGCCCGTATCCAGGATATTATTTAGGAGGAAGGGGGGATCATCCTTTATCAGCAGCGCCATCTAAAGTCGAAACAGTTGGGATGATAGAAGCCCTGTAGAAGAATTTCTCAGTTTAATCCTGCTTAAGAAGTAAAATTAATTACCACCATACACTATTTAAATTTGATATTTGTAGGATTTCGGGGGGATTCAGCCCCCTTATCACTTCCCCTGGTGCTGTGCCTGTCTTGACCCCTCAAAGGTCTGCTTCTGCTCAGGGTTTCTCCTCTCTACCTTTTCTTCTGTGTCAGTCTTAATATATTCCCCTATTTGCCTCTCATTTCAGTCCCCCTTCCTTTCATTGTATCTTTGCATGCTTTCAACTACTCACTGTGTACTTGGCTTTGTATAGTGGATATATTGTCTCATTCCTTTAAGTTAAGAAGGAATTTTCCATACTACTTTTTTAGGTGAACGGAGCAAATAAGGTACCGTATAGCCTACTGTTTAATTCATGCGAAAATTATGAAAAATATGAAGGAAATTCTTTACCAATGCAAAAGGCAAGCAAAAAGTTATTAGGTTACAAGAAGTATTTGTGTTTGTGAAACCAGCACCTCCCTTAGGAGAGCGGCAAGGATTCGCCCTACATGAAGCCTAGCAGCAAAAATATTTTAAATGTAATTTTTAGCATACCTGGCGGTTCGCATTCCATTCTAAACTGAAGGTCCAGTCCCAATACTTAGAACAAAAACTCAAATGTAATTTTAGCGTTTTAGATTCGGAAATCAAGTTACGCCAAAATTCGACATTTACAGTTGCACAAGTTTCAACTGCCCTACTTTATGTGCCACTATTAACGTCCCTTACAAAACGAAATACCTTGTTTATCCTTTCTATACAAGACACATGCTGATTGTACATTATATATTCAAGTATGGCGACAGAAGATATGTAAACCCAGACAACAGTGAATATTTCTTTTGTTTTCGCCATAATTCAAATAAATGATCTTGAATATGCAGTTTTAATATTGTGAGATTTTAATGAAGATAGTGCTGCTTCCTGGATGAGGGTCAATGAATGATCATTTTACTTGGCACACGGGGTTTTACAAATTGATAAGTGCATGTGAATCCTTGCATTAATGTCCTATTGGGAAAGTTTTAAAACACACAAGGAACGCACAATTTTTGTTCATTCTACATTAAACTCTCCCAGCATAAAAACATGAATTTTCACACAAGATATCACTGAAAATGGTTAAATAAAGGAATTTCCGCAAAGTGAATATCGAAAAATGTCATATTTACTGAAGTAAATCTTCATCTGGCCAATGCAGAAAAGGAGATTTCTCTATACGGTTCAATAGCATGCATAGCGCTTGGGAAAACAATTTTTCACATACTTGTGAAAGTAATTTGGACCAAAAAATTAATCAGATTTGATCATGGTAGCTACGTAGCAATTCTTCTCTTGTTCATAGCGCTTCATTTACTTACAATTATCACCATAGGCGTGGACTTTAGAGGGGCAAGGCACTTTCTGCCCTCCAAATTTCTCAAGAAGTACATACCTAAAACAATATATTCTTGTTAATCTTGCCCCCCACCCCCTCCCCAAATGTTTACATGAAGTTGGCACCCTTTGATTATTATCATACTATCGAAATAAAACATCCATTACCAAAACGCTAGGATAGAAAGCCTTGTCATGAATCGAAGATCTTTTCTCATACCACATGGAAGTAATGTGTTTTGTTTACGTGTTGGGTTGTTTTCTATATTTGTTCCATTTTGTATGATTTTGTACTCCCCACCTCTGAAAACGTTCATTTTTACTACAGACAGATATTCCACTGCTTCTATAGCCACAGAAGTATTAATTGAATCATGTCTCAAGTTTTAAATAAGATATAAGTTTGACAGGTATTATTCATCAACATATATGCTAATGATTTTCCTTTTCTTACTCGGAAAACTAGTGTAAATCCAAAAACAGTGAATAAGCGAAACTTCTTAGAGGATAAGTCGTGACACTTTCTAGTAATTTTTTTTTTATATATAAAATATTTATTGGTTGTGGACAAAATCCATGCACCAGTTAACAATTTATCAATTGGTATTATATACATGTATGCACTTAATATTTACTCACAATTATTCGTTTCATAATAAATAGTTTCCAAATTTCATTACACTTTTACAGAATTATATTAGACTTATTAAGATATTTTGTAAGAATATGGATTACCGAGGATGAAGGTGAAGTCAGTAAACAAGGCAGTGTCAGTGGCGCTTGATGTCCACTCCTGTACAATTCCTGTAAAAATGGTTCTCTGTAAGTTTCATAAAGTTTGCATTGAAATATAATGTGGTTTGGAGTTGCAGTATATTCATTGCACAAACAAACTGGTGAAGTCACTAAATTCTTCTTGTACAGATGAGCTGCGGCGATAGTGTGATTTAACCTGCAGCGCATTATAGTTGTGAGGGAACTCCGGGAGAGTTGAATCTGTTTAAACCAACATTCCTTTGGAATTCTTTCTTGTATAGAATAGTAGGCCTTACCGCACTGAGTGCCAGTATTTGTCCACAAGCTTTGCCAGTCAGTAAATAGTTTTTTTCTAGTGTGTGATTCCAAAACTACGGACGGAATCTTTATTGAAAGCGGCCGTTGGATTGTTTGATTCGCTGCATATTTTGCCAAAGTATCTGCTATATTGTTCCCTTCTATTAAAGAATGTCCAGGTGTCCAAATAAAGTTGATATCATATCCCAATCTCGTTAATTTCAGTGTGAGTATTCTTATGTTAACAATGTACCATTCCGTATGACATGACCATGATGCAAACTGTAAAGAATTTAGCACAGAGGCTGAATCGGTTGCAATTAGAACTGAATTTAACTTCTTCTTTTGTACATAAAGCAATGCCTGTCGTATTGCAAAAGCTTCTGCAGTGTAAATGGACAGATACGATGGCAAAGGAAAAATTTTGAACTCTGCAGAATTATCACAATAAAATGCTGCTCCTGTTTTTCCAGACGTTGATTTTGAAGCATCTGTATATATGTGATATTCGCATTGTAATTTTGAATGTATGTAGTCTTGATATATATTATTTGAAATTGTAGGGATTGTCTTTCTGAAAACTCTACTTGGGTAGGCAGGAAAATGAATCCTCATGGGAGATATCATATTGAAGTAGTCTGTCATGAAGCATGGTGCATTAGGTAAACTAATAATATTAGCTTGAAATTTATTAATGTCCTTATAAGCATAATATAGTATAGGTAATTTGGATTTATATTTTGCTGTACGTCTGTTGAGCATCAGAGAGTCTAACAATTGAAGTTTTGGTATGATCGGAGATGTCGTGTAGGCAATTTTCTTAAGTAAAAATTTGCTCGCAAGATATTTAACTCTAAGTTTGAATGGTGGATCTCCCACTTCTACGAAAGTTGCTTGTTTTGGAGTTCCTTTCCAAAGGCCATAAATCCTGGATAAACTGCTATATTGGATAGAAGATAGCGTGTTAAAAGCCCAACTTAAATTATCATTGTACATAAAGGAACCATACTCTAGTCTTGAGTTTAGCATCTGTTTATGGATCTGATGTAATAATTTAGGATCAGCACCCCACTTTTTCTTAACTGTCAACATTTTTATTATGTTAAACACTTGAGATCCCTTACATTGTGCCAGTTCTACTTGTGACTTCCATTTAAGTTTTTCATCTAATATAAGTCCCAAAAATTTATGACTTCTTTGTTGACTGATAGTTTTTCAGTTTATATTTATTGATATGCATGAATGAGATCTCTTCTTATTAAAAACTACCACCGAAGACTTATCTGGATTTACTTCAATTCCATTGATATCACACCATGATGATAATTCATCCAGAGATTTTTGAATTTTTTGAGCCCCTTCTTGAATATTTTTACTACTAGTGTATATAACAATATCATCTGCATATTGTAATAGACGAGTGTGTTGAAGAATTTTTGAGCCTAAATCTGCCGTGTACATATTAAATAGCATGGGACTCAGCACTGCGCCTTGTGGTAGACCTTTATGTGTATAACGTGCGGTGGATAACTGTCCTCCATATCGAATGTATAACTTACGTGCCAATAATAATCCAAGAATACTTTTTATAAAATTACGTGGAACGTTCATTTTCTCCAATTTTTGTAACAGTATATTTGGAAGGACAGAATCATAGGCGCTACTTAGATCGAGAAAAACTACGATACAAAATTCCCGCCGGATGAAAGATAGCCATATATCTAAAATTAGTGTCGCTAATACATCTACTGTTCCAGTTCCTTTCCTAAATCCCATCTGATGTTTCGGTAATTTCTGATTATATTCGACCCACCATGTGAGTCTGTTCAGTATTAAATGTTCATATAATTTAGCAAGGCATGATGACATTGCAATAGGTCTATAGTTCGTATGTATTCCTGATTGTTTACCTGGTTTTAATATGGGTATTATCACCACTTCTTTCCACTGTGATGGAATTTCTCCACTATTCCATATTGAATTGTATGTATTTAGTAAAATTTCATATCCATTCAAAGGCCAGTGTTGAATACATTCGTATGTAATACCATCTAAACCCGGAGACGTTTTCTTTCGTTTATGAACAACATATTCTAATTCATCCATAGTGAATAGCGATTCTAACGTGGATGTTTCTGGATATTTCATAGAGTTTAACAATTGACAAAGATTAGTTTCAACCGTATCTGGTGTCAACTTGCGGTGAAATTCTTTTATCCAGGCTGAATTGATATCTCCTCCAAAATAATGACAAGTATTATTATTGGACATACTTCTTATTATTTTCCAAGTCACTGAAATAGAAGAATCTTTAGTTAATGTAGAGCAAAATGACTTCCAAAAGTATGATTTTGATTTCTTTAGGAACCTCTGAGTTTTTGCTGCAATTTCTTTATATCTAATAAAATGATTGATGGTAGGATTCTCCATATAATTTATGTATGCTTTTTGTCGTTCGTTTACCCATTTCTGGCAATCCGTTGTCCACCACGGAGTCACTTTTCTTCTAGATCCAAAATTAGATACTGTTGCATTTATTTGTTCTTGTCGAATGAGAGACACCAATGTGTCATACGATACTTCTTGTTTCAACAATTCATTCTTTATTGCATTGTTTACATTTCCGGAGAATTTCTGCCATTCAACCCTTCTTGATATATATTGACTATTGTTTTGTTCAGAGCGCATAGTAAACCACGTTATATTTTTATTATGTTGAAAGGTTATCATAATTGGCATGTGATTACTGTTGTAACACTTCTCTAATACACTCCAATGGATTTTTGAAGCTATATCATTTGAGGTAATAGTTATGTCTGGAGCACTCGGCTGTTCATTAGGTCTTGAGATTATTGTAGGTGTTCCGTCGTTGAGTAATACAGCTGAGAAATCTTGCAAGTAATTATACAAATCTTTACCTGATCGATCAGTTAGAGAACAGCCCCACATAGGGTGGTGTGCATTAATGTCCCCTGCCAGCACAAATGAAGTGTTTGGTGGAAGCTGCCCAACGATATTCTGCCACACTGTAACAGGGAGGTGCACTGTGGGAGGGCAGTAAATTGATACATAAGACGTATCAGCAATCCGAACACCTGTAATCTGAATTTGACTGTTTATATTTTGAAACAAAATAATGTCATACTGTATATTTCTTTTAACACCTATAGCTGAACCACCGTATCCATCTAAACGATCATCTCTTATCCAATTGTAACCTTTAAACTTCAATGTTGAGTCAGTTTTCAACCACGTTTCTTGTATAAGAAGGACATCTGCAGAAAAATAAGATAAAATATGTTGTAAATTATGTCTATTAGGAATTAAACTTCGTATATTCCATTGTAATATTTTCAAGACTTTGTCTGGCATGCTGGTTGTTGAAATAAGTATTGCAAAATACTTGTAGCAATGCAAGTCCAGTCCTGGTTAACGTTCAATGTCGAAGTCCCTGCTAGGCTACATAATTGTTCTATAAATAATGAAAAATTATTTAGGAATTTTGTAGAATTTTGTTCTTGTGCCCGATTTGGCTGGATAGCTTGAGCCGCCTCTGCAAGAACAAATAGTTTATTTTGTTGGCATGTTGTCGACAAATCCGGAGCATTGTCTTTTCGAGATCCTGACAAAGAATAATCAGGGTTTGTCATTCTCTTTTTATATTCATTTTGTCCAAATGGTTTCAATGTTTGAGAAGATTTCTGGCGTTTTCCTTGAGAAGACTCAGTCTCTTCCAAATATTTTCCAGCTTTCTTTGAACTGTACAATGGCCTTTTATTAGATACACTGTATTGATCTTGTATTATATTATTATGATATGAGGTGCTACTCGAATTGTTAGATATCGAAGCATATGTAAATGGCATTACTGTCTTTTCTATTTCCTGAACATGGCCAGTAGATATCTGTTCATATCCATACATATAGTTAATTTTTGGGACTTTCTTCATAGCTTCGTTAAACGTAACATTCTGAACTGTCATAATTTTGATTATTTCCTTTTGGCGTTGTTTTTCAGGACAGTTTTTGTCAATTGCAGTGTGCTCCTGATTACAATGGAAACACTTGATCTTATTTGTGCAAGAGGACGATTCGTGATTCTCACCACAGCGTTTGCATTTTAATTTACTTTTGCAATTAGCCCTGAAGTGCCCATAATAAAAACAATTAGTGCACTGTTTAATCAAGGGAATGTACCTATCAATATCAAACTTTTTGTAAAACAGTGTGACATATTGTGGTAACGATTGCGAGTCGAATGTTACAATTATGGTTCGAGTTGGAACAGCAATGCGAGTACCCTCCTCGTACTTATACTTCACAATGCGTTTTACCTTTATTACTTTGGCTGTTGATGAATTTATATTTTGCAAAATTTCATCTTCACTTATTGACTGATGTACATCTTTCATAATTCCCATTCTTCGTACTCGGTGTGATGGAACAAAACCTTCCCAATTTTTGTGTAACAGTAATGGATTCGAAAGGAAATCATTTGCATAATTAGATGTCGTAAATCTAAGTCTAGCTAGATTTTTCCCAAGGCTATCTATCTCTTTCAAACCTCTAATATTTTCTTTGCTGACTATTTGGCCTAATTTTAAAATATGAAGTTGACCAATGTTTCCTTTGCCATTTGCACCTGAGGCATCCTGATGTTTAGATTTCACAAATATTTCATACGGACCTAAATGATTACTTCTGTACTTCAATACCTGTTGCTCATAAACTTTTTTGGAACTTGATTTAGTAATTTGTTGGGTGTAATCTATATTATTACACTGAGAATTCAACTTATTAACTTCTTCTACAGAAGTTATGATTTCCACGTTGCTGGAAAGTTCCATGGCACTAATGTCCGTGTCCATGTTGGATTCAGCTGGTTTTGTACCAGCAAATTTGGCTTTACGGCCTTTAGATTTTTTCATGAATTAATGTTCACATTGTCGCACATATATTTAAAACGACACTAATATTCAAACAATAAACTATAAAGTCTCAAATTCTAACTTAGAACACAAAATTATCTTTGCATCAAATCACTTACACAATCACATCTGTAACCACAGACTCAATTCACTTTCTAGTAATAACAACATTCATAAGAAAAATGTCACCTTCTTATTGAAATTATTGAAGATTTCATATTTTCTTAAACTCAATAAAAGGTTATGTAATAGCCGAAGCTGTGTTCTCTGATTGGTTCTTGCAGGCCTCGCGCATCTGGTGGACAGCTGAAAAGAATGCAGATCTTCCAGCTGGTGGTTGATGACCGGATCAGCGAATTCGTTCGCGAATGGCATGGGCGTCCGGAAATAGGGGAGGCGTAAAGGGGGCCGCCCCCCCCCCGGAAAATGAAAGTCAACCAAAAATTATGCATTTTACACATATGATTTCATTTTAGCCACAATAATATGTGTTAATTATTGCATGAACACTAGAAATTCAAATTTAAGCAATGTTTTTTAGGGAACAACACTATTGTTGGGGAAAATGTGCCTTGTTTGCCCCCCCCCCACCCCCTGGATAAAATACCTTCCTTGCCCCTCTCTGGAAAAAATCCTGCGGACGTCCATGGCGAATGGATTCAGTCAATTCATTCACGACCTGTTTCGAGCAAACAGAACACCCAGCTTGTCGGTCGTTTGCGACCGGATCAATCTATCCGTTCGCGAACGGATTCGAGGAAACCGATCTTCAAGCTTGTCAGTCGGTCGCGAAGGCCTTGGCAATTTTTTCGCTAGCAGATTTGTGCGGCTTGAAGAAAATAATACAAATCATCTAGCCAAGGAGGTATTTAGCGCGAGTCCATGGGGACCGGGCCCCTTAAAAAGGTTTACCAAATATTTAAATTAAATAATGAAAATATATTTGTTTAGCATTTTTGTAATTAATCAGTTAGTTATTTATTTTCTCCTAACTTATTGCAAGTCAAGGATTTTATTGGGATATTACGGGTTTGGAGGACAGTATCAAAGAAGAGTTAAGCACACTACTACTTAGGATAATATGCAAAAATACCATTCAAGAACTTTTCTTTCCGTCAACTGGATCTCGCATACATTTTTCTTATTCAATTCCATATGTATTTAACATTACGCAAATTTACTTACAGGACATTATATATAAACGGCCGGCCATGGACTCTGGAGGAGCTACGAAAGAGGCAAGAGGAGACGACGCTGGACTGCAACGTGGCAACGCCGAGCAACCAGGACGGGAGACCGACATCAAGTGGACAGTTTACCTCACAGCAGGAGGGTCAAAGAAGGAGTGCCTCGCAAAGAGACCCTCGCCTCAGGGAACGAAGACAGGATGACGGAGAAAGGATCCCACCCGCCACCCGCAGGGGGCGCGGAGGGTTGCACATATGATGGCCATCGCCGGACGTAGAAGAAGAGGAGGAGGGGGCGTCTAATTTTGGAAACTTGCAGGCGGCAGGAGAGAGTGACCAAACCGACAGAGAAGGTAAGAGGGTCAATGACTCTAAAGAGGGGGAAAGTTTGTGCAGGAACAGTTTATTCTGGTCTCAAGGGGAGGGTCCCAAGGGAATTTACCCGAACGATGATCCCAGGCTACGGGTGGTAGTATGGAATGTAGAAGGGCTAGCAAAAAGATTTTGTGACGAGAATTTTAGGGAGTATGTGGAGCAATTTGATATACGGTGTTACGTAGAAACGTGGGGAAGCTCTAATAACATGCCAGAGTCATGGGGGGAGGGGTTCTCAAAAATCACGCGTAGAAGGGCCAGCAGAGGGAGGTACCCGGGGGGCTTGGCAATCATTTTCAAACAAAAATGGAAAAAGTTTATAAAACAGATATGTATAGATAAGGAGGGAATCCTGGGGATCCATTTTGCAGCGGGGTCCCTGAACTTAATCGTGCTGGCAGTTTACAGACAACCCCCAAGCTCCAAGTTCTATTCAGAGCAACATTTTGACAATTTAGGGGCAACTATTCAACAACTGACGGAAGAACATCCTGGGGCCAATTTCTTGGTGACTGGTGACCTAAACGCCAGAATTGGGGAAGAGGAGGTATCCTGGGACGACTATGGGGGGCAAGATAGTGACCAAACGACTCATGACGGCATGTACTTAGGACAACCTAGACAAAGCAGGGATAAAATAGTAAACGCGGGAGGGAGGCAGCTCCTAGAACTATGCGGGTTACATAAGCTCCAAATATTAAATGGGAAATTTTTCACAGACTGTCCGGGGCACTTCACATACGTGGGGGCGGGGGGTAGTAGTACTATTGATTATGCTATTGGCTCCCTCGAACTGTTACAAAGAATTAAGGGTTTTCACGTCCAGGCGCAAACGCAATCGCATCATATGCCACTTGAAATCGACGTTCAGTGGGATACTCATAGTAACGTAGACACTCCCAAACTCGCGTTGGAGCCCGAGAAAATATTACGCAAATACGTGTGGACTAAAGAGGGGGAGGAACAATACAAGATAATTATGACCGATGACGTAACAAAAATGTTGCAAGAGCGTTTTAAAACAGCCATCGAGGGAAATAATATACAGGAAGCAGTGGGATTAGGATATCATATTCTCGAAAGGGCCGGAAGTCATATGATAAAGGGAGAGGGTATGACAAACTTG
Organism: Lepisma saccharinum; assembly: GCF_977018435.1. NCBI lineage: Eukaryota > Metazoa > Arthropoda > Insecta > Zygentoma > Lepismatidae > Lepisma > Lepisma saccharinum. The sequence goes on from NC_139238.1 coordinate 28,029,713, forward strand.
GTCATAAGCGACATTCTGCTGTGAATTAATTTGCCATTTACTCAAGTGAGTATTTGTAAGATATTTGATTCAGGACTGCCAACCTCAAATGGCTTATTTAGCGTAACAAGTTACCTAATTTATTGTTTGCACGTGAGATGGCAGCATCAGGCGGTAATACATTTGAAGTTCTTTAGTAATACCATTTGTACTCAATAGATGTCCTCGGTTGACACTTTGTAAAGAAATAGTCTTCTTTCTTAATTTTTTTTTAGTCGCTTGTTATAAAAATACTTCTGTGAATTATAATTTAATTAAGTAATGACATTATGCAAATTGTACTATTAATACGAAATCATCTGGGACTTATGCATTCATCTTGGGAAGAATGAATGTGCATATGATCTGAGGTGGAGAGTACGGCAGGATCGGAGTGTTTGGAAAACCCGGAAAAAAGGACGGAACGAAAGGATTCTGAAGGGAAGATGGAGAACGAAATGGACGAGTAAATTGGACATGATGATGGAAATCGAGGGATATCCGCTCAATCATAAACGTACGAGTTGATCTAAATAGAAAGATTGGAGCACGAAAGATGATGTTTGCCGATTTGATGATAATATGAAGCCGATGGACGCTTTTACGAAGGATAAGTGAATTTTCTTTTCGGCTTACAGGAATTGATGGTTGATATGCACAGGGACTATGTAAGTACGTAAAATTCTTTTATCTAAGTGACTACCAGATGCTGATGTAAGGATAATTGAGATAACCACCAATCATCGCATTCTGTATTATGCTAGCAGTCGTGTGCAACGGGTTATGGCCATAACATATTCGCGTTAACGCAATACCGCATAACGTGGTCGGTAACAAAGGATTCTAAGAATAGCTACGTGAAAGAATATCGTTGACTAGTCATAATAAACATTTATGAACAACATAGGTAATCTATTCATATTGACTGTAAAAGAGTATTGATTTCTCATGCATTGGCTTGTATGTAGCGCAAAGGCGTAATTAGGTCAAGGTCACGTGACGCATGATATCATATGATTTAGCTCTTATCAAAGTAGATGTTGAAATCTCAGTAAAATTCGTTGTTTATGTAACCAACGTCTCATTTAAAAACAAAAGTCTTATGATATGTTCATTTTGAACTCCGGCTGATTTTTTATTTTATTTTTATTTTATTACGCATCCATATCTGTAAGAGATGCATAAAGTCGGGAAAGATTGAATAAAAGGTACACCGCCATCCTTTGAGTGATATTAAAGTGTTGTCTGTCACAGATCGGTGTACTTCCAGAAAGTTTTGAGCAGGGTCAATTTAATTGTTTCATACCGACACGAGTAAAAACGTAGTATTTGTTATTAACATATGGCCTTTGTTCAGCGTTAATTAATAATTGTGAACCTTAATATACGAATTCTTTATCATGTTAATTGGTGAATAAAGTTCCTATTGTTAACTCGCGGTGTTGCAATTTAACCCAAAGGGTACCTCAGTGTGTAGAACATATTAGCATTTTGTGTACTAATACCAGTTTCTTTCCAGAAGGGGGGAAGCCCACCTCCCACTTTTCATCCTGAGATTTGTCAGTAATAATTGAATCATGAGGATATCTAGGGGCATACATTACTGTTAAGTTGTTAACCAGTACTACATTGAAATGGTGTTCTCAATCATCGGAATGATAGTTCCATGGTAATTTCAAGGGAATCTAGTATGGTGGCATAGGCCTTAAGTAAAGTTCTAGTTTCATCTCTCGCGGGAATTGTCAGTGGTTTTGATCCCAGGTGGCATACCAATTTAGTATTACCTGTCACTTTAAGAAATGAAATTTCAAAAGCATGAGATTTCGTAGGAATATTCAGAGGGATTATTTGAGTTTGGTCTAATTCAGTATATAGGGTGTGCCTAAAAAAGGGGGTACATTTTAGTTAAATGAGAAAGTCACATAGTGTTATGAAATTTGATAACTAACAACTTGAAGACTTAATCAGGTTTGGCTTAACTTAACGTACAGGGTGTATCTAAAGGAAAGGTATAGTTTGTCAATAAATAAAGAAAAGACTTTGTGATTTATTGTGGAAGTTAGGCTCCACATTGCCTATAACGAGCGTTTATTCAACAACGAAAGGTGGATTCGTGGGAAGTTTATTAGATTTATTTGGAATCACATTATATGAACATAAGTTTAACTTGTGGCCCTCCAGTCATAGCTTCTAGCGCTACTGGCGAGACGTACGAGAACACATTGAATGGTTTAGGAATTTAGTTGGGAGTTTCGGGCAAGGTTGAAATATTAGTTGGTGGTTCTTGTCACGCGGTGGAATGTAGGGAAGACCCCTCCACTGGCGGATACGTCTCATATAAGATTATGAGACTCAGTGGCTGAGTGGCTACAGTTGTAACTTAAAAAAAAAAAAAAAAAAAAAATTTGGATTTTTTTTTATATAATTTTCTTTGACTAGTAAAATGGGTACTGAGAAGGAACCAGTAACTCTTGAAGCCCTCTTTGCTCTAGTTATGCAGAGCAAGAAAGAGACTCAAGAGAACTTTGAAAAATCAAACGAATCGCTCAGGTCTGAGTTACAAGCGAGTCATGAAAAGACTACAGAGCTACTCAGATCTGACCTGGCTCAAATGCAAAGAGATACCGCGGATCATATTTCAAAGCTGAAATCTGAAACTGAAGAACTTCGGCGTTGCGTATCCCAGTATCGCGTGGAGTGTATGACCAGGCAGAGGCGGTAGAGAAAAAATATGATGCATTATCTAGCAGACTAGATGATGAGGTACAGGGTGTTCATGAAGTTTTGGATCAAATGAAAATAGGGCAGATGGAACAGTTTGAGATCTTTAAGGGTCAGATAGATGAGAAGTTCAGAGATAGAGTACAGGATAGTAAAGGGGAAATAGTACCGGTGGCGCTGCAAACGCGGGAAGAGGTTGAAAAGCTAGTAGATCGAGTGAAGTCTGAGAGGGTCGAACCTTCTTCATCTCAATTGTTTGTTCAGGAAGCTGCAACCCAGTGGGGGGTGAAAAGTAATCTGGGTGGTGACATGGTGTCAACAGAAATACTTTCTACCCTCAAATCATTAGATATGTTGATGGGAAAATTCAATCACATGATCACTTGTTTAGAAGATAGACGTTCTTTGGGGACGAATCATGATACAGTGGAAAATGAAAGGTATCTTTTGAAAGGGGGTTTGATCTCCCGAAAACGTGGGGTTGATAAGGCAACTTCAACGGAGGATTCGGATGCTGAGGTTAACCATGTTATGTTCAAACTTGGCTCTCACCAAGTGAGGGGGGCAACAAGTAGAGATTCTTCGAGTAGTAACGTGGAAATAGGGGAAGGGGCTTCTTCTAGTAGTAAAAGGAGATCCATGAAATCCCGCTACAGAAAATCTTTGAAGCATAAGGATAAGGTAGACCTGAGAGAGGGTGGTGATCAGGATAATTCAGGTGTTCGAGAGGTTTGTCGTTCGTCACCCAGGAATGTAGTTCAGGTTAAGCCGCAAGACTTACTGAAGTTTCCTAAATTCAATGGTATTATCACAGATGTCACTCCAACCGAGTTCTTAGAAAAGGTTGAGGAACTTTTGAGTTTGTACAATTTAGACGAAAATGAGTATCTTAATTATGTCCCAAAATTATTGCTAGATAGTGCTAAAGTATGGTACAATGGAAGAAAGGCTGACCTTCTTTCATACAAGCACTTTAAGGAGGAGTTTATTGGCCATTATGAAAGTTCGAGATGGCGTAGCTCTTGCCTAGCTAAGATCTTGAATTCCCCTTATGTTCGTTCTTCAGAGGAGAATGTCTTGCAATTCTTCTCTAAGAACTATAAATTACTTAGATCAATCCAACCTAATGCAGAGGAGACACAAATAATTGCTCAGCTCAGTACGTTGTTACCGTACAAATTGAGAGAACACTTTGTAATGGCTGACCTTTCTTCATTCTCTGATGCGATCCATGCAATCGAGAATTTCGAATCCTTAAAAGAGGTAAATTTGAAAAGGGAGCCGAATCCTTTCTCCAAGCCAAAGAGCAACAAGGTAGGGGTAAATAAGGTGTCTATAAATTCTCAGGATGCTGATGCTTCTCTTAAGTGTGAATCTCAAATTCAGAAAAGGTCACCGTTGGCGGTCAGGAAAGATGGGAGGACTAGTCCAAAGTCAAAAATGTTTCGATCTAGTACTACCTTCATTCCTGAGAACTCGTGGCAGGGAAACGAAGCAGATCTCACATCGTAGGGGGTGATGTGGGTGATCATAAAAGTAATCCTCCTGTAAATACCAGCTCGTCCGTAAATAGGGGTGCGAGGGGTTCTGGGATTGACTTGTCTGGACCCATGTTGGAAGACAAACAGTTCATTGGTGACAGCATGTTTGTCAGATTAGCACAAAAGTTTGGTGACCATCAAGTCAGTATTGATGAGGACGGTAACCGTCGAATCGGTTTGTCAGTGAGTGGTCAAACTTCTGAACAATTAAAAGCACGTATAAGGTCCGCTCCTAGATTGGCAGATTCTGTTGTGGTCATGGTAGGCACAAATGATATATTAAAATTTAGGCCTGGTGATGAAATTAAAAGAAATTTGAAGGAGATTGTTGATCTTTTAAAGGAAAGAGTTAAGGATATTACGCTTCTTTGTCTTCCACCCATTCCGAAAGTTATAAAATCCAAAGATAGTATTGTCTGGCGGAAATGGCACGAAATTAACGAGTTCATTCGCTCTCTTAAGGAGGGTGATATTGTCAAGGTACATGACCTGAGTTCGTTGTTTCTAATAGATAATGCTAATATTCGTGAGGAGCTGTTTGAAAGTTTCTTAGGCAATCCTTCTCATAGGAGAATAGATAAAGTACACTGGAACCGATATGGCATGTTACTAGCGCTGGAGTATCTGAGACAAGTAGGGGTCTTACAGAATTTAGGTAGGAATCAACCTAATCGTGAAGCTCAACGCGTAGTGGAGTCAGGTGTCCAGTATGAGGGTGTGCAATCCCGGGAGTCAGTTGTTAGTAGAGGTTCGGAAAACGTCAGGGGAACTTTCGTCCATGCGCAGGGGGCGGGAGTACAGTAACCATTCCTGCCATTCGATTTGTAAATATGTACAATAGTGATTCTGATTCAGATTTTTGTGATCAGATTAGTTCTAAAATACCGATTAATGTAGATTTTCATGATAAAGGTTCTGCCCTGATAAAAGTAAAAATTCTTGATAGGGAATTTACCGCACTCTGTGATAGTGGGGCTGAACTGAGCTTGCTGTCCTATGATGCGTGGAAAGAATTGTCTTCCATTATTTCTACGCCAAGATTGGAGCCTGCTTCACACATCAGGTTGTTTGATTATACTGGAACCAAATCAAAAGCAGTAGATGGACTCACTAAGTTAATGATTAGTTTAGGTGGGCATGACGTATTTGTTCAATTAGTGGTGGTAAGGAGTTTAAGTGTACCTTTGTTGTTGGGTTTAGATGTTATCTACAAAATTCACGGTGAGCTAAATTTTGATTTAAATGCCTTTTTTTATAATACACCCAATGGTAAGGTTTTCCTGAGGTTTACTCCACTAGAACAGGTCGATCCAAGTCCTCAAGATTTAAGTATAAGAGAAGTTCGTTGTTCACAAGACTCCTCGAGCAAATGTTTTTCTGAATTCGGCGACCAAATTAAACGATCCTTAGTTCTAGACGAATCTCATTCTTCGCAATTAATTGCAATGTTACAAGAGTTTCAAGACATGTTTACCGAAGTACCGGGTTTATGCAAGGAATATGTGCATAGGATGGAGCTAGACACGAACGAACCCATTGTACGAAAAAACTATCCCATTCCATATGCGTATCGTGCAAAGGTAAAGGAACAGCTGAATCAGATGCTTGAATGGAACGTAATAGAACTTTCTGATTCAGAATACCATTCACCTTTGCTGGTTGTTCCAAAACCCGATGGTGCTATCAGGTTATGTGTTGATCTAAAAAAGATCAATCAGCATGTCAAACTCAAGCAACTTGCACCGCTGAAGATTAATGAGTTACTTACATCATTCCAGGGGTGCAAATACTTCACATCCCTTGATTTGGGAAATGCCTACTGGCAGGTTCCTCTCGATCCAGACAGTAGAAAATTTACGGCCTTTTCGTTTGATGGGATATTATACCAGTTCAAGAGAGTGGTATTTGGGTCAGTTAATGGGACTTCAGTGTTTGTCGATGTGATGAACCGTGTTCTTGGATCCTTTAGCGACTTCACTGTTTTATATGTCGATGACATAATCATTAAATCCCAAGATTTCGAGTCCCATCTTGAACATGTAAGGTTAGTGCTGTCCAGATTGAAACGTGCAGGATTTACATTGAAAGTGGAAAAGTGCAAATTTGTGGTGCAAGAGTTAAAGTTTCTTGGCCATGTCATATCCACTCAAGGCTATCATAAAGATCCAGCCTATGTGGTAAGCATAGAACAATTACCAAAGCCGGAGAACCTAAAACAATTACAGAGGGTTCTGGGTTGCTTCAATTGGTTGAGCAAGTATATTCGTAACTATTCAATGTTGGCACACCCCCTTTATGAACTTCTCAAACAGAAAAGTAAGTGGAAATGGAGTGTTGAAGCAGATGTTGCTTTTAAAGACTTAAAAGAGGTAGTAAAAAGGGAGGTTACTTTGTTTTATCCGGACTTTGAGAAAAAATTTTACATTCAGACCGATGCGTCTTTGGTGGGCATAGGCGGTTTCTGTTATCAGATGGTAGACGATCACATCAGACCCTTGGGGTTTGTAAGCAGGTTGCTGAAATCGTACGAAAAATCTTATACTTCGACTGAGATAGAAGTTTTAGCAATACTCTTTACGATATCAAAATTCTCCTCCTTTCTCAAAGGAAGGCAGTTTATAGTAATCACTGACCACAAGGCACTTACCTGGCTCGAGACCGCTCATACCTGGAACGCCAGACTCACCCGATGGTTTATACAGATACAAGAATATTCTTTTGTGGTGCAGTACTGTAAGGGATCAGAAAACGTTGTGGCTGATACTCTTAGTCGTAGTTTTCCTGGTGTGACCCTCTCAGAGTTTAACGTTAATTGTTCAGGTGCTCAGTCCTTAGGTAGCTTAAACTTAACCAAGGAGGAATTGGTTTCGGCGCAAAGGGAAGATCTCTACCTGAAAGAAATTATCTGTCACGTATTGGGAGAGGTACAGTCCAGTGTGTCTCGCTCAAGGTCTTGGGGCCAAACTTATGTTGTAGAGGACGAAATTTTATATATCAAGGATTTTCATGATCCGAGTAAATTGAGGATTTGTGTACCAATAAATTTGATCGGTAGGATCTTAATACATTGTCATGATAACTCGGGACATTTCGGCGTAGCTAAAACTCTCGCTCTGATTTTCAAAAGTTTTCATTGGAAGAACATGAAGAATGACATCAAAGATTTTGTCAGGGACTGTGATGTTTGCGAAAGAACGAAACCCAATAAGCATCCGTCAAAATTTGTTTCAAGGTCTCATATAATTGATAGACCAGGTAGAACTTTGTTTTTGGACTTACAAGGACCGTTCGCGTCGGGGCCTAAAAAGGAAAGATTCTTGTTCACGGTTTTGGATGCCGCATCCAGATACTTAGTTGCTTATCCAGTTGTAAATAGTAATGCTCAAACTGTCATCGCGAAATTGATAAAAATTTATTTTGTACATCTTAGCATACCTATGCAGGTATTTACAGATAACGGACCACAATTTAGGTCAAAGTTGTTTCAGGAGGCGATGGAGAAGCGGGGAGTAAAGGTTGCATATACTCCAACATATCATCCTTCCTCAAATATGGTAGAACGTTACCATAGTGAACTAAATAGGCTTATGAGGGTCTTATGTTTCGATAATCATGGGAAATGGCCTGAGAGAATTGAGCAAGCTCTCTTCCTTTTGAATAATTCAGTATCGTCGCAAACAGGTTTCACTCCTGCTGAACTGAAACTGAATGTGAGTAGAAAACTTGTAGATTTTCATTCTATACTTAACGATGTTGGGAATGGCACTTGGAATTCAAAATTGCTGATGGCAAGTTGGTCGAGTTCTTCTAAAAGACGAAATAAGCTGAATCAAATCAATAAGAGAAGATTCAACAGACCAGCTATTAAAATGGGGAATTTAGTCTTTGTTAAAAACCATCAACTTGGCAACTTGAGTGACAAGGTTACAAAAAAGTATTGTGAACTTTACTTAGGACCGTACTTATGTATAAAAAATACCAATGATTCTACGTTGAATTTGGTAGATTGCATAACTGGAGATATATTGGAAAATCATTCCATTGAAAATTGTAAAGTGTGGAGTTGCACTCAGGAGAAATTAAAATATTGGTTGCAGAAGGTTATGGCTATGGGATTGGATATTATTACAGATATTAAGCCTAATCTTTTAGACTTGTGCAAAACTGATCATTCTAATAAAGATGTAGTTCAGTTGTAAGGGTTAGTGGCGAAGGAAGGTTCGTGATTGCGACGGCCATGTGAGTTTATGCCAGCGGCGGACAGTCTTGTCAAGTGGGCATAATCTTACGACAGGTCAACATATGACTGAAGGGGTTATTCAGGAGTCAGTATCTATATTGAGGTACTTCAGGAAAGGGTGACAAGTGCGAGCTTGGGCTTCTTACTCTTTGGTAGAAGGCATGCAACTTTATCTTGTAGCAAGATCAGATTCGTGTAAATAATGTATATTATAATTCATAATTAGCTATTATGTAAATCTTGTGCAGTATGTCTAATGTCTATGTGTGTACTTTGAAGTGAGATGTTTGTAAGGTGTTGAATTTCAAGAAGAGATGTTAGTGTACTGGGTTCAGCCCTTGTTGGGCGCCATTTATGACAAACTTGGTCATAAGCGACATTCTGCTGTGAATTAATTTGCCATTTACTCAAGTGAGTATTTGTAAGATATTTGATTCAGGACTGCCAACCTCAAATGGCTTATTTAGCGTAACAAGTTACCTAATTTATTGTTTGCACGTGAGATGGCAGCATCAGGCGGTAATACATTTGAAGTTCTTTAGTAATACCATTTGTACTCAATAGATGTCCTCGGTTGACACTTTGTAAAGAAATAGTCTTCTTTCTTAATTTTTTTTTAGTCGCTTGTTATAAAAATACTTCTGTGAATTATAATTTAATTAAGTAATGACATTATGCAAATTGTACTATTAATACGAAATCATCTGGGACTTATGCATTCATCTTGGGAAGAATGAATGTGCATATGATCTGAGGTGGAGAGTACGGCAGGATCGGAGTGTTTGGAAAACCCGGAAAAAAGGACGGAACGAAAGGATTCTGAAGGGAAGATGGAGAACGAAATGGACGAGTAAATTGGACATGATGATGGAAATCGAGGGATATCCGCTCAATCATAAACGTACGAGTTGATCTAAATAGAAAGATTGGAGCACGAAAGATGATGTTTGCCGATTTGATGATAATATGAAGCCGATGGACGCTTTTACGAAGGATAAGTGAATTTTCTTTTCGGCTTACAGGAATTGATGGTTGATATGCACAGGGACTATGTAAGTACGTAAAATTCTTTTATCTAAGTGACTACCAGATGCTGATGTAAGGATAATTGAGATAACCACCAATCATCGCATTCTGTATTATGCTAGCAGTCGTGTGCAACGGGTTATGGCCATAACATATTCGCGTTAACGCAATACCGCATAACGTGGTCGGTAACAAAGGATTCTAAGAATAGCTACGTGAAAGAATATCGTTGACTAGTCATAATAAACATTTATGAACAACATAGGTAATCTATTCATATTGACTGTAAAAGAGTATTGATTTCTCATGCATTGGCTTGTATGTAGCGCAAAGGCGTAATTAGGTCAAGGTCACGTGACGCATGATATCATATGATTTAGCTCTTATCAAAGTAGATGTTGAAATCTCAGTAAAATTCGTTGTTTATGTAACCAACGTCTCATTTAAAAACAAAAGTCTTATGATATGTTCATTTTGAACTCCGGCTGATTTTTTATTTTATTTTTATTTTATTACGCATCCATATCTGTAAGAGATGCATAAAGTCGGGAAAGATTGAATAAAAGGTACACCGCCATCCTTTGAGTGATATTAAAGTGTTGTCTGTCACAGATCGGTGTACTTCCAGAAAGTTTTGAGCAGGGTCAATTTAATTGTTTCATACCGACACGAGAAAAAACGTAGTATTTGTTATTAACATATGGCCTTTGTTCAGCGTTAATTAATAATTGTGAACCTTAATATACGAATTCTTTATCATGTTAATTGGTGAATAAAGTTCCTATTGTTAACTCGCGGTGTTGCAATTTAACCCAAAGGGTACCTCAGTGTGTAGAACATATTAGCATTTTGTGTACTAATACCAGTTTCTTTCCAGAAGGGGGGAAGCCCACCTCCCACTTTTCATCCTGAGATTTGTCAGTAATAATTGAATCATGAGGATATCTAGGGGCATACATTACTGTTAAGTTGTTAACCAGTACTACATTGAAATGGTGTTCTCAATCATCGGAATGATAGTTCCATGGTAATTTCAAGGGAATCTAGTATGGTGGCATAGGCCTTAAGTAAAGTTCTAGTTTCATCTCTCGCGGGAATTGTCAGTGGTTTTGATCCCAGGTGGCATACCAATTTAGTATTACCTGTCACTTTAAGAAATGAAATTTCAAAAGCATGAGATTTCGTAGGAATATTCAGAGGGATTATTTGAGTTTGGTCTAATTCAGTATATAGGGTGTGCCTAAAAAAGGGGGTACATTTTAGTTAAATGAGAAAGTCACATAGTGTTATGAAATTTGATAACTAACAACTTGAAGACTTAATCAGGTTTGGCTTAACTTAACGTACAGGGTGTATCTAAAGGAAAGGTATAGTTTGTCAATAAATAAAGAAAAGACTTTGTGATTTATTGTGGAAGTTAGGCTCCACATTACCTATAACGAGCGTTTATTCAACAACGAAAGGTGGATTCGTGGGAAGTTTATTAGATTTATTTGGAATCACATTATATGAACATAAGTTTAACTTGTGGCCCTCCAGTCATAGCTTCTAGCGCTACTGGCGAGACGTACGAGAACACATTGAATGGTTTAGGAATTTAGTTGGGAGTTTCGGGCAAGGTTGAAATATTAGTTGGTGGTTCTTGTCACGCGGTGGAATGTAGGGAAGACCCCTCCACTGGCGGATACGTCTCATAAGGGGAAGGGGGGCAAACATGTTAAGGGGGGGTGGTACAACGAGAGATGCAAAATAATGAAGAAAAGGTTGGACCGAGCTTTGAAACTCTACAGAAACACAAATAGCGAAGAGGGCAGAAATAACTACCTCATGGTCAGAAGAGCGTATAACAACATTTTAGAGCAAGAAAAAGAAAAATGGCAAGTTGAAAAATTCGAAGAAATTAGAAAGGCAATCTCGGAGAGGAATATTTCGGCATTATGGGGAGTTCTACGCACATTGAGGGGTCAGAAAAACAACTGGGTGCATATTGAGCCACATATTTGGGAATCTCACTGTCGTTCTTTACTTGGAGGGGAGGGGGAGACATCTCGAACAGAAATTGCACGGGAACGTTACTTCCTAGGGGACTACATACCGATACTTGATGAGGATATACGAGTGGATGAGCTAAGAATGGCGATTGGGAAATTGAAAAAAGGGAAAGCGGCTGGATTGGATAATATCGGAACGGACTTCTTTAAAGCAATTGGGGAAGACATTAATATGTTAGAAAATATCCGTAGACTACTAGATAAGATTTTCAAAGAGGGACATTTCCCGAAGGACTGGGCCACATCAATAATTTGCCCTATATATAAAGGCAAGGGGGATAGGAGCGACGCGGGCAATTTTAGGGGTATCTCTTTGCTTCCAATATGGAGCAAAATATATACGCATATTTTAAACCGTAGAATACAAAAGTGGTCAGAAATATTTGATAAAATTTCCCCTTTACAAGCAGGATTCAGGAAAGGGCATAGTACCCTAGATAATATATTCATATTGCACACATTAGTACTTGAGCGAATTAAAGAGAAACGAAAAAAGTTGTACGCGTGCTTCATTGATTACGAGAAGGCGTTTGACAAAGTTCACAGGGGTATTTTGTGGGGGAAACTGCAAGAAAAAGGAATGTCGGCGCGCATGATAAGGGCGCTACAAGCTATTTATGAAAACGTACAATTTTGTGTGAGATGCGATGGCCACAGAGTATCATCATTACAACCCTCGCATTCCGGGTTAAAACAAGGATGTATCCTGTCGCCAATTTTATTCTCTCTCTTCATTGATTGGGTGGCGAACGAAGTATCATGGGAGCAGGGCGCAACCCCATCTATAGGGGAGCAAGAGATACCTGTACTCTTGTATGCGGACGATATAGTCATCATGTCGGAGACAATAGAGGGGCTACAAAGGGGACTAAATAGCATATACGAGGGGTGCCAAAAATACAAAATGACAGTTAACATTAAAAAAACTAAAATCATGGCTTTCAAAAATGGGTATACTTTCAGCAAACAAGAAAAATGGAATTACGGGGGGGAAGTAATTGAGCCTGTCAAGCGTTTCACGTACTTAGGAGTAACATTATCTATGACTGGAAGTTGGACGCAACATATACAGACACGAAAAAGCAAAGCAAAGCTCGCAATAGACCAAGTAATACGTACCATAAGTAAAGTACCGCAAATGCCGTTCTCAGTGATTCAGGGTTTGTACAAGTCAATAATAACAGGAACTTTGAACTATGGGGTTGAACTGTGGGGGGCAAGAGGAGGGAGCACAGTCGCAAGCATTCAAACAGAATACTACAAAAAAGTGTTGTGTGTAAGTAGAAGTACTGCCAATTGTGGGGTACTTAAAGAATTAGGTCTAAGCAAAGAGACAGTACAAGCTAGGATGAGAACTTTAAAGTATTGGCTTCAGCTAGCAAGGGAGGGTAACACGACACTTAAGGGTCAATGTCTGATAATGCAAGTAAGAGAAGAAAATACACGGAACTGGGCGAGGGATATAAAAAACATGTTGAACTCTATTGGGATGGGGTGGGTTTGGGAAGCAGGAGGGAGGGTAGATACATCAGTTGAAAATCAAATTAGAGGGAGACTTATGGACATAGACAGACAAGAAATACTAGCCGACTGTCAGACGAAGACTTCACTAAGAGATCATTTGAAATCAAGGGATTGGGGGAAAGCAAGATACATAAACTTGGTAGGCAAAAAAGAAAGGGGAGGGATAGCATGGTTCAGACTGGGGGGTTGGAAACAAGTAAAAATTAAGAATGAAGCAGGGGAAACTATATGCTCTTTGTGCGGGGAGGGAGAGACGGGCGAGCATCTGCTCTCTGCCTGCCCCTCTACGCGTGATTTACGAGACAAGTGGGTTGAGAACGTAACAGAGAGGGAAATAATGGAAGTGGTAGAAGACAGAAGAGGAATCATAAGTGAGATAGTGCAACGAGTGGGGAGATATTTGTGGGAAGTGAGGGAGCGACGAGGAAAGGCGTTAGCGGACAGCGATAAGAACGAAGAAACCGCACAAAGTGAACCGAGCGTGTAATACGTGTACTGTGGGTCTAGCAGTGTGCAATGTATATGTGTTTTGTTTTGTTCTGTTCTGTTTTGTTTTTCACATTATTCAACAAAGAAATTCAAATTCAAGTAAGTCTCCAGACAGGAGGCCGAATGAACCGGACACACAACTTTATTTGCTTGTGCAATATTTCGATTGTTAAAATATACTAATTATGTTTAATTTTTTCTTTTGTATCTGATCAACTGCTAAGAGTTATTTGTATACTAACGTAAAGAAGGTACAATATTAATACATGACTTTGAGGGAAGAGAAAGTGTGTGTAATGTAAAATTAATGTAGTGCGTACAGCGTACAGCTCGCACAAGGAAAATGTAAATAAATACAAATACAAATAAATTGTTTCAACTAACAACTCTGTCAAAAAATGTAAATGACAAATATAGAATTAATTTGTATTATACATTAAAATGCTTGCTTTGAAGTTGTTTTTTTTTGGTTTTTTTTTTCCCCGTTCATCCGTTTAGAGGGTTATGTCCCTCTCTTCGGTACGTGCTGATACTTTTAAATATATAATAATAATAATAGATAGGCTAAGTGCACTTTTTCTATTTTTGGGATTATGAAATGAACACTAACCTGGTCTTGAAATGACCTTGGATTTTCATTGCTATATTATATAACACCCTACTTTCATTCTTATGTTAGTAAATAAATACCCTTTCTTGTAGTTTGATTATTAGTTGCAATATGAAGGGTATAAATGTGGTCGTAATTGTGGTGGATGATGAATGGTGTATAGTTCATAATCAGGATGTCTGGGCCCGATGGTCAGAGTATACAGAGTTAAAAGATGTTGTAGTGGAGTATACAATCTGTACGGGTAACAGTCGTGTATTGCATCTTCACGGATTGTGTGAACCAACGGTGGGTGTTCTTTGTTCATCCTGTTATTTATATATTCTTTTCGCAATGCCTCTAGGTGAAGTGTTATATGTGGAAAACTTATTCGTGTGTATAAGAGTCGAGTTGGACTTGGTAGTTTGATTCTGTATGCCAGTCGACATGCATGTCTCTCTATGATTTGTAGTCGTTCATAGAACGAGTCCTCTGCTGAGAGCCATGCTGTATGTCCATACGTAAGTACGGGCCGAAGAAAGGCCAGATAGGTATTTAGGAGGATGTTTGCTCGAAGTCCCCAATTCGTGCCGACAAGTCTCTTCATCAGCTGTAGTCTGTTTTTGGCTTTCTTTTTGATGTTCTGCAGGTGTGGTGTCCATGTTAGTTTTGTGTCAAATATGACACCAAGATATTTAACACTGTTGGTAGGAATTATGCGTGTGCCACGGATCTTAAGATCTAACATACTTGGATTTCTTTGTATCCGTGAGCGACATCCTGTAGGAAGAAATATTATGGCTTGAGTTTTTGCGCTATTGATGGTGAGTCTCCAAGTGTCGCACCATCGTTGAAATACATTAATAGCTGGTTGCATAATGCGATTTATTGCTTGAATTGTAGAACCACAAGCCAGTAGAGCTGTATCATCAGCGTATTGGTATGTTGATACCTGAGAGAATGTAGGCATATCTGCGACATAAAGTAAGTAGAGCAGTGGAGATAAAACCGATCCTTGCGGTACTCCGGCGTTCAAGAAGATAGGGTGAGACATATTGTTATTTATTGTTACATATGCCATTCGGTTGGTAAGAAAGTTGAAAATTAAACGAATGTAACAGAGAGGAAGGCGAAACTTATGCAGTTTATATATGAGGCCGGTGTGCCACACTTTATCGAATGCCTTTTCAAGATCGAATAGTATTAAACAAGAGGGTTTAGATGTATTGTACTGGTTGTAGATTCGATTTGAGAGTCTTAGTAGGTTATCCAAGACGCTAAAGTGTGGCCTAAATCCGGCTTGGTGTATCGGGAGAAAATTATTTGACAATAAGTGAGAATGTAATCGGCGGACTAAAATTTTTTCAAGGATTTTGCTGAGTATTGATGTTAGTTGTATAGGTCTATAGCATTTTGGATCTGTACGATCTTTATCAGGTTTCGGAAACATGAGTACTTTCGAGACTTTCCATTCGACAGGGTAATATCCAGTGCGAAGGATTAAGTTGTATATCAAGGCGAGAAATGACAACATTGCTAGTGGAGCTTTCTTTATCAAAACATATGTTATGGAGTCAAACCCTGGGGCAGTGTTTCTTTGTTTCGGACTGCGTTTGTTATATCATCTGTGGTAATTAAAGTAGTAAGAGGGTGATTTGCGTTGATAGCATGATGAGAACTGGGTTGCAGTTGTCTATTTTCAGGATGTACCTTACTTGTTATTTGAGATTCTAATCTGCTATTAGGAGCAAGCGGAAGCGGAGGAGTAAATGTGTCTTGGAGAATTTGTGCAAATTCATTTGCCTTTTCATAATCATTTGTAAGAGCTTGTTGTTGTGAGAGAAGAGGATACGTAGTACTTGTATGTTTTCCTGTAAGCATATGAAATCGTTTCCAGAATTTGCTAGGATGGCTTTCAGCATCAAGGTGATTGCAAGTGTCGATCCACTGACGTTGTTTGTGTGCCTTTATGTAGTTATGGACAGTTCTTATCCATTGACGGTGAACTCGCAGACATTCAGGATTCCTTGTTTGTACGTATTCCCGATAGGCACGACGTGATGCAGTCACTAGATGAAGGTATTTAGGTGGTAGTTTAGGTTTAAAACTGTTCACAGTTATCTGTGGTATATGTGTACTTGCTGCTTGTTTGACTTCTGACGTGATGTTTTCTACAGCCTTATCTAGCTCGTTAGAGTTCGTTGGAGGGGTGAAATTTTGAAAGACAGTGGAGAGATCTTCTCGATAACCTTCCCAGTTTGCTCTATTATAATCATAGATCCGCTTTGGAGGAACCTGTTTGTGTTGAGTATAGTGGTGCACTGGTAGAGTTATTTTAATTGGTGCATGATCACTTCCTATCGGTGCTAGGACTTCTATGTTCATTTTGTCAGCTAAGGAAGGTGATACAAAAACTACATCGGGGGTTGTGTTACTCTCTGGACGAGTTGCAGATGGTAAATCTTGAAATATACCTGTAGTATTGTTATCGATGGTAGTGTGGAAAGCTGTTCGTTCTGCATTTGTTCGACTATGTATATTAATATCAGCTAGTATGAAGTAGTGACGGTATGTAGAAGCGATATAAAGAAAGAAGTCCGTAGGTAGAGGGCTAGTGGGTCGTATATATACAGTAGCCAATGTCACATTTATACTTTTGAGATAAAGTGTGGCAATAGAATATTCTTGGTATGGAAATTGAGGTGGTAATATATTTGTTCTATAGGGAAATTTTGGCTTGATCCCTAGGGCTACTCCACCACATAATCGTTGCGCCGTTGTAGGACCAGGTGTATGTAGTAAGGAATACCTGGGTATGTAAAGGGGTGTGGCTTTGGGGATACGGGTTTCATTCAGTGCAAAGAAATGAATGTCTTCTTCCAGGAGTAGTTCCTGGAATATAGCTTTATGTTTCGGTAGAGAACGGATGTTCATAAATAGGAAATTATATTGTATATATCCCGCCATAATTGTATGAATAACAGTTAGGTTTCTAAACTTCAGTTTCCAGTGGTACAATTTGAAAATGTACATGTGGACCAGAATATGTAGCGAACAGGTGGACACGAAAAAGAGTCTTAGCTGTCTGTACTATCTGTTGTAATATATGTTGGCGTAGAAATGGGTGGATATTTTGTAGGGTTAATGTTTGAAATCTAAGTAGGTCTTCAACAGTCACTGGTTGTTTCAGAGAGTTCTGTGGTGGAGTTGTAGAGTCCATAGTTCTTAATGGTACAGTTAGGTCAGGGCGTGAGGCTTCGGGGTTTGGGCGTGCAGCACAGCGGTAACTATATGAGGGATGAGCCTGTTTGCACGTGTTACATTTGGGTGGTGCATTCAGATTTGTGCACTCTTTAGTCGTGTGTTGGCCAGAACAATAGCCACAGATAGGTGTTTCGGGGCAATTTGCCGTAGTGTGGGCGTTGTATTTCTGGCAGCGTTCACATCGTAACGGAAGAGGTGCCCTTGAATGCGATGGTTCAACCCTGTGTCGTTGGCGATATATATAAGCCCCTTCATGAAGTAAGCGATCGATTGTGCTGGAACAATCTGTTATTACTCGCATCAGGTAAGTTGGTCCGTTGTTGTTTTGGATTCGAACGCATTTTATAACTTCATGCCCTTCCAAACGTAGTTCTTCTAGTACTTCTTGGTCAGCAAGTTCTGGATCTACGCCTTTAATAACGACTGACATGTGAGGTGGTTTGTTTGGGGGTGGTGTTTGTTTGGCAGTTTTGGGTGTCAGTTGGGATAGAGCAGCCTGTGGTCCAAAGATTTCGAACGAAACTTTGTTTCTCAAAGTGGATAGAAATTGCGGATCTCTGGATTTTATAATGATGCCATTTCTGGTGAATATAATTTGTTCTACTTGTGCTCGGGGGAGGTATTTTTGTAATTGTTGAAGGAGCAACTTAGGAGTTCTGTACTTGGGGTCGTAATTTTGTAGTAGGAAGTTGTAGACAGTGGAATTTTCTTCAGTTTGGCCATCAATTTGTGTGGTATCTCTGGGATTTAACTTTGGATTGCGTGTTTGTTCGTGGTATTTTTGCTTCTTTTGTTGTTGAAGAGGGGATCGAGAGCGATCCCTAGCTGTCTTTGAATCAGCTGAAGTGCTTCTTGATTTTCCTCGGTCTTGTTTTTGTATGTTCCTGTCTCGAGCGTGTGCACCCCCAACTTGTTGGGGGAGCCCTTTATGCATGGTGAACACAGGGAGGAGACCTACCGATACTTAAAATCAACAAGGCGGAAACAACAATGAGAAACAGAGTTACAAGTGCTGCAAACGGGAATTGCGTGCACAGTTTGCTCCAGATATTACTGGGTGGCAAACACAGGTTGCTCCTGTACAAGCACGTGTTGCAAGCGTGGGTTGCAAAACACGGTTTGCTTCAAGATAAGCAGTATTGATACCTCTAAGCAACCGGGGGAAGCAGACGGCTTTTGCGGTAACTGGGGCGACACTAGAACTGCCGTGGCAGGCGGACGAAACTCGAATTCCAGGATTTGCGAGAATCTCGGAACTTGTGTGAATATCGGGAATTATGAGAATCTCGGAGAGCCTACACGTTACCGACGCACCGAGTTTTGAATTTAACTGGCAACGTCTTTATATCGTCGAACCTGCAGTGAGTTTTTGTTATGTGTGTTTGCCGATTTTCCTCGAGTTTGTTTGTTCTTTGGTGGATTTGTATCTTTCAAACATGTTACGTAATGCAGCTAGAAGTCGAGAGTTCTCAACGTTTAAAATTTCCGAAGATCTGGCGAGGTATGTACGATAAAAGTTTATATATTTTTTTCTATGTAGAACTAGTTTTCAGAAATTTATCTAACTCTGAAAGTTATTTTTACAACTATGCCTGATACCATTGAACGTACAGTAAAAATAATATTTATTTTGCCTAATTTCATGTTCATCTCGTGCTTGGACGTGTGCTAGCTCGATACAGCCTTTCTTTCTAGTAATAGTCGAATCTTGCAACAAAATTGAGGATGGGCTTATGTTTCCGTTATTGTCTAAAAAGAAAGCTGTGTGTACAGTCACGGCACGATGCCATTTTTGAATAAATGCCAAGTGTTTCGTCTGTTTTGTACATAATTGCACCACGTAAAAAAACAAACAAAAAAAAACCTGCCTTGTATATTTCCTCATATGTATATATTGTATCATCGACAGTTTCGTATATTGGCTAATTTTAAATTCTACCATGTATACTTGTGTTTAGTCAAGGCTTGCATGAGATGGTGATAATGAAATTGGTTGTGTGATGGTTTCTGCAAATCATCTTCACACATCTCTCTACTTTTGTGCCCAGCTTGCAATGTTGGCTTATGATGCAAGGAGGAACAACTCCCTCATTTTTCAACAAAAATGGAGAGGAAAGATGTTTCTGGGCAAACATATGTATGGTAATCTGCGGGAATTGTTTTATGTCTTTGTAATTAAATTAATTATTATTTGTGCTATGTGCTTGACTTTTTAAACTTCAAAACTAATAAACATTTGTTCTTATTTTCAGATTTGCAACTGGTTAGCAACAATCAAAATGATGGATGCAATATCTGCTTCCCTGCTTTTACTCTGAAGTGGCACTTCACAACTGTTCCCAGTTTAGATGCAGCAGTTCAGTTTGAGCCACAACCAAAATATTTCAAGACAAGTGATTTATGTACTAATGACATTCCCCTGACAATGTTTAAAGGAGATCTCAAACTAATGCACATGTGTGATGTCCTGCTTGGCACAATCCAGCCCAGCGGTATATAACCGCAGTGAAACTGTTCCGACATAAATCTTGCAAGATCCCTGTGTACTTACTTGCTTAACAAAGATGAAAAGTGAATAGAAAAAATATGAATGTCAGTATCAACATTATTAACGTTTAGTGAAAATAGGTTTTGAAAAAAATTGTTTTTCAGTGATTTGATCAGTTTATGGTGAGACAGATTCCTTGCAGTGGGGAAAAAAATAGTGTATTCTGTTTCTAGTTTTATGCCATACCCCAGTTTTTGTCTAATGCTGCTAAATAATATGAATGTTGTGGGGGGGGGGATATGTACTACAGGTAAGTTATGTGAAAACAGTCCAGGCAGATTGTGTAAATGATGTGCTAATGATGTATGATGTTTACCCAGCATTGTGAGGACAATCAGTTTCTACTTAAAACCAATAATTTTGAGCATTGGGTTTGAAAACCAGTTGGTATGCCTTGGTTTTCGAAGGACTGTTTTAGTTTACGGAGTGATTAGTTTCACCAGGTGGTGAAGCTAGCGTTTGAGCAATTTTCAGCAGATTTTAAGCTGCATGTCAGGGTGTCTACCAAAATAACAAATCTAAATTTTTTTCCTTTTTCTTAGCATGTATA
Source organism: Lepisma saccharinum (assembly GCF_977018435.1). Classification (NCBI taxonomy): domain Eukaryota; kingdom Metazoa; phylum Arthropoda; class Insecta; order Zygentoma; family Lepismatidae; genus Lepisma; species Lepisma saccharinum. Next base: position 28,050,274 of record NC_139238.1, read on the forward strand.
TAATCACGCCCTACTTAGGTATGGTTGGAAATTAAGAAAAATAGTTATTTTTATTCAATGAAAAACCAACAAGGCTGGTTAAGATGAAAACTGAAGCTGTACTTTAACAAGAGATTTAGACTTGCTTTAATTATTAATGCTTCAGACTTCATCCTGGATGGGGAATGGCCACATTATTTTAAAATATTTTTACAAACCTTTACGCATGCAACAATGCAATTCGGTAAAATTTTCAAAGCCGGGAAACTGGTTTCTTCAAATTTACAGGAGAAAGTACTTATGTAATTGAGTTTCTGTAGACTTGTGATAGGTCCTACAAGTGTTCTCTCTCATCGGTAAATTTATTTCACCGTTAATTCATGTTTGTGTGTGAGTGCTAATGGAACCTAACCTAACGGCCATAACCTAACCTTGTAGTCATACCTCGTCCCCGTGATGGTTCGTGGGGCTATAGTGAATTTTTGCCCTTCCGCAGGTATTTTTCTATGAAAATGAGTGCTAGTGGAACCTAACCTAACCTCGTAGGTATACCTCGTCCCCGTGATGGTTCGTGGGGCTATCGTGAATTTTTGAGGCTAACATCAATGGTTTTTGGGGCTAACATCAACCATCCACGGTAGCCCCAAAAATTCATGATAGCCCCACAAACCATCACGGGGACGAGGTATAGCTACGAGGTTAGGTTAGGTTCCATTAGCACTCATTTTCATAGAAAAATACCTACGGAAGGGGAAAAACAAGGAAGATTAATTAATATTGACTGGTAGACATATAGGCCTACATGTGCATCATCTACAATCTGGCTTGGCCTGCTAAATGGATGTGTGTATTCTTTAATTGCTGATGTGTTTGAAGCTTACATCAGTGTGCATTTGCTTTCATTGTTAGGTTAGGCAGGTCATGTTTATGGCTATTAGCATTAAAATTACTTCTGTAAATACTTTCCAATGCCTGATCATGTAATTTCTGGTCTTGAGCACTTTATACTATTCTCTCTACCTGGTGACGCACCCATTTTTAATTTAAAATAAATTCTTAAGAGTAAGTTCAGCAACACTTCTTTTGTTTTTAGTTGAACAAATTTATTTCTGCCGTCATGGGCAACATGATTGTAAAGAAACAAATATTTTTTTTTCTTCTGAAATCAGACTGAGTATGTATGCTGGCAACATATACATAGTTTTTCTTGTATGTACGCATTGCTTGCATTATAGAACTATTTTCCTGTAGTTTACGGTTATTACATTTAGTCAAAATGAAAATAAATGTCTGATGAAAGGAGCGTGTGTTCTCCTGAAACGTCACAAAGAAAAACTGTTTTCTTATGCTTGTAATAACCGTAAACTACAGGTAAATAATAATACAACATATACATTCAGGCATGTTTTGTTGCTTAAAAAAATGCAAGACACCAATGAAATGACACTGTTAAAGAATATGGTCACCCAATTTTTTTATTGACAATGTTCTATGAACATCACTTACAGTAATTCATGTTGTAAACATCTTTTTAAAAATCAGGGTAACACTTTACTATACCAGAGACGGATTTCTTCAAATTTACAGGAGAAAGTACTTACGCAAATCATTTTCTGTAGCGTTGTTGATGTTCGGGAATGTAGTTTTGATCCATTTTAATGCGAATGCATGTGGTTTTCTACGAAAATCTATTTCCAACGCGCTATTGCTGCTGCTACAAGCCGATGTCCGTATATGCTAAATTGAACGAAAGGAGTGCTAATGGAACCTAACCTAACAGGCCTAACCTAACCTAGTAGGTATACCTCGTCCCCGTGATGGTTCGTGGGGCTATCGTGAATTTTTGGGCTAACTTCAATGGTTTTTGGGGCTACCCGTGGATGGTTTGTGGGAAATAAACAGTAATTTTCGTTAGAAATTCATTATTTCACCTAAAGAAATGTTCCGCAATGTAAAATAGTACGTTAGCAATGTAAAGAATTGCGAAAGAAATCATTGATAGGTGTCTCCGGTATAGTAAAGTAGTACCAAAATCAGTATTCCATGGTCAATTTCCATTTTTTAATATTTTTACCTAATCTGTGGTGGTTGATTCATGATTACTGTTATTGGCTTTGTAGGGGAGGCAGAATGCCTGGTTAAAGGTTACCGAGGTTCCAGCTTGTGTAGTGGCCTGGACGGTCGGGCATATTGATCTCAGTCTAATAAAGAGTCAGCCAAACTGAACAATACATTTTACAGTGTAGTATGTGGACTAGCCTATGGAGATAACTGCTAATTAGTAACAGTAAGTTCTTTTCTGAACTGTGTTGAGTGCTGGTGTTAAAAAAGCAGTTTTTTTGTTGTTTTTTTGCAACAAAGTGAAATAACAAAATTTGCATGCAAATTGTCACTGGTTCTTATTTTAATTGCTGAAATCCTGTTTTTCATATTTACTTTAATGGTGACATATTAGCAGTAATTATTTCAAATTGAATGGGATTTTTTAAATTCAAAACTTGTAGCAAAAATTGCAGTACAAGCACCTCCACAAGTTGTAATGTAATATCAAGGGTCTATTTTTCACAAGGGATGCTTATAAGGTCTTGTGTTAAGCAGTGTTTTGTGTGAATTATAACAGCTATGTGTTTCCTTATTTTAAAAATAAAATTGAACTGTTACATTAACATGTCTCTTTTTGCCCCCAGAAGAAATAAGTTCTTTATGGATGGATATTGCCGCTCCAATGCCAAAAGCACGAAAGTGCTAAATCTTACTTTTGAGATGAAAGCATTTTAGTCAATATCCCAGATTATTAATAACTTTTGCATTTAATTAAATGTTGTCATTGGGAGAATATGCACCCACTTGTGACTGTTTATTACACCATGTAAATGTATCAACAAATATTGATGAGCAACTGCACTAGATAAATAGTCAAAATTTGCACACTCGTGGTTTTGGCATTGAACGACAATATGTGTTGCGTGTTGCAATATGTTCTGCATGAGGTTAATATATGATATAAGCGATTTGTTGATTTTAAGTTGATATGATCGTAGGATGGAATTAAAAATGTGCAATGCACTTTGCTTCTTATGTTTTGTTCTTTGGCATTGTAATTCACAATTATGGAATTTTGTTTCATATAATTACCCCATAAATAACCACAATTTCTAAAAATCTGATGTAGTGAAAGCAATTTTGGTCAACTGAAGAGAAATTGTTATTCATTTCAAACCAATTGTATAGCATAGAATGTGATAATTGAGAATCAGAGTGGAACCATGATTAATATAATGGCAGAGTAGCTAGATATACATATTTTCTCTTCCTATCCTTCAGCATCAAATATAAAATAATGCATGCAGACGGGGGGAAGTAACTTGGAATTATTTAGGTAGGAATTGCTATTTTTGCTTTGTTGCATTACTGAAGGTCTGTCAGCAAATTAGTTTTCAAAAACCTCATTCCAAATTGTGAGAAAATATTTACAATTCCTTCTCGGAAATTCAAGTTCCATCTTTCTGTGGTTTGTTTTCAGTGAAACAGATGAGGGAGAGAAATTTTTGAATAGTACTTTGCTGGCATGTACCAAAGGCCCAGTGCACTTTTTTCACAGCAACATATTTCAAGAGAATCTTAAGGAGCTGCCTTGAGAGAACACCTTAGTGATCAGCATCTATGGTAAAAAAAAATATTTTGCAAATAAATTCAATTCATGCCATAATGTTTGGTGTGAATAAACTGTAGAGGTGAGTAACATGAAATATCTGTATGAATTCTGTTTTGAAACTGCTACCAACTATGAGGGCAAGTGCAGTTTCTCATGCCTTGACCTTGCTCATTTTGTGCAAATAAAATTTAACATTTCCAGAAGTACTGCATTGATTTTTGCAAGTGAAGTTGGATGTTCATGTAATTACAGGTATCAGTAGACAAGGGACGTAACTTAGTTCTCAATGAATTAGAGGTTAGAGTTTTTTTAAAAAAGGATTGAAACCTAATCTTGCCTAATACTTTACAAAATTTTCATTTCTGCCACATTTAATTTGTGTGCTTTCATCAAATGCAGTGATTTTCTGTTATGAGCATGTTTCACCTACGTCACAAACTATTGCATTCTCTCTTTGAGAAGCCATCATGGAGGCCAAATCTTGTGAACACACGGAATTCAAGCAAGTGGGCTGGAGATTTGAACCTTATTGATGATGTACTTGGTGCAATATTCACATTCTTGAATCCTGAATTCAATGCACTTTTCTGCCATTATAGTAATTATTATTCATTATATATAATGTTGTTCAAACAAGTTCACTATTTTTTCTTACACATGGTGACTGTGCATCACATGAAACCCACCTGTTGAATCCTGTAATTTTTTCATGATAGATTCTGCTAGTTTTTGCAACTAGTTTGATCAGAAATTGCATTCTGTAACTAACGTAATGTAATGGAGTCTCAAATGTTTTATTTTACAGTACAGTTCTGCAAACATACAATTATAGTCTGTACAGTTTGTTGTAGGTTTTATTTTTCTACCATGTGTTAAGAAGATGCACATACTAAAGTTCAAAACTACGAAATCCATACTCTTGGTTAGGGTTGCCAAATATCCTTTATTGTGCAATTTCGTTTTGTTCCTGTAAAAAATTATATATTATTTCAATGTAATATGTAATGTGAATTTAAATGTATGAAATATATCACCTGTGTGTTAGTGTAACTGGTTTTTATGTACCCGTTCTGTGTGCAAAAAGAGAAATATGGCAACCCTTACCTTGGTGTATGTGTAAGTATTTTCTTCATCTAGAATATTTCTCGTGCAGAAAAAGAAAATTGAATACATTGTGAACAGAATTTTTCGGAGAAATTTAGCTTTTTTTTTTGCCTAAAAATGTCTTTTAGGAACTCATTGAAGACAAAAGATTATTCTTATTACGTTTCACGAAATTCTAACTAGTTAATAAAAATAAATTTATTTGTCTAAAAGATAAAATATTGGCCTATTTCTTCGAACGAAAAAGGCTTTCTTTGCGAAAATGGAAACTCAAAGCAGACGATCGGTGGTTCTGAAAGCAAGCAGACGAACGGTGGTTCAGGGAATGCTGTACGTTGCCATGGTAACGGCATGACGGAATCATGTGACGTCACGCTCCCGGCGATACTAGCGCTGCGGCGACAGGCGGAAGAAGCACGCTAGCAGACGACAAATGATTTCCACGGGAGGTATAGGAACATTCCCATCTGTAAAACCTATTTCTAATCTGTGCCTCTAAGTACTGTGCCCTGGAGGATTAGTTACTGGTGACCAGAGCTCCACCGTTGAAAGTTTGGGGCTACAACCTAGTTGCGGCCACGTGAAAAGTGTCGTTTGAGCTAGATATCCCTTCGCAGCAAGGCGTTCAACAATGTACCTCGGAAACACCAAACCACTGTATAGACTGCAATTACCTCCAGTCGTCCGTTCCAAACGTACTGAAATTACAGTCACAGCGAATGTTCCAAGGGGGTTTTCTCTCGACGCACTGACGTGGCTTTGAAGTACGTCAATCTTTCTTATACCTCAAGAAATTGAGAATATACATGCGGGAGTTTTGAAAATGTAGAAAGTATTTTGAAAATGTTCTTCATAAAAGTAAATAACTAAGCTGAAGCATATTTGCATAATTAAAGGTAAATACATTTCTTAACTCTACGCCTTTATTTCTATTTCGTTACATTTCTGACATAAAAGAAGATAAATTAAAGTTAAATTACGCTCCTGCCATCTACTGGTGCTCCAAATGCTAAATTCAACAGCCAGCTTTCCTGCGAGTCTGCACTTCGTGCTGCCATCTATGCGTGTTTAAAGATACTAATACAACAGGCACGAGGAACGATTTGGCGATGTTTGGGTAAAAAGCTGTTCTCTCTCTATTGAAAAGGGGCGCAGGAACGGAGCATCCTCATTGGCGGATTTAGATGAAGGATTACGGGGGCACGTGCCCGTATCTAAAGTACATATTATATATATTTTCTATTATCATTTTACGTATCAACGAATCTGTCTCTTCACATTTGTGTCAGTGTTGCCACAATGTGAGGGCACAATTTTCCTTTCCAAGGGGCAAAAATTTCCATTCACCTCCCTAAATAAGTAGTAGTAATATTTCCGTTGGTCCAACCCGGTCAAGAAGACCTACAACAACGGCTGGGGGTTCGTCGGGCTGATCACCCGTTACCCCAATACTGGTCTAAGATCTCCACGCTATAACAGGCGACGGAGGAACAGTGTGGGAGGGAGACCAGCAGTCGGTAGGTAAGCCAAGGCCCTTCAAGGGCTGTAGCGCTGTGGGTTTATGTTCCTATTGTTACCTACCCCAAAGTAACATACTCAAGAGAGAGTGCCTGAGGGTGAGCGACTGCCTTTTTCCATTCCCCTCCATAATATAACACCCATGTAATATAACAATAATGACAAACTATAAGATACAAGTAATAATTATAGTGAAATGAAATATAAAATATAAAATTGTGTGCGAATCGGTGACCTCATGACGGCAACAGAGATGAGTTTCCCACAGTGGATAACAGATGGCAGTGCTGTTAATGAGCATGAAAACCATTAGTTTTGAAGGAATGTTTAAGGATATTTTCAGCTAGAAAATTGTGAAAAAAAACATATACTTTAACACATTTTAAAAGTTTTGTAGACATTGAAATAACAGTGAAGAAAATATATATGTGTAGTGTGTAAATTAGAGCTCCCGTGACCGATTTATCAAGAAAAGTCTTCATAAGCAGGAGCTTTTGTATTTTTTCTTTTGTTGTTTGTAACTTCTGCCTGTGTGGGAGCAGGAAAAGGGTTATTATCCATTTTGCCTTGACCCATCTCACTCTAGTTTTTTTTATAGGAGATAACTTCCTGGAAATGAGGCCTTGCCAGTGTTGCCACATGAAGGGAAATTTTAAGACATCTGACTACATTATTACAGTTTATGGGAAGTTCCAGTTTCATTTTTTGTGCTCCCTTGAATATAGCCTGTATCTGTTTATATCTCTGTTAACGCCATGGATCAAGGAAACGACTTTGCCACGATGAGGATTAACGATAAAATGGATTGCTGACCAGGATCCAAATCTGGTACATCTCGTGAGGAAGCGAAGTGATATGTATGTAAAAAAATTGACATTTTTTATTCACGCGGACATGCCAATAATAATAATAATAATTACAGCAACTGCTACTACCACTACTAATACTTATTATTATTATTATTATTATTATTCCAAGAAACTCTTGTACGCGGATGACCTGAAAATATTTAAGTCTATAACGAACGAAAATGATACCTTGGAACTGCAAAACGACATTGAATAACTAAAACTCAATTTTAACAAATGCAAAATTATGACTTTCACTCGAAAGAAACAACCCTACACGCACACTTATACAATCAGTGGCCACACGTTAGACAGAGTGGCAAGTTATAAAGATCTTGGTGTTCAGTTTGAAGAAAATAACAGTTTCCGAAAACACATCGACCGCATTGTAGCAGAAGGGTACCGAAACCTAGGGTTTATAATGAGAATGGGAAACGACTTTAAGAAATTAGAAACATTCCAAACGCTATACAATACCTACGTAAGGTCGAAATTGGAATACGCGTCTATCGTCTGGTCCCCACAAAACCTAAATTAAACCAGCAGAATAGAGAATGTACAAAGCAAGTTCCTTCGATTCCTAGGACTGAAAAGAGACGGCGTTTACCCCAAATATACTGCTTATCATACCCTAAAAAAATACTTCAATGTACAATCCCTAGGCGATAGAAGAAACATACATCAGTTACTATTCTTACATAAACTTTTAAACGACTCATTAGACTCCTCTCAGAAATCCCTTTTTATGTACCATATATATAAGGTAAGACCACGGAAAGAGCTGTATCAAGTACCGAGAGCTCAAACAAAATCAGCCAATGCGGCACCCACTCGGAGAATGTGTAGGTTATATAACGAAATTGCAAAGACATATGATAAGATAGACATCTTCCAAAGTTTTCGAAAATTCAAAAGGGAAACAGAAACTTATTTCCAAAGCGAGACTTAACTTTGTTTATTAGTTCAGTCTCTTTATGTCCAGGCGTAGAGTCCATCCTATTTTTCTTTTTTCTTTTGTGTTATTTACTAATTACTGTCATTACATCTATATATCATCGTTTTTAAATGTAAGGTGAAGTACATATGTTTTTCCTTGGTTATTTTCTTGGTTTTCATGTATAAATTCTAACCCAAACTGTCAGGTTAATACTTTATACTTCTCTTTCATATCTAAGCGTATATTAATTTTTATATTACTGTAACACATATTATCATATTATTGTACTTTTTGAATTCTTCTGATTGCATATTTTGTGTACCAAACAGTGTTATAATACAAGACACTGTAAATGGGCATTTGCCTGTAGTGTCATGTCTTTAAATAAATAAATAAATAAATTATTGTATGATTTGCTTAGGTGAAGGGAAAAATTGGTTCAAAAAAGGAAATTTTGCCCCTTGGAAAGGGAAATTGTGCCCTCATATTGTGGCAACACTGGGCCTTGCGCGATGAAAAGCTTTATTATCCATTTTGTACCTTCCTGGTGATGAGACCTTGCTCGAAAAGGTTTATTATACTCGAAAATTGTGTTACGTCAGTTTTAGAGGCGAACTGCTGCACCAATTCTTCGGGACAAAACTCTGCCTTCAACTATTTACATTATGTTTTTTGTTTTGATTTGTGAACTTCAATATTTTCTATTTCTACATTGAACCGAACGAGTCGGTGACTAACTCTGCTGTCGTCCAGATCTTACGGAATCCCGCTTATAATCCAACATTCGAAATTACATGATAACAAAAATGAATTTTCCACTGAGTTTCAAGTGTTAAGCGAGACGCATGTAATTGTAAATAAAGTGAACATTAACTCGAACTGTCAAATGAACACATTTAGGAAAATGAACTTTCCAGTGACGTTTTTATAAATTGGGAAGAACATTGAAATTGAAACAAATATTAATGCTGAACTGTCATATTACCTATGTATTGTTATATTATATTCAACATGTTAATTTTATGTACGTCAAATTAATCCTTCTTATTAAATCCTTGTTCGAAATTTAACAAACGCATCGTCCATTACAAGATAAGTTAAGCATTTCCTTTCCTGCATACAACTTGTTCTACCGACAACTAAGCCCCGCGGTCGAACCAACGCTACGCAGCCCGCACCAAAATAATTGCTGAATCCAGGAAGGAGGCACTATGAATAAAAAATGTTACACACATTTTTCACATACATGGCTGCATCATCCCTTTCTGGCCAGATCCTTGTTACTCCTCATCGTTACAATTATCCGAAGATACAGAAAAGCGACCTACAATAAACTTAACAGATATATAAATAGATATAGCAGAGGCGTGGCGTGCATGTAGCCGCTGTTACCGCAGGTAACACCAAAATATAAAGAATTGAAGAACCTGTCTTAAAATATTATTACGTACATAAACTGGTAATATTGTCGTAAAGTAAACATTGCAGACTGACATTTTTTCTGACACCGGCAAAAGCGAAGAGGAGGACTGATCCGGTACCCTCCACAGGCAACATGAGGAAAGGGCCCTGAGCCCACGCAAGGAAGACTTCGCGTCGCGGCAAAGACTGACCGCGGGGGGAGGAGGAGGGTTTATGGTATGCCTGTTTAGCCGGCGCAGTTGTCGGTGACCCTTACCGGAAACATACCAGTGTTGCCATATTCAATTGACAGAAAAGAGCTAAGTCGCCTAATCGGGTCTATCTTACTCTGAAGGTGTCCAGTCACACTGGGGAACGATGGCGCAGTGTTAGTAGCGTCGCCGCCTTATAATCAAGGGATTCCGGGTTCGATACCCGGTGGAGGCACAAGTGGTTCGGATCCAACTTTAAACTGTCCCGATTAGCATTACTGTTCATGAAGTGGACTTAAATCGCCAAATCGAAATTTTAAAAAATCAAATCACACTGGGGCAAAAGCAAACTACCAAGTGATATTTTGTATTTACACTAAATATCAGCGATTATGAAAGTCCTCTTTGTCCTTCTTCGACATCATGGGCGAGAAGGAGAGGAGAGGGATGGGTATGGTCAAGGGGTCCGCTGTCCTTCTAAAAATGTCAACCTAAAATTCTATATTTCACACATATAATATTATTTCGGTTACAGGAATTTGTGATAATTGTTGATAATACAGATTGACATTGACATACGTTGTCGCAGGAATGCAATAATTTCGGATTGAATCAATGTTTTTGAGGTGGTACAACTGTTTTTGGGTGAAAACAATACTTACAAGCATAATTTCCCGATTGTTATCTTAGCACGCTCTGAAGTGTCAGGTGTCGCAGGTTCGAATCCTCAGCAAGAAATAGTTATTTCAATGTTCGTTGTTATTATTTTACTTACATAATTATAAAAATTAATAATTACATACACAAAGAAATAATAATTTTATTTCAATAATTCACCACGCATCGTCATCGTCACGATTATACTATAAAGCGAAAGCCTTAAAGGTAGCAAAGGACGTAAAATATACGAAATAGTAGTGGTGTCAGAAATGAGATTTCAGTGGATTTACGAAACATGGGAGTGGGAGTAGTTAGGAAACAGATGAAGACTACATCTACTCTACATACGTCTTATTTGAAACGAAAATGTTTCGCGATTTGGACAAATCTGGTTTCAAAAGAACCAAGATGGCAACATTGGTAGAACTGGACTTCTTGCAGGTTCCGAAGGAAATATTGGGGAAGGGCCGATGCTGAGAGGGGAGGGGGCAAGGAGGGTGCTTCACGTGTTACAAAAGTAAACAACGGTTTGTGGGAGGGACTGTGCAGGGGGAGTTTTGTGACTGGTGTCTTTCGTCTTTATGTTGTTTTCCGGCATTGTCAATTAATTTATGAAGCTTGCTCCGAGTTCCGAGGTGGCGGGTTCATCCTATCTGAACAGTGTGTGTAATCGTGCGATAGAAGATATTTTGAAGCAATCTTTCGGTTCGTTATTTTGCAGAAAAAAATCGAAATTGTGGCGAAAGGGAGGCCAAAGCCTATTTTGAACGATTTAAAAACCAAGTCGTCTGCTGAATATGGCCGACATTTCAATGTTTCGTGGTATAACGACTATCCGTGGTTATGTGGATGTGTGCAGTTCTCGAAACTCTTTTGTTGGCCATGTACTCTATTTTCGGGTGAAAAAAAAAAACGTGTCGAATTCAGATGTGGATAACATGGACCATGACCATGACGCACCCAAAAATTCAAATTCAAATGAAAAACTTCTCTTTATGACAGCATCATAGAAGTTTTTTTATTTGATTTGATTGATTTTGCTTCGCTTGTGCCACTTTTGGCTAATTTGCGAAGATGGGGATGAGTGATGATATGATTAAATTGATGAATAGACATCACAAACGCCCATGCCCAAGCTAGGTTTCGAACCCGGGATCCCAGCATCATATAACTATTTTCAAAGTCGGATTGATCTGCTCTATAAGTAACCTTCGATGTTTCTGTAAGTATCAAATTACGTATTATTGTGTCAACAACCAATGTTTGCGATTTCACTTTAGTCCTTATGTCAACATTTTTTTTTCTGATTAATAACTTTACCTAGTTTACTTTAACTAGTATTGAATTGCATACGTATCAGATTAATATTATATGAACTACTTGGAAGACATTGGGGGGAAGGGGCATGAGGTGGGGAGGCGCCCAAGTCTCCCTTAAATGTCCTACTGATAACCGGTAACAGTTTTAAAAATCCACGCCACGCCACTGAGATATAGGCTTATATTCAAAGAAGCAGTAATAAAAAGGAATAGCAAAATAAATAAATAAATAAATAAATAACATAAGAACGAAAAATGTGGATATGAAACTTGAACTTAACGTAAACTGTAATGCTGTAGAATCAGATGTCTTAAAATGTTCCTGAAATTGTGATATTTTTAATCGAATTTCCCCTTTTCGCTTAAAAAAAACGGTCCGAATTTCCCTACAAAAGGGAAATTTCCCTTCATGTGGTAACACTGTTCTGATTCTTCCTCATAGACAATCCTAGTTCCTGATCTTTTCTCCACAGGCATTAGCCTCCTGTCGTTTATGTGTATACATTCCTGACATTTTTTCCACTTCTTTCCCAACAAGAATAACAGAAGCTTTTCATCTGTAATTACATTTCCAGTATGATTTTTTTTCGAGCACGGTACTTAGCGCTGCGCGAATTAAGCTTTTTGCTTTGGGGGGGGGGATGATACCCACTCTGTGCCGTATTTGTGATTTTATTTTGGGAAGTAGTTTCTTTTTTTTTTAGGTATGCAATTTTTTATATCTTATCAACCAGTAAGCTAAACTATTGACTTGCGGTTCTAATCAGGGGCCAGGGGGCTGAGCCCCCCCTGGAAATTCCGTCAGCCCCCCCCCCTCCCGGCACTGCCGTCAGCCCCCTTGATATTAGGTAAAACTATTTTGTGTAATTTGTTTGCAGTGAAGAGTGAGAATGTAGACAGTAGATATTATTTTGCTCACAACTTTGGCGAAGGATAAATTCACAGAGTATGAACAACAGCTATTACATTCGTTCATCTTATTTATAAGAAGGAGTCTAAGTAGAGGCAAGTATTTAAGAGATTCTCTTCTCTAGACTTTAGAAAGTTCCTTCACAGGGAGCTTCTTTATCTGTACCTTCGCTGCTCATGTTGCGACCTCCCATTTATACAGAAGTATGTGACTTTTATGTCATTATGCTAATTCCCTCCGCATCTGCGTCAAAGGTTAACAGCTCCCAGGTTTAGGGAACGACGGGGTGTTTTATTGTTTCGGCCGTGGGTAGAATGTATGCTAGGCACTATGATTGAACATTGTCCATCTTTTCTTCAGTGATATAAATATCTGCATCATCAAACGTATAATATGGAGTGTGTAGTAAGGGATGATTTTAGTAGCAGCCAATTAACACTTCAAGCGATATTTTAAAAGATATAGAAAAATTTAGTATTTGTGTGATATTTCTAAACTTTATGTAACTTATTTCCCCCCTCCCCCACACATAAACTTTTGAAAAATGGACTTTATTTACAAAGCCCCCCCTGATAACCCTTGAGCCCCCCTGGAGTTCAATTCTAGCTACAGGACTGGTTCTAATTTCCATAAAACAGTTTTTCTAAGGTAGATCATTAAATCTTATGATAGCATTAATGTGCGCGCATGTAATTTAGAGAGATTTAGTATACATCCTAAGAAATCCCAAACCCGTACACAAAAGAGCTATCGAACTAGAGACACCGAAACCTGGACCGAATTTCTATCGCCAAGTTCAAACTTAATGTCCATATAACGTACTTACAAGTTTCTTCTGAAGATGCAAGAACCCATACATTTTAATGGGTTCTATTTTTTATCACGCAATTTAAATTCGGTCCAAGTTGCGTATTGTTTCATTTTAAAAAAGGTTGCTGGAGCGTATTTAAATTGGTGCGGGGAAAAATGTTTCTGGACCGAATTTAAACTCTTCCTTGAAATAGGTTCCTGGACAGAATTTAAATTGATACTGGAAAAAAAAGGTTCCTGAACCGAATTTAAATTCTTCCGGAAAAAAAGTGTTCCTTGGCCGAATTTAAATTGATCCTGGAAAAATATTCCCGAATCGAATTTAAATTGATCCTAAAAAAAATTCCTGGACCGGATTCAAATTTATTCAGAAATAAATGTTCCTGGACCGTATTTAAATTCATTCACAAAAAAAATGTTCCTCGACAGTATTCAAATTCATCCGGAAAAAAGTTTCCTGGACCGAATTGAAATACCTTACTGATGAAAAAATTATTTACGGTCCAGAACCCATTTACGCGTGCTGATTTTCTCTCCTGAACCGGAATTGAATTTATTTAAAATTCCCGGACCTTGGATACAAGTGGATTTAAAGGTGGATTTATAATCTTTCATTTTGCCATGGTCTTGTCTATCGGATTAATCTCTCTGCAGGTGCGGATCAAGTTGCCACGGTCGAGTGAGTGACGTCACCTTTCAGACTGAGGGCCGTGTCCTGAGCAGCCAGCGTGGAATCGTGGCACAGCAGCACACAAAGCCCACCCAAGAGCATGGAAAAACGTAGTGATTTTTTTTTTTTAAAAAAAAAAACACAACATTAGCTCCATACTCTGGGCACTAATGCTAGTGAACTACACATCCTAACATGACGGCGTACATCTTCATTGTGAAGGTATTCTTCGGTGAAGCCTTATACTGTGAACCTTCCGCCAGATGCTCTAGTTGAAATGGTAATTACAGCCAGAAACCTGGGAATCGAGGAACGTCGCACGTAATGCATCGATTCCTGAAAGTTCAGCACTTTAGGCTCGTTCTGTCCAGACCACATTATCAGAAATGAAAACAGTTGCTTGCATGTTCGCTGTTTTATCTGGGAGCAATGCATACAAGACTGGTATGACAAGCGTCTTGGCATGTGTGCTTCCTATATCTGCACGTATGCTGCACAATTGGGAAAAGTGCTTGCAGAAACTGCTAAACGTTCCGTCAAGAAACAATTGCTCGCTGTCCCTCAGTACTGTTTTCAAACCCTCGTAACCAAAACAAAGAATTCGTTTGCCTCCTTCCAGTGCGTAATACTGTAAAAACTCACTCACTCGACGTTGGCAAATTGCTCCGCACCTGCAGAGAGATTTACCCGATAAATAACATCGTGGCGACTAGCACGCAATCGATTTAAATCGTGTGATTTTTTTATTTTAAAAAAAATCACCGATTTAATCACTTAGAATAGGCCTAAATAATTTATAGAATAATGTACATAAGGAGTTTGTAGATATCAGAATCACTTTTGGTGGAAGTACATTAATCTCGAAATGATTTATTAGTCTCTAAGAATGGAAAATAAAGGAAACAAATGGGTGAAGGTTATACGAAAGGAACGTAAGCTGTAAACACACTCAAATTTCTCTTGATTTAAAATTCAATAATTTTTATTGGTAAAAATTTGCAAACATTTTGTGCAGAATAATATACAAAATACTAATCGTGTTAGACAGTAAATAGTGTCATTATCATTACACTGTACATAAATATGCACTTAATATTTTGCAAACTATCTTTTAAAAAAATATCAAAATTCAGCTACAAAAAGTATACAAGATATTTTAAGCTACAATTATAGAGTACATCCTGAATGTTTTATTTTTACTGGAAGAAAAGTTAGTGAAATTATTATAGTTTCATTAACGCACTCAACAAACATTTCCATAGTAGGTTCATATATACGGTATCAGAAACAGAAAAATGTATATTTACATATATTTTTTTTTATTTCCTTTAATCAAACTGTTCAAATATTTTACAGGGCCATTTACTAGAAAGCCATTTCTATAAATAAACATTTTATATATATTGTGCCAAAAAACTATCCAAGCAATTTTAAGTGTGTTTTTAAAAAATATATAAATAAAAATCGATTTTAATAAAACAATTATCAAAAAATATTTTTTTAATAAAAATCATGATTTTTTTACACCCTGGTTGGATATTTTCAACCAGGAAATAAAACTTCTTTACCCAGGAATAAAAATGGCACTACATACTGTTCGTGGATACGTTGCTGTCTCTTCGTTGATTCCCAATACTTGTATGCGTACCAAAATGACTCGCGTACTATCGACGTGGCCTTTCGCCACGTCTCGTAAGCTCGCCGACGTGCTTCTCTTATTTGGAAAGTTTTGAACCTAACTTTACATGTGTTCGGGCTCTAATATGGAATAAATATTCAAAGTATTATTGCCAATTATTTTAATAATAAAGTGAGTAAGCAATAACAGATTCAAGATAGTTAGATTTCTTGTATAAACGAATTCAATAGCGACACTAAGTTGAAAAATCAATATTTTCGTCTTTTGTAATTTTCACATTTTTAAATGTAATTGAAAAATAATTGTTTTCCGTCATTCCCCATCAAATTTCTACCTCTCCTCTGTAATAAATTCTGATGCTCATGTTTTGAAATTCGAAAAGTCTAGCATTATTCCCTTACAGTAGTTTCCCTAGCAACGTCCGTTTCCATGGACAACAACAAGCACGGCAAGGTCTAAAGAATTGTTTGTTATTATACCCCTAAACATTTAGTTTAAACAAGCACGATGTAGATATTTTCGCATTGAGTATAACAATATATGCATAATTGTATCTCGACTGAATCATCTTATGTAGTCACCCTTTTTGAGGCACCTTTTCAAAAGCAGGAGTTCATTCATCTGTGTGTGATGTGTGAGAAATATAATGCAGCTTGACAATTTAGAATCGAAGGAAACAATGTGAGCAAAAAAGAAAAGCCATGGAAACGGTTGCTAAGAACGTGAAAAAAGGGCATTTTCACCCTTAAAAAAGGGCCAATTAAGGGATTTCTTAACTTTCTCGGTCATGGGAGGTCGTAGTCGGGCATTTTTTGTCTCAGGGGCTTCCTTCATGGAGAACATTTATGTCAGTGAGTCAGTCAGTGGTGGAATTGGGGCTTTATATATATTGGATGTACATTACATTTACCTAGAATATTCCCGTAGCTCTGGCTCACGAATCTTCTAAATGCTTATTATCCCTTCCCACAGGTGACCACATGAACGGATTCCTGAACGACAATTGGGAAGAAATCTTCAAGGAGCTGAGACCGTCTATTGAGAAAGTCCTGGATAGTTTAGCAACGGAGATAGTGGGGCAAATTGTCACGAAGATACCGTACCACAAAATATTTCCAGTCAAGTAACATCTTCACCGCTGCATCTTTTTATTCATTTTCATATATTTAGCATGAAAAGTACATTACCTTATCACAAACCTGTATCATTCATTGCGTCATATCCATTTTGTAATAAATTATCATTTGTATGTTAAATGCGTTTTATTTTAGTGCTGAGGTATCATATTTTCGCTAACAATGAACACAATATTTGATATGAACATCTGCACCCATTATCTCAAACAACATGCAGAAAGCAAGGCTTTTTTGTTCACGTAAGCTCTCTACCTCGGTGAGCATGGCTATCCAGACCCTCCGTTAAGCTCTATCTTCCCACTTTTTCTTATTATCTTCCTATCTCTTTGCTTCTCCCTTGTTCTTCTCTTTTCCAATTTTTCTTACCCTGTTTCTTCAACTTATTTTCTTGCCTTCTTTCTCTTTCTTCGTCTCTGTCATCTTCTTTCCTTCTTTGTCTATTCAATTTTATTCCTTTCTTGCTGTTTCTTCATCTTCATTTATCTTTTCGTTTTCTGTCTCATTCTTCCTTTCTTTGTCCATTCCATTTTCTCTCCTTATTGCTCTGTTACTTTATCTCTCTTTTTGATCATTCTTTCTTTCTCTTCATTTCTATTTCTTTCTTGTTTTTTATTCTTTTGTCTCTTTTCCTACTCAGTTTCTCCATCTCTGTTTCCTTTTGTCGATCTTTCTTTCTATTTCTTTCTTTGTCTATTCCTATCTTTTTCTTTCTTGGCTTTTCTTATCTCCATCTATTTTTCTTGCTTTCTTTCTATCTTCCTTCTTATCTTCTTTCTTTATATAATCATTTGCCTTACCTTCTTACTCTGTTTCTTCATCTCCCTTCTTATTCTCGCTTTCTTTTCCTTTCTTACTATTTCTTTCTTGCTTTTAATATTCCTTTCTCTTTCTCCCTTTATTTTTACTCGCTCTTTCTTTCTATTCTATTCTATCTTTCTATGGATGGATGTAATTTCGCCGAGTGGCATAATTGTGGCTTCCTTGTCTGACAAATGGAGTGGAAACCAATTACACCAAGAAAAGCGTCGTGTTTGATAAAAAAAACACGTTCGCTAACATCACAACGCCATCTAATGCTTTTTCTTGAATATCCCGGACGGTCACGCCTGTATAAAGTTCACCTTCTTCTGTTGCACACCACTGCAGCCGAAAGAAAATATTTTACTCTCATTTCAGACGAACATTTAAGAAAAAAGGCATGGGATCTTGTTTGACCAATTAACCTACATTTTGGTCGGTGTTGAATGCAAAACAAGAATTCGTCTACACGTGATACGTTCATTAATAGATCACTACACGATCAGATGTGTCTAGAAAAGGGAATCGGTAACATTGGATGCCGAAAGATCAAATAGTTGGCTAAAAGTAAACGGCACAACACCCAGCGAAGCTATTGGCGCCATATTAAATTAATGTGGTTCGTTGTAGATTTAATATCAATTTTCTGCTACTTTCGATATCAATGAAAATACTGATTCACGTCACGTTATATTACGAGGGCTGATCAACAAAGAGTGAGACTGTTTTTTTATACATATATACAGACGTTTATTACTCTGGAGGAAGGGTTATGTGTACCTTTTTCAAAGTAGTTCCCCCGACTGCAAATTAATAAACGTTTTCGAGCAGGCCTCATCTCCAAGAACTTCAAGGTATCATACTGCAGACAACAAATATGCTGATTCTTTTAAAACTCCCAAAACTAATGATTTGTAAGAGAAATCACCAGGTGCTTTTTTTCACTGATTTATCCAAAAAATCACGCTCACTACAGTGACTGAATTTCTTAAAAGCGATTTACGGAAATTGGCGAATATACTAACAGGGGATCTGGAATTCATAATGTAAATGTTCAACACTAAACGCATGGTCATGAAATTAGGCGGGTGGCAGAAGTTCTCGCTGTTGCCACGTCGGAGCACAACTCCATGTGTTCCGAGGTTTAAGAGAATGGTATATCTTGTTGTAGAGTTGGTCTTTGTAATCCATGTGATACAAACTGACAGTATTTGCAGATATAATAAGGTATACGTATATGTGAGCTTCACAAACATGCATTCAGTCCCCCGTCCCCCCGCTTTCGTTGTATTTCTTTCCCCATTACTTTTTAATGGTGTATATTTTCTTATTTACAGGGAAGAACTTACATACCTTTATCCTCACCTTGTCGACCCCCTCTCACACACACAAATGCATGCACGTAATCCTTTCATAATTTTTTCTCATCTGAATTCTCTCCATTCACTCCACTCTAGAAAAGGTGTCGAAGAGTCTCGATGCGGTCGTCTATTGAAAAAGACACTTGGCAGGTTTTGGTCCAGGCCCGTATCCAGGATATTATTTAGGGGGGAGGGGGGATCATCCTTAATCAGCAGCGCCATCTAAAGTCGAAACAGTTGGGAGGGTAGAAGCCCTGGAGAAGAATTTCTCAGTTTAATCCTACTAAGGAAGTAAAATTAATTACCACCATAGACTATTTAAAGTTGATATTTGCAGGATTTCGGGGGGCTTCAGACCCCTTATCACTTCCCCTGGTGCTGTGCCTGTCTTGACCCCTCAAAGGTCTGCTTCTGCTTAGGGTTTTCTCCTCAGAATCTCTTCTTCTGTCTTTCCTGTGTCAGTCTTGATATAATCTTCCCATTTCTCTCTCATTTAAGTCCCCTCCCATTCATTTTATCTTTACATGCTTTCAACTGTGGATATAGTCTCATTCCTTTAAGTTAAGAAGGAATTTTCCATACTACTTTTTTAGGTGAACGGAGCAAATAAGGTACCGTGTAGCCTACTGTTTAATTCATGCGAAAATTATGAAACGTATGAAGGAAATTCTTTACCAATGCAAAAGGCAGCAAAAGTTATTAGGTTACAAGAAGTATTCGTGTTTGTGAAACCAGCATCTCCCTTAGGAGAGGGGCAAGGATTCGCCCTACGTGAAGCCTAGCAGCAAACATATTTGAAATGTAAGTTTTAGCATACCTGGCGGTTCGCATTCCATTCTAAACTGAAGGTGCAGTACATTATATATTCAAGGATGGCGACAGAAGATATGTAAACCTAGACAACAGTGAATATTTCTTTTGTTTTGTTTTCGCCATAATTCAATATGCAGTTTTAATATTGTGAGATTTTTACTGAAGAGAGTGCTGCTTCCTGGATGCGGGTCAATGAATGATCCTTTCACTTGCCACACGGGGTTTTACAAATTGATAAGTGCATGTGAATCCTTTCATTTAATTAATGTCTTAATGGGAAAGTTTTAAAACACACAAGGAACGCACAATTTTTGTTCAATCTGCATTAAACTCTCCCAGCATAAAAACATGAATTTTCACACAAGATATCACTGAAAATGGATAAATAAAGGAATTTCCGCAAAATGAATATCGAAAAATCTGATATTTACTGAAGTAAATCTTCATCTGGCCAATGCAGAAAAGGAGATTTCTCTATACGGTTCAATAGCATGCATAGCGCGTGGGAAAACAATTTTTCACATACTTGGTAAAGTAATTTAAACCAAAAAATTAATCAAATTTGATCTTGTTAGCTACGTAGCAATTCTTCTCTTGTTCATAGCGCTTCATTTATTTACAATTATCACCATAGGCGTGGACTTTAGAGGGGCAAGGCACTTTCTGCCCTCCAAATTTCTCAAGAAGTACATACATTAAAAAAAAAAATAGTTTTGTTAATCTTGCCCCCCACCCCTCCCCAAATGTTTACATGAAGTTGGCACCCTTTGATTATTATCATACTATCGAAATAAAACATCCATTACCCAAAACGCCAGGATAGAAAGCCTTGTCGTGAATCGAAGATCTTTTTGCATACCACATGGAAGTAATGTATTTTTGTTTACGTGTTGGGTTGTTTTTTTATATTTGTTCCATTTTGTATGATTTTGTACTCCCCACCTCTGAAAACGTGCACTTTGGTTACAGCCAGATATTCCACTACTTCTATAGCCACAGAAGTATTAACTAAATCATGTCTCAAGTTTTAAATAAGAGATAAGTTTGACAGGTATTATTCATCCATCAAAGTATTTGCTAACGATTTTCCTTTTCTTACTCGGTAAACTAATGTAAATCCAAAAACAGCGAATAAGCGAAACTTCTTAGATGATAAGTCGTGACACTTTGTAGTAATAACAACATTCATAAGAAAAATGTCACCTTCTTATTGAAATTATTGAAGATTTCATATTTTCTTAAACTCAATGAAAGGTTATGTAAGAGCCGAAACTGTGTTCTCTGATTGGTTCTTGCAGGCCTCGCGCATCTGGTGGACAGCTGAAAAGAATGCAGATCTTCCAGCTGGTGGTTGATGACCAGATCAGCGAATTCGTTCGCGAATGGCATGGGCGTCCGGAAAGGGGGTAAGGGGGGGGTAAGGGTGTCCGCCCCCCTGGAAAATGAAAGTCAACCAAAAATAATGCATTTTACACATATGATTTCATTTTAGCCACAATAATATGTGTTAATTATTGCATGAACACCAGAAATTCAAATTTAAGCAATGTTTTTAGGGAACAACACTATTGTTGGGGAAAATGTGCCTTGTTTGCCCCCCCCCCCTGGAAAAAATACCTTCCTTGCCCTCCCTGGAAAAAATCCTGCGGACGTCCATGGCGAATGGATTCAGCCAATTCATTCACGACCTGTTTCGAGCAAACAGAACACCCAGCTTGTCGGTCGTTTGCTACCGGATCAGTGAATTCGTTTAGCATTTTTGTAATTAATCAGTTAGTTATTTATTTTCTCCTAACTTATTGCAAGTCAAGGATTTTATTGGGATATTACGGGTTTGGAGGACAGTATCAAAGAAGAGTTAAGCACACTACAACTTAGGATAATATGCAAAAATACCATTCAAGAACTTTACTTTCCGTCCACTGGATCTCGCATACATTTTTCTCATTCAATTCCATATGTATTTAACATTACGCAAATTTACTTGCCAGGACAGATTTTTAAATCAGTTTTGGCGATCTTATCACCTATATACCTATCGATTGGTTTGGTTTATTTTACGTAACATTTCTGCCAGTTTTGACTAATTGCGAAGATGAGAATGAGTGATGATATGAGAGGATTAATGAGGGGACATACAAAGAACACCCATGCCCCGGTTGGTGTTCGAACCCTGGACCCCTGGCGTTGAAGCACGGTGTGCTAACCACTCTGCCACGGAGGCCGGCCTCTATTGACGTAATAAAAACAATATAATATTAATATTAAGGAATCCGTTGCCCAACCGTCGCGCCGTCCCTGCATAAAAACATAACGGAGAGATGTTCAATTCTCTTATTCTTTAAGAATTAGAATCGTTAGGTATCACAATAAATTGTTTCAACCAACAACTCTGTCAAAAAATGCAAATGACAAATATAGAATTAATTTGTATTATACATTAAAATGCTTGTTTTGAAATACGTCAATCTTTCTTATACCTCAAGGAATTGAGAATATACATGCGGGAGTTTTGAAAATGTAGAAAGTATTTTGAAAATGTTCTTCAGAAACGTAAATAACTAAGCTGAAGCATATTTGCATAATTAAAGGTAAATACATTTCTTAACTTTACGCCTTTATTTCTATTTAGTTACATTTCTTACATAAAAGAAGATAAATTAAAGTTAAATTACGCTCCTGCCATCTACTGGTGCTCCAAATGCTAAATTCAACAGCCAGCTTTACTGCGAGTCTGCACTTCGTGCTGCCATCTATGCGTGTTTAAAGATACTAATACAACAGGCACGAGGAACGATTTGACGATGTTTGGGTAAGAAGCTGTTCTCTCTCTATTGAAAAGGGGCGCAGGAACGGAGCACCCTCATTGGCGGATTTAGATGAAGGGTTACGGGGGCACGTGCCCGTATCTAAAGTACATATTATATATTTTTTTATTATCATTATACGTATCAACGAATCCGTCTCTTCACATTTGTGTCAGTGTTGCCACAATGTGAAGGCACAATTTTCCTTTCCAAGGGGCAAAATTTTCCATTCACCTCCATAAATAAGTAGTAGTAATATGTCCGTTGGTCCATGTTCCTATTGTTACCTACCCCAAAGTAATATAGACCAGAGCCGAGAGAGTGCCTGAGCGTGGGCGACTGCCTCTTTCCATTCCCCTCCATAATATAACACCCAGGTAATATAACAATAAGGACAAACTATAAGATACAAGTAATAATTATAGTGAAATGAAATATAAAGTGCTAAATTGTGTGCGAATCGGAGACTTCAAGACGGCGGCAGAGATGAGTTTTCCGCAGTGGGTAACAGATGGCAGTGCTCTACATGGGAATGAAAACCATTAGTTTTGAAGGAATATTTAGGTATATTTTCAGCTAAAAATAATGAAAAAACATGTACTTTAACATATTTTAAAAGTTTTGTAGACATTAACTTCCTGCCTGTGGGAGCAGTAAAAGGTTTATTATCCATTTTGCCTTGACCCATCTCACTCAACAGGTTTTTTTATAGGTGATAACTTCCTGGAAATGAGGCCTTACCAGTGTTGCCACATGAAGGGAAATTCGGACCGAAATTTTAGCCAAAAGGGAATTTCAGGGAAACTTTAAGACATCTGACTACATTATAACAGTTTATGGTAAGTTCCAGTTTCATATTCACATTTTCAATTTTTCTGCTCCCTTGAATATAGCCTGTATCTGTTCATATCTCTGTTAAATACATCACTTTTCTACACCTTCGGATAATAGTAACGATGAGGATTAACGATAAAATGGATTGCTGCCAAATTTGGTACATCTGGTGAGGAAGCGAGGTGACATGTATGTAAAAAATTTAACATTTTTTATTCACACGGACATGGACCAACGGAAATACTACTACTACTGTTTCGACCACCATCACTAATAATAATAATAATAATTACAGCCAGTGGCGGATTACCAAATAGGCCCACTAGGCACGTGCCTAGGGGCGGCAAATCTTTTTTCCAGAATATCAAGAATAATAAAAAGTGTCTTACGTACACAGTGACAATTTAGACCTATGAAACCAATGTTTCAAATCAACGGTTTGCAACACTTTCGCTTCATACGAAAGAAACCTTGATGTATCGGATTTTTGTGTTATCAAGAAATGTTTCGTCGGCTCTGCCTCCTTCAAGCGCCAATCAATTTGTTTTTAACCCGTGCTGTGGCTTTTATCGCTTACAATGACAATGCAAGCCGCCTTTGTTGGTTTGTTTTTGTAAATACATATCCTTCGATCTTCCACTAAGCGTTTGTTAATGGCCAGGCAGGAAAGAAGACTGATTGTTTGAAACACGCATCTGTAACAATGCCAGTCTTAAAAAAATAAACTCATAAACACTGCTGATAAGTGAGTGAGTGAGTGCAGCTTTTGCGTGGACCGCAACTAGTTTTTGTCTTACTGTATTCTCTGACTGGTGCATTCAGTTTGTTGCTAGTGCGTTTGCGATTTGGTGGGTTGTTTTTCTGTATGCAGCAGGCAGCATGAAGCGAACAAAGTTAAGTGGGGCGGCTTATCGTAAACTTGCAAACGAAAAGCGTGAAAGAGAAACAACCTTACAGAAAGAGCTTGGTACAGTGAACACCTTTTTTAGGCGAAAGGAACAAGTGATTTCCGAAAGCAGTTCAAAAATTGAAGTGGAAGCGGCTACATCGAGTGAACTCTGTGAAACACAAAATGTCGAAAATATTGTGGGTTTAATGGAGGAAGAAAGTGCACCTGAGGTAGTGTCCCCTCAGTTCGTAGGAGTTACTGATTGTGACAGTGAGAGTGCAAATTTCGTTAGTGACGATCCTGCCGAGTGGTGTCTGAATGAGTCTACAATTGACATTCTTCTAAGACGTGGAATTAATCAGAATGCTGGAAACGATTTTTCTAAATCGCAAAGACTCATAACAGGTAAGACAAGATTTTTAAATAATAGTGTTTTTTTTTCGTAAACTTGTAAATGGCAAATTTGTGATGAAGTTATTGAACAGCTTGCTGATAGAGTGAGAAAAGAAATTATTAATGAAATAAAACAAAGCAAATATTTCTCCATAATTGTTGATTCAACTCCAGATATTTCGCATACTGATCAGTTAGCTTTTGTGTTAAGATATGTGAATGAAGATAGTAAACCTGTTGAAAGGTTTCTTTCGTTTCTGTCAAATCCAGGTCACAATTCTGAAAATCTAGCCGAAGCTGTAATAGATATTTTGACCAGACATTCTATTGACCTTACTAATTGCAGAGTTCAGTCGTACAACAATGCCAGTAATATATTGGGGGCATATACATGTTTACAGGCTCGAATTAAAGGAATAAATTCTAAAGCATATTATTTGCCCTGCGCAGCTCATTCTTTGAATTTGGTCGGAAGTAGTGCAGCAAGCAGTTGTAGGGAAGAATGTTATCTTTTCACTATTCTTCAAAATATTTACAATTTTTTTCCAGTTCAACAAAACGCTGGAACTTACTTGCTTCTTTCATCTATCCAGGAAGCAAAACACTAAAATCCTTATCACAGACACGTTGGTCAGCACGAGAGGAGGCTTGTACATGTATATATGAAAACTGGGATAGTGTAATGAAAGCCCTTACTCATGTAAGCGATGACCCTTTCGGGAAACCACTAGTTCGAAATGAGGCCTTATCTCTCTTGAATCAACTAAACAGGCTGGAGACAGCTTTCATGATCACTATTTGTAAGGATATACTGCAGAGATTCCAAAGTGTCACCGTGAAATTACAAAGTGTCAACATAGATTTAACAATAGTACGTGATTTATTTGAATCACTTGTGAACTTTATAACTTCTCTTCGTGATATGTTCGACTCTTATGAGCAAAAATCCATGGAGAAAACTGACATGGATTATGAGTGTAGTTATAAAAGGTTTAGAAATCGTAACATTCAAGCCGATGAAGTAAGAGACAATGAGATTGTTCTAACAGGAAGATAAAAAATTAAAGTTGAGGTGTTTCTTCCTATTCTTGATAAATTGCACGCTGAATTAATTAGAAGAAAAGAAAGCTATAAATTAATGTCTGACAACTTCATGATTTTCAGTAAATTTCTGCAAAGTTCTTCTTGTGTCATTTCTGAACGCGCAGCTAACCTTCAGGCTGCATATGAAACTGATCTGGAATCAACCTTTCCAAACGAATGTGTGCATTTTGCGGGGTTCTGAAGACCAGAGGAATCTGTGACTCGCCAGCAGAAATATTAGCCTTTATACGGAAAGAAAAGCTGCAGTCTGTGTTTCCAAATGTGGACATTGCATTAAGAATATTTTTGTGTACTGCTGTAACAAACTGTTCAGCCGAACGTTCGTTTTCAGCCCTAAAAAAACTGAAGATTTATCTCCGTTCAACCATGTGTAATGAAAGACTGAACGAGTTATCTATTCTCCACATCGAAGCAGACATCTTGACTGATGGACACATCAACTTTGAAGAACTTATACACGAGTTTGCAGCAACCAAAATGAGGCGGAAGCGGCTTCATTTATGACTGGTGAGTGGTGAATTTAATTTCTCAATACATTACATAATTTTAGGTATAGCACATACAGAAAATGAATTGTTTGTTATTGATTTTTATTCTTTGTATTTTTTATTTCAGTATGTTCACTAATTTTTATATTAGCCTGTAAAAATACTGCAAATAAGTTACTACTTTTCTTTTGAGAAGGGCGCACATTAAGTTTATGCCTAGGGGTGGCGATGAAAAGGTTTATTATCCATTTTGTACCTTCCTGGTGATGAGACCTTGCTCGAAAAGGTTTATTATCCTCGAAAATTGTGTTACGTCAGTTTTCTATTTCTACATTGAACCGAACGAGTCGGTGACTAACTCTGCTGTCGTCCAGATCTTACGGGATCCAGCTTATAATCCAACATTTCGAAATTACATGATAACAAAAATGAACTTTCCACTGAGTTTCAAGTGTTAAGCGAGACACATGTAATTGTAAATAAAGTGAACATTAACTCGAACTGTCAAATGAACACATTTAGGAAAATGAACTTTCCAGTGACTTTTTATAAATTGGGAAGAACGTTGAAATTGAAACAAATATTAATGCTGAACTGTCATATTACCTATGTATTGTTATATTATATTCAACATGTTAATTTTATGTACGTCAAATTAATCCTTGTTCAAAATTTAACAAACGCATCGTCCATTACAAGATAAGTTAAGCATTTCCTTTCCTGCATACAACTTGTTCTACCGACAATTAAGCCCCGCGGTCGAACCAACGCTACGCAGCCCGCACCAAAATAATTGCTGAATCCAGGAAGGAGGCACTATGAATAAAAAATGTTACACACATTTTTCACATACATGGCTGCATCATCGCTTTCTGGCCAGATCCTTGTTACTCCTCATCGTTACAATTATCCGAAGATACAGAAAAGCGACCTACAATAAACTTAACAGATATATAAATAGATATAGGCTTATATTCAAAGAAGCAGAAATAAAAAGGAATAGCAAAATAAATAAATAAATAAATAAAATAAGAACGAAAAATGTGGATATGAAACTTGAACTTAACGTAAACTCTAATACTGTAGAATCAGATGTCTTAAAATGTTCCTGAAATTGTGATATTTTTCATCGAATTTCCCCTTTTCGCTTAAGAAAACGGTCCGAATTTCCATACAAAAGGGAAAATTCCCTTCATGTGGCAACACTGTTCTGAGTCTTCCTCATAGACAATCCTAGTTCCTGATCTTTTCTCCAGAGGCATTAGCCTCCAGTCGTTTATGTGTATGCATTCCCGACATTTCTTCCACTTCTTCCCCAACAAGAATAACAGAAGCTTTTCATCTGTAGTTACATTTCCAGTAAGATTTTTTTTTTCGAGCACGGTAGTTAGCGCTGCGCGAATTAAGCTTTTTGCTTTGGAGGGGGGGATGATGCCCACTCAGTGCCGTATTTGTGATATTATTTTTGGGAAGTAGTTTTTTTTTTTATCAACCAGTAAGCTAAACTATTGACTTGCGGTTCTAATCAGGCCCGTAGCCAGGCAGGAGCCAGGGAAGGGGGGGGGGGGCTGAGCCCCCCTGGAACTACCGCAAGCCCCCCCTGGCACTGAGGTCAGCCCCCTTGACATTAGGTAAAACTATTTTGTGTAATTTGTTTGCAGTGAACAGTGGAAATGTAGACAGCAGATATTTTGCTCACAACTTTGGTGAAGGATAAATTCAGGGAGCATGAACAGCAGCTATTACATTCGTTCATCTTATTTATAAGAAGAAGTCTTAAGTAGCGGCAAGTATTTAGGAGATTCTCTTCTCTAGACTTCAGAAAGTTCCTTCACAGGGGAGCTTCTTTATCTGTACCTTCGCTGCTCATGTTGTGACCTCCCATTTATACAGAAATCTGTGACTTTTATGTCATTATGCAAATTCCCTCCGCATCTGCGTCAAAGGTTAACAGCTTCCAAGGTTTGGGAACGAAGGGGAGTTTCATTGCTTCGGCCGTGGGTGGAATGTATGCTAGGCACTATGATTGAATATTGTCCATCTTTTCTTCAGTGATATAAATATCTGCATCATCAAACGTAATATGGAGTGTGTAGTAAGGGATGATTTTAGTAGCAGCCAATTAACACTTTAAGCGATATTTTAAAAGATATAGAAAAGTGTAGTATTTGTGTGAAATTTCTAAACTTTATGTAACTCAATGACCCCCTCCCCCACACATAATTTACTTTCATTTAACACTGTTAAACTTTTGAAAAATGGACTTTATTTACAAAGCCCCCCCTGCCCAGATAGCACATAAGCTTGGGGCAAGCTTGCGATAGCTTCCTTTTAGCTTGTCAAAGCAAGTTTGACATGGCAAGCTCGACGTAAGCCTGATGCATGTGATAAGGATGCATTTTTTTAAATAATAAAACAATAAACACACACATTTAATATTACAATAGAGATACTTATTAAACATAAACAATAGTGACAAAATGAAATAAAACTGAAATACAGTGGAATGAATTCCAGTGTGAATAAAGCACCAAAGCTTTTATTTCATGCGGCGTACATTAGATGGCAGTGCAACTTAAATGTAAAACAAACATAAGTTTTAGTAACATAAACAAGGATAACTTTGATTGTAATTAGTGAAAAAATGTGTTTTATTATCCTGCGAAAGATATGTGAATTTATTACAAGTGTATAGTTAGAGATTGATTAGTTCATCGAACTCTTCAGCCTAACTATTGCCTATTTTGGGGGAGCATGAAAAGTTTTTATAAACTGCAAAGAGAAACTGTGTCGTTACAAACATTGGTGTTTGTTGTTAATTAGCCCCATTCGTTTCTAGTTTTGCTGTTATGTGTATACAATGTACATTACAGCCATGTTTATTCAAATATATATAAATTTAGCTTGAAGATACATATTATCGCTTACTTCGAGCATTGCATTCTGTAAGCTTACAGCTAGTTATGAAAAGCTTGATGCAAGGATGCCTTGGCAAGCTTGCTGCAACTGGTAACTAGATTGCTTTATGCAACCTTGCATCCAGCTAATAGCTTGCCATGGAAAGCTTGCTGCTAACTACTTAGCTTGCCATGGTAAGCTTGCTTCATGTTTGCAGCAAGTTGTCTGTGCTATCTGGGTGATAACCCGTGAGCTCCCCCTGGAGATCAATTCTAGCTGCGGGCCTGGTTCTATTTACCATAAAACAATGGTTCTAAGGTAGATCATTAAATCTTATGATAGCATTCATGTGCGTGCATGTAATTTAGAGAGATTTAGTATACTTACATCCTAAGAAATCCCAAACCAGTACACAAAAGAGCTATCGAACTTGTGGCACCGAATCCTGGACCGAATTTCTATCGCCAAGTTCAAACCTAGTTACAAGTTTCTTCTGAAGGTCCAAGAACCCATAAATTCTAATGGGTTCTATTTTTTCTCACGCAATTTAAATTCGGTCCAAGTTTCGTATTGTTTCATTTTAGAAAGGTTCCTGGAGCGTATTTAAATTCGTGCGGGGGAAAATGTTTCTGGACCGAATTTAAACTCTTCCTTGAAATAGGTTCCTGGACAGAATTTAAATTGATCCTGGAAAAAAAGGTTCCTTGACCGAATTTAAATTGATCCTGGAAAAATATTCCCGAATCGAATTTAAATTGATCCTAAAAAAAATATTCCTGGACCGGATTTAAATTAATTCAGAAACAAAAGTTCCTGGACCGTATTTAAATTCATCCGGAGAAAATGTTCCTGGACCGAATTGAAATACGTTACAGATAAAAATGTTCTTTACAGTTTCGCTTGCTGATTTTCTCTCCTGGACCGGAATTGAATTTATTTAAAATTTCTGGACCTTTAACAACCCTACTTAAATACATGTGAACTATCACCACAATGTGATGAAAACTTAAGTGGATGTTGACACGTCTTGATGAAGTTGGTCAGTTGCACAATGGTGTCCTTCAAACTACCAAAAAAAAAATATTGATTCAACCGCAAATTCGTGTCATCGTAAATAATGCAAAAAACTAACTATAAAAAGACTTGCCGCAAAATGAAGCTAAGGAAAACAATCCATATAAGTAGTTGTATTTGTACTATTATAAGCACCACTTACAAGTGTAGAAAGTATGAACCCCCCTCAAGCAGAATTGCCTATACTTAAACCTAGCTCAACATGCCCATATGAGCTTTTTGCTCAAGTGTGGAACCCCCTCTAATCCAAGATTTTTGTAAAAATGCCCTCTGGAATTTCTCAGAAAGTATGAACCCCCTCAGATTGATGTGCCTACACTTATAAAAGGCACTTCTGTGAGATTGTTGTCCATAAATTTGTAAAAAATATGCCCCTCTTGATATTTTTTTTGGCTACACTTAAAACTAGGCCAAGATACACACACATATACACATATACACACATACATACACACACATATTTACTTCCGGTTTAAGTTCAATTGGACCCCAGGTTCAAATTGTATATTAAAACAATGTAATATGCAGAGACCCTCTAGAATTGCTCCGTGACTCTCTCATTTCTTACATCATAAACATATGATTTTTCACCTATGAGAATAACACTACATATGGTGTCATCAGGTAATGCCTCATGGAATTCACAGATAATTTTAATATTTGTTCTGTCATTCACCACAACCTGTTTTCTTTTTGAAGTGTTGATTACAAACATGGGTCTCTGTGCCTTGAATTCATCTGGTGTGTAATACATGTCAGTATTGCCAGTAGTGACCCTTTTGAAAGCCGAAAATGCCTCATATAATTTGAGGAAATCATCCTTGGACATGTCTAAATTATAATTTTCTCTAGGAAATACCTCATTTCTGCCATTTTTAAGATATATGTTCTTGATGTTGCAGCTATCAAATTTACTTGAATTTTTTTCCTGATTGTTGTGTCTCCTAGTTTGAAACAATACCACTACAAAATCAGGCATGTCATATTGTATGCTGGAGAATGAATTTGTAGCATCAAACTCATAATAAGTACCAGATGCGGGCTTCTGTACACATTGATATGTATAAAATTGTAATGGAATCTGTGGATTTTTTATTATATCTGCTTTGTATTTAAGAGCATAACTGGCCTCGTATTCAACAACAGGGATTCTTAACTCCATAGTCTGAATAATGCATTTGCCTGCATCTGGTAGGGTATTGGGCAGAGCTTCCCCTGTAGAGTTTAATGCACTGTACCTCATCAAAGCATTATTATCATTTGCAGCTCTTCTAAATGTAATTCTTAACCCACCCTTCCACATAATTTCTTTGAAATCCGAGAAGAATCCTGGCAACAGGCGCATAGGAAACAGCACTGTGTGGTTTTTAGATAATATCTTATCACCAGCCTCAAATCCTCCGATTTTGTAGTATGAAGCCTCGGTTTTGGATAATTTTAATGTAGCCAAAGCTGTGGAGGTAATGCCGGGATAATCCACTCTGTTTATAACAACACCATGCTTTCTGACCTCAATTTCAGAGAATAGATGAGGCACAAAATTATCTACCAATCTTATATTTGAATTTGCCGGATAATCTGTACCATCGAGCTTTACAACATCAAATTTGATGTATAGATCTGCTCTGTGGGGGTGTATAAATCCATCCCCTACATCAAGATCAACCTCAATTTCTGTGTTGGGTTGATTTAAATTTGCAAATGTCCTCCTGTTTGGGGGAAATGATTGTAGCTAATAACTCTCAATATTTTCCATTTTTTTTCTTGTATGTATTTTTATTTAAATATTAATCTCTATGATTGCAGTTGTTGTGGCTCCAGCAAAATCAACTAATTCTTCTTTTTCATTAGTGACCATCAATTCAATATAATCTATTCTATTATGGCACACAGGAAAATATAATGTTGGGGATGGATTGTAGATGATGGGCTCCATAAATTCAGAATTAGGTTTGAATGTTGCAATGATGCCTGTTTGTTTGTGAGTGCCTATGCCATTTGATTTGGTGATCATACCCTCTGCTACATTACAGTGAATATTCAGAGTCTCTATGGCTAAGAATTTAGGTATATTCATAGCAGTGTGTTTGATGCCTGGTTCAAGTTTTGTGTTGTTCTCAAAACCTAACAGCTCTCCTATGGTACCCAGATCCACTGTTTCTGTAGCAGATACAATTTCTACTCTGTGAGTGACAGAATTTTGACTTAACACTATACCTCTGGGTAATTGAGCATTTAGAGTGGACAGATTATACTGCCCTGGAGTGATGACAATTTTTTCATCCCCAACTGCAATTTTGTTGTTGT
Source organism: Lepisma saccharinum (assembly GCF_977018435.1). Classification (NCBI taxonomy): domain Eukaryota; kingdom Metazoa; phylum Arthropoda; class Insecta; order Zygentoma; family Lepismatidae; genus Lepisma; species Lepisma saccharinum. The sequence continues at coordinate 28,082,838 of NC_139238.1, forward strand.
GGTGTGTAATATTAGGGATCAGGTACATGCCATAAAATGCCCTGAGAGCTATTGTTTTGGGATATACAATGTCATCATGTAATTTGAGTTTCAATATTGAATTTTGGCTGGTGAGATGGAATACCCCCATGATGTTTCAGATACCACAAGGCTTTTTGAAAATTTTCAATTGATGGTTTATTTATTTGAGACATATATCTAAGAACAGATAAACACAAATGTCCACAATTAACATCTTTGAAGTTTTGAACACGGGCATTATTGTAATAAAGATTAGCTGAATTTAAATATTTTATTAAATTTTCAGGTGGAACACCTCCAAATGAATCAAACACAAATGCCTCATTGTTTAAATATTTAAGATAACAAATCCAGTGAGTGCCCTGATTTTTGAACTTACCCAAATTAACAATGCCACACTCTTTGTTGAGTGGTTGTTCTGGCAAAGAATCAGACATGTACACACCTCTAAAATGTTTGATGCCCAGTGGCTTGATTAAAGCTTCAATATCTTGGTTTGTAAGCGGCTCTTGTTTTTTTTAAACTTATTCATGGCTCTCTTAACACCTTTCCCTTGTTTCTCAATGGCAAGGTTATGGCGCTTCAATTCATCTAATTCTGCCCTATTTTTCTTGGCATCTATTACTGTTTTTGCTATGGCAGCTGATCCCCCCGCCAAGCTCCCAACAGCCCCGAGAGCAGCTAAGATGGCAGGGATGGTAAATATAAATCCCCCCACATGTGATTTTTTTCTTGATTGCTGTAATTTTTTTAATTGGGGGGTGCTAAGCAACAATTTCATACCATGACCCTTGGCAATACAAGAATTTTTTTTCTTGCGCTGCTTTTTGGTTAAAAGACTGTCAATAGTTTTAAGAGATTTGAGACCTGCATAAGGTATTTGATACATAACACCCTTGGCCTTCATTGTAGGTTTATTATATATATATTCACAACCCCCACCCCAATTTTTGTTTGGTGCTCATAGCTATGGTGGTTCCCAATGCTGCTATTTTTTCACTCAAAGATGCATCTTTGCTTACAAATCTGCCAAATGCAGCCTCTTCTAATTTCTTGTCTGCAACATGTCTCTTGTCAAGATCAGAATGTGTGTTGTATGCTATGTCATGGTCTCTACAAGCAGCATCTAGGGGATTAACACCAGGATCCCCTCTGTTTAATCTATGATCTAGTTTTGTACCTGGACCACAATACTGATAGCCTGGAATATGCAGTTCAAATGGCAGCTTATTTATAATATCATTAACCAAGCCCCGACCCTCAGAAATATTCCAAAATTTGGAGGGTAGAGTATTAATTATTTTTATAAGATATCCAATCCCCTTAGTGTCATTCACTATAAAATTAGACAATTTGGTGCTTATCATGTCCATAATTCCAACCTTTTCATTGTAAAAATTGTGGTTCCCAGCATTTTCCTCCCCAGCTATCACCAATAACCTATCTACAAGTTTCCTGACATCATCAACCCACACAAATTCTTTGGGCAGGGTGTTGTATTGTTTGATTCCACTGCCAGTCTTGATTTGTGACCATATGGGCTTGATTAAATTGTTGTATTTTGCCCCACTGCTCGACTTGACTCTTTTTTGTGTGGGATCATTGTTCTGGTATAGAGCATCTGATTTTATTAATATTTCTTTGTAATCCTCATAATCTTGATCTGTATAGCTGCCAGGCCTTTTCCTAGTCATCAGTTCCCACAATCCAGGTGTTCCGAGATACTTAACAAAAGCACCTTTTTCTCCAAGTCGAGATTCTGAATATACAATTATATCATCTCCCATAAATGTTACTCTGAAATTGCCAATTCTATGTATGATGCTACCATCAAGCTCTGTGTCAGCATATAAGCCAAACACCTCATCTTTATTGTCTTTAGGTGTGGTTAAATATTTTTGAGCAAGAAGACCTAATTCAATAGGATCCTGACTAGCCTCAATTCTTCTAGGAGCAATAGGACTAGGTGTATGAATACTTGAAAGTGGAGTGAATGGATAATCTAATATGTTCCTAGCAGCTACAGGTACAAGCTCTGTGAGCAAATTTTGATTTTGCTCTGTAACAGTTTTGATATTCTTACCTAAATTATTAATAGCATCAATTACAGGCTGTTCTGTTTGTTTGTGTTTTTCATAAATTCCACGGTTCTCTGATTTCCATCCCTTAAATCTTTTTACAAGATAATTTCTTAATTTAAGATCATCAATGATTGGCCTTTTCATGTTTATTTATATATGTTTCAATGTCTAGAAAATTGTTGATTTTATTTCTGTATTTGCCACTATTGGGTGTTCTTGTCATATCAATTGTGACAAACCCATAACTGTCCTGGTTCCAGCACTTGCTGCAAAACTTGGAAAAATCATTGTAGCTCAAGTCCCCACCTACATATTCATCATGTATGTGTTTGAGGTTGGTATGGTCTTGATGAAACACACATATAAAATTGCTATTGTCTCGGATCAGTTGCTTCGGAATTTTTGAAAAAGTCTGTGCCAGGTAGAAGCAATCAATATTTTTGTGCCGGCCCTGTGTAAAGAAATTTCTAACCTTGTTTTGATTATCCAATATAATGTCATCAAACACAACAACAGAATTATCGAGACATTCATGAAGTGGCTTAACATCTGGTTCAAAAGTGGCAATATCCAATCCATCATAAAGCTTCATCAGCTGCTGATATTTTAATTGTTCCAAGCTCTTAGAAAAAACATACAAGTGCCTGTTTTTCCAGTCTAACCAGTTGGGTGCCAATAAAAAATTATCAACTAATAGTGTAGTTTTACCACAAGCAGATGGCCCAACAATAAGACACCTAATATTATCAGGTAACAATTTGCCATTTCTCTTATTCTGTTGTTCAGGTTCTGGCAGCCTTTTTATAACATCCCAGGTGCTCATATTATTATTTTGTTTGCATCGATCCAGCTGTGTTCTGGAAGTCCCAGCCATTTGACAAATAATTTGTTGCCTTTTCTGCGGATGATTTTTTCTATGAGATATGTGTCAGGCTGTTTAGTTTTGCTGAGCTCTTGTTCATAGAATCGGCCTTTGAGAATTTCTCCTCGGTGGTCTTTTATTATATATGTGTTAAGGGTCCCAGGTTTAATTTGAACCACTGTAAATAATTCTGTGCTCCAGTTTCTTGTAAAGCCCCTTTTGAATAAGTGCTTATATTTGCTGATTCTTACTTGATCACCAATCTTGTATTTGGCCTTTCTTGTTGTTGGCTGATATTTAGGATAATAAACAGTGCTGATCAATTTTTGCTCATCAGATGAAGTTACTTCAGAGGGTTTCATGTTGATTGTGGAATGGACAGAATTGTTATATTTATGTAGAAGTTCTGGAAGAATATTAATCCATTTATAATTACCCTGCAGTGTAAATTGTTTATACATTAGATTTTTTAAGGTTCTGTTGAATCTCTCTACAATTGAGGCTTTGAGATCACTGTAACTCGAGTAATGTTGTATTGCCTGGCTTTTAATAAATTGTTGAAACACTGAATTATAAAATTCTTTGCCATTATCTGTTTGCAAATAGCGCGGGGATCTTCCACTCTGATTGATGATTGTTCTAAAAGCTTCTGTAACACATTTTCCAGTCTTGGATTTGAGTGGCACAGCCCAGGCAAATTTTGAAAATGTGTCTATTACAGTGAGTAGATACTTGTAGCCCTTGTTGATTTTGTCTAAGTTTTTCAACTGCCCACTTGCCATTTCAATCAAGTCGCTCTGCCATAAATCATCTATGCCTTTTGTGACTACTGGGAGTCTCTTAAAATTATGTCTGGCCTGTCTGTGTAATTCATCAACAATAATTTGTCTAGACATAATATGTAAACAAGAATATTGCAACTATGGGGTGTTCAGCAGCTGATACTGCAGGATTTTCTAAATATAATTTGTCCCCTATTTGTATTTTAAATTCCAAAGAGCCATCATCTTCAGCATAGACTGTTTCTAATGTATTGGGGTCTGTAAAATCCTGTAACTCTACACTGGTGATTTTCACTTTGTTATCAGCATTTGTTATTGATAATGTAGGGTAGTGGTGTGCCTGTGGTTGAAGCCAATATTTGATCTTGATTGGTCTCAACGTGCCCCCAACAAAAAATTGGTAATAAAATTGTGCAGGGGACAGCATATATATTTTGCCACCTGGTGTAAATGGAGAATCATATTCTTTGTTGGGGATGCTGTACAATTCAAGAATTACTGTATGTTTAGGATTTTCAATTATGCCTGTTATTTCTTTTTCTGCTGTGAGCAATCTGCTTGTTACAGATTCAAGATGCTCATTGATGGTCCTAACAACATCATCATGGCCTGGCTTTATTTTTATGTCCACAGCAAGTCTCTTGTATTGTTGCACAATTTCTTGTAGCTGGGTGGCAAAAACAGACAGAGCATTTGCTTGATTGGATTCCATGGTCCCTAGCTGTTGCTTGATATTAGCTACAATTTGTTGCAAATTTTCAACAACTGCCAATTTTGAATTTTGAGCTGTAAGATCATGGACCTGTCTTCTGATATCCTCAAACAGGGCATGCAGTTCATTAATATGTTGATTGGTTGGAAGAGTGGCCACTGTCTGAGTGAGATGTTTGATCTCTGCTTGGATATTTTTGATATCTTCTGATTTCAATATGCGATTCACTGCTCTCTTAATATTTTTAAGTTCCTGTGATGTAGGCAGATTTGATACTGTATTTTGCAAAGATTCAAGTGCCAATTTTACATTGTGTAATTCAGAAGCATCAGCCACATTTTGCATAGCATTTTGGAGCAGGGCTATATCTGCCTGAGAGGGTGTGGATTGTTGTAAAATTTCAAGTTTTGTTTGGATATCATCTATCAAGTGATGAAAATGAGACAGTTCAGATTCAGTGTTGAGGTTTTCAAGCTTTGTGATTTGTTGCTGGACACTGACAAGGGTATCTACAATCCCAGGCAATTGGGATTCAAGTACATTTGCCAAATCACTTTGCACTGCTGCTATTGTACCTTCAAGATGGGTTATGGAACTTTGAATTTTTCCAAAATCTTCATATGTTTCAAGTTGCAGCTTAATATTTGCAACACTCCGAGTTATTGCACTCAAAGCATCAGAAGATGGCAAATTGTTCATAAAATTTTCAAGTGTCTCAATTTTTTCTTTAACCTCGGCTATGGCATTGTTCAGAGGGTCCAGATTAGGTATTTGGAGTGACTGAATCTGTTCTTTTAGAGTGGAAATCACCAGATCAAAATCTTCTTGTGATTTTATGCTTTTGACAATTGTTTGGAGCTGTGCCTGGACATTATTTATCTGCTCTTCCAATTGTTGTTTCAATTGCTCAGAGTTGTTAGCCTGGGTCTTAAATTTGGCTTGAAGAGCTGCTACAGCTTCTTCTAAACTTTGAAAATTATCTAATGTGGCCAAATCAGTATATTTTTGAAGCAGCAATTTGAGTTCAGAATCAATTTTAAGAAGAGGGTCCATGCATTGTGATTGCAAATTTGTAATTTCTAATTGAAGACTGGCATTGAGTGTAGTTTGTAAAGCTTGTAAATCACTTCTTAATTTCTTGACTCTAACATCAAGCATCAAAATCTCATCACTGTGATCTTCATGTCTTGTATGGCCAAAAATATCATTAGGCATTTTGTTTAGTAGTTATTTATTATTGAATATCTGATTCTTAATTCTATAAAAAAGGGTATAAGCTTATCATAAGATCCAGGGACCTCAATATATAAGCAGTCACCAGCAGAAACAGTATAAACAGTGCCAGAAATCATGTTTGAGTGCTTAATTCTATAAATATTTCTCCCTACTGAAATTTTAACATCACCCTCAGGAGTTGTAATAAATTGTAATTGCCCACCTACAGGTAATTGGTAATGATTTAAATTATTGTTAAATATGTACAATATTTTGCCTGTTTCATCATCAATATCTGTAAATATGCTGTTCAGATGAATAATTAAGAAACCACTCAGTTTAGACATTATATCAGAAGAGGGTTGTGGTGTTGGCAGCTCCATAACAGCCCGTTTTTTGAACCCAAATAAGTTCATAGGCATGTTTATTTATTTCAAATCATGCTCTGTGCTTGGGCATTGATTCCCATTTTTCAAATCACGATGCCCCCATGGTAGAGTATGTATGCCACATGATAAAATGCATCTCTTATCATCATGTGGGTCCAGAGCCACTTTTGTTACAACATTTGAAGTCAATAAGTGATCCACACTCTGAATTCTGGATTCTGATGTTCTGATTAAATTCTGGGATTTGAGGCAATTTTTATAATCTTCAAATTCAAGCTCTTTTTCCACAGCTACTTTGCCAATGCCCTTGGCTTTTTTGACAACAGCATTACATGTTTTAAACTATACATCTTGGCACTTAACCCAGCAAATTCCACAATAACATCACCAAGTGTCTCATCTTTTAACTTGCCAGGCACTTTTTTGTTGTGGGGTTGAATATTCAGATGGCCTGGCAATTCACTGGTATCAAAATATTTAAACAATTCAGGCTGGGTCATATCTTTATAAACATCTTCTGTTTTAATATCAAGAATAAAACTATCCGTGTCCATGTACATCAATTTTATATTATCACCATAAAAAGGTTTCAACACATCATAATACAATATTAACATATGTAATTTGGCCAATTCCAATATTGCAGCCCCTACATAAATAGGTTTATCAAACTTAATCTTTGTTTTTTTCATGTTGAAAAGTGCCATATTTTCATCATAAATTCTTCTATAAGTGAAATTAGGCTTTGCAACCAATTTTTTGCTCAGGCTGGGGTCAGTAATTATTTTAACATCGGTATGTTTTCTGACATTTTCAATTGTTTTGCCATATACAGAATTTACCATCAATTTAAACAAGGCCTTATCAAATTGGCTCTTTGCAGATGTTCGAAGCTCTGTGTTTGTATCAATATATGATTTCAACCATTTTGAGTGTTTGAACCTCAAAACTTTGCCAAGTTTGGTCACTTGAACACCATGTTTCATCAGGAACTGGAGGTTCTTGTAATATATGACATAACCCTGTTTTGGCTCCAGTGTCATCATCAATTTCCTCTGTTTAGAGGCAGGTGAGCACTGAACCTCGGGAATTGGGGGCAGATCAGAAACTTTGTTATGTAAATGATCTGGAATTGTCAGATCAACCTCTAAGAAGAGGCCATGGTCACGGTCATCATAGTTCTGAAGATCCTCAATATTGAAATCTTCGACCCATTCAAGCCCTGCATATGGCAATTTATCCATCATAGCGTGACCATAGAGGCTATTTGCATCTACATACACTATATAATTTGATGGCCGTGCTGGATCATAATCAGGCATATATTTGTTATTTGCTCTGGCATATCTCTGAGAACATTGCACCATACCTCCTTTTATATTTTCCTCCATAAACAGATACATATCTTGATCCTGGATCAGATCCAATGGCATTTTGGTATTTAAAAACATTGCATCCCATGCTAGGCCCGGGGCA